>NC_061509.1:275418961-275533363 GCF_022539505.1 Lolium rigidum
GAGAGGGAATACTTCTCATGCATCCAAAATCCTTGAGCCAACCACTATGCCATTTGTGTCCACCATACCTACCTACTACATGGTATTTCTCCGCCATTCCAAAGTAAATTGCTTGAGTGCTACCTTTAAAATTTCCATTCTTTATCTTTGCAATATATAGCTCATGGGACAAATAGCCTAAAAACTATTGTGGTATTGAATATGTACTTATGTGTCTTATCTCTTATAAGTTGCTTGTTGTGCAATAACCATGTTCCTGGGGACGCCATCAACTATTTCTTTGTTGAATATCATGTGAGTTGCTATGCATGTTCGTCTTGTCTGAAGTAAGAGTGATTTATCATGATCAAATGGTTTGAGTATGCATATTGTTAGAGAAGAACATTGGGCCGCTAACTAAAGCCATGATCCATGGTGGAAGTTTCAGTTTGGACAACAAACCTCAATCTCTTATGAGAATATTAACTGTTGTTGAATGCTTATGCATTAAAGAGGAGTCCATTATCTGTTTTCTATGTTGTCCCGGTATGGATGTCTAAGTTGAGAATAATCAAAAGCGAGAAATCCAATGCGAGCTTTCTCCTTAGACCTTTGTACAGGCGGCATAGAGGTACCCCTTTGCGACACTTGGTTGAAACATGTGCTATGCTATGATAATCCATGTAAATCCAGGCTAATTAGGACAAGGTGCGGGCACTATTGGTATACTATGCATGAGGCCTGCAACTTGTAGGATATAATTTACATAACTCATATGCTTTATTACTACCGTTGACAAAATTGTTTTTTGTTTTCAAAACCAAAGCTCTAGCACAAATATAGCAATCGATGCTTTCCTCTTTGAAGGACCTTTCTTTTACTTTTATGTTGAGTCAGTTCACCTATATCTCTCCACCTCAAGAAGCAAACACTTGTGTGAACTGTGCATTGATTCCTACATACTTGCATATTGCACTTTTTATATTACTTTGCATTGACAACTATCCATGAGATATACATGTTACAAGTTGAAAGCAACCGCTGAAACTTAATCTTCCTTTGTGTTGCTTCAATACCTTTACTTTGAATTATTGCTTTATGAGTTAACTCTTATGCAAGACTTATTGATGCTTGTCTTGAAGTACTATTCATGAAAAGTCTTTGCTTTATGATTCAATTGTTTACTCATGTCATTACCATTGTTTTGATCGCTGCATTCATTACATATGCT
This sequence comes from Lolium rigidum, assembly GCF_022539505.1. NCBI lineage: Eukaryota > Viridiplantae > Streptophyta > Magnoliopsida > Poales > Poaceae > Lolium > Lolium rigidum. The sequence continues at coordinate 275,420,172 of NC_061509.1, forward strand.
TACAATAGTATGATCAAGGTTATGATGGCATGTCACTCCGAAATTATACGTGTTATCGTTTACCTGCTCGGGACGAGCGAGAACTAAGCTTGGGGATGCTGATACGTCTCCGACGTATCGATAATTTCTTATGTTCCATGCCACATTATTGATGATATCTACATGTTTTATGCATACTTTATGTCATATTTATGCGTTTTCCGGAACTAACCTATTGACGAGATGCCGAAGTGCCAGTTGCTGTTTTCTGCTGTTTTTGGTTCCAGAAATCCTAGTAAGGAAATATTCTCGGAATCGGACGAAATCAACGCGCAGCATCCTATTTTTCCCGGAAGGTTCCAGAGCATCGAAGAAGTACCGGAGAGGAGCCACAGGGGCCCCACACGCCACCCCGGCGCGGCCGGAGGGGGCCGCGCCCCCTAGTGTGTGGGCCCACCGGGCCCCTCCGAGGCTGCCCTTCCGCCTACTTAAGGTCTCCGTCGCGAAAACCCTATCCCGTTTGACGAAACCGGAGAAAACCATCCGAGCCGCCGCCATCGTGAAACTCCAATTCGGGGGACGAAGTCTCGTTCCGGCACCCTGCCGGGACGGGGAATTGCCCCCGGAGTCATCTCCACCGCCGTCTCCACCGCCATCTTCACCGCCATCGCTGTCTCCATGATGAGGAGGAGTAATTCACCCCGGGGCTGAGGGCTCCACTTGTAGCTATGTGGTTCATCTCTCTCTTTATGTGATCTAGTTGAATATCATCTATGTGCTACTCTAGTGATGTTATTAAAGTAGTCTATTCCTCCTCCATGATGTAATGTTGGCGAGTGTGTGCATCATGAAGTACTTGGTTTATGCTATGATTGTGATCTCTTGTAGATTATGAAGTTAACTATTACTATGATGGTATTGATGCGACCTATTCCTCCTTTCATAGTGTGATGGTAGAAGTGTGCATGCTATGTTAGTACTTGGTTTGGTTGTGTTGATCTATCTTTCACTCTAAGGTTATTTAAATATGAACATTGAATATTGTGGAGCTTGTTAACTCCGGCATTGAGGGTTCGTGTAATCCTACACAATTAGTGGTGTTCATCATCCAACAAGAGGGTGTAGAGTAGTCCTATTATGTGATCATTGTTGAGAGTGTCCACTAGTGAAAGCAGGATCCTTGGGCCTTGCTTCCAAGCATCGAATCTCCGTTTGTTTACTGTTTTGTTGCATGTTTACTCGCTGCCATATTTTATTCAGATTGCTATTACCACTCACACTCATCCATATTACTTGCATCTCACTATCTCTTCGCCGAACTAGTGCACCTATTGTATTAGGTGTGTTGGGGACACAAGAGACTTCTTGCTTTGTGGTTGCAGGGTTGCTTGAGAGGGATATCTTTGACCTCTTCCTCCCTGAGATCGATAAACCTTGGGTGATCCACTTAAGGGAAACTTGCTGCTGTTCTACAAACCTCTGCTCTTGGAGGCCCAACACTGTCTACAAGAATAGAAGCTCCCGTAGACATCAGTACCCCTTTGTGACACTTGGTTAAAACATATGTTATGCAATGATAATCCATGTAAATCCAAGCTAATTAGGACGAGGTGCGGGCACTATTGGTAATCTATGCATGAGGCTTGCAACTTATATGATATAGTATACATAACACATATGCTTTATTACTACTGTTGACAAAATTGTTTCTTGTTTTCAAAATAAAAGCTCTAGCACAAATATAGCAATCCATGCTTCCCTCTGCGAAGGGCCATTCTTTTACTTTTATGTTGAGTCAGTTTACCTACTTCTTTCTATCTTAGAAGCAAACACTTGTGTCAACTGTGTGCATTGATTCTTACATGTTTACCTATTGCACTTGTTATATTACTTTATGTTGACAACTATCCATGAGATATACATGTTACAAGTTGAAAGCAACTGCTGAAACTTATATCTTCCTTTGTGTTTCTTCAATGCTTTTACTTTGAATCTATTGCTTTATGAGTAAACTCTTACGCAAGACTTATTGATGCTTGTCTTGAAAGTACTGATGACCCACAAGTATAGGGGATCGCAGCGGTCTTCGCGGGTAGTATAACCCAATTTATTGATTCGACACAAGGGGAGACAAATAATACTTGGAAGCCTTAACAGCGGAGTTGTCAATTCAGCTGCACCTGGAAACAGACTTGCTCGCAAGAGTTTATCAGTAGTAACAGTTTTATAGCAGTAGCAGTGGTGAAATAACAGCAGCAGAGGTACTCAGAGTTGTACCTTTTCTTGTAGTGGATGGTAATATGGCGACTTTAGGATCGCGAGTTTTACCCATGATGGAGAATTTGCAGCGAACAATATCAATCCAAGTGAACCTCCAAATAAAGCTATGCTCCCCGGCAACGGCGCCAGAAAACAGTCTTGATAACCCACAAGTATAGGGGATCGCAGCGGTCTTCGCGGGTAGTATAACCCAATTTATTGATTCGACACAAGGGGAGACAAAGAATACTTAGAAGCCTTAACAGCGGAGTTGTCAATTCAGCTGCACCTGGAAACAGACTTGCTCGCAAGAGTTTATCAGTAGTAACAGTTTTATAGCAGTAGCAGTGGTGAAATAACAGCAGCAGAGTAGCAGAAACAACAGTAGTAATTATAGTAAACAGCAGGATTAAAATACTGTAGGCACAGGGATGGATAACGGGCGTTGCACGGACGAGAGAAACTCATGTAACAATCATAGCAGGGCATTTGCAGATAATAAAACGGTGTCGAAGTACAAAGCAATCAATAGGCATGTGTTCCAATTATAGTCGTACGTGCTCGCAATGAGAAACTTGCACAACATCTTTTGTCCTACCAGCCGGTGGCAGCCGGGCCTCAAGGGAAACTACTGGATATTAAGGTACTCCTTTTAATAGAGTACCGGAGCAAAGCATTAACACTCCGTGAACACATGTGATCCTCACGTCACTACCATCCCCTCCGGTTGTCCCGATTTCTGTCACTTCGGGGCCATTGGTTCCGGACAGCGACATGTGTATACAACTTGCGGGTAAGATCATAAACAATGAATATCATGATGAAACAATAACATGTTCAGATCTGAGATCATGGCACTCGGGCCCTAGTGACAAGCATTAAGCATAACAAGTTGCAACAATATCATCAAAGTACCAATTACGGACACTAGGCACTATGCCCTAACAATCTAACACTATTACATGACCAATCTCATCCAATCCCTACCATCCCCTTCAGCCTACAGCGGGGGAATTACTCACACATGGATGGGGGAAACATTGCTGGTTGATGGAGAGGCGTTGGTGGTGATGGCGGTGATGATCTCCTCCAATTCCCCGTCCGGCGGAGTGCCGGAACGGAGACTTCGGCTCTCGCGGCGGAGTTTCGCGATGTGGCGGCGTTCTGGAGGGTTTACGGCGACTTCGACTTCTCTCCGTGCGTTTTTAGGTCGAGGCCGATAAATAGTCCAAAGGAGGGCGTCGGAGGCCGACCGAGGGGCCACACCACCGGGCCGCGCGGGCCCCCTTGGCCGCGCCGCCGGGTGGTGTGGGGCCCTCGGGCCTCCACCTTACTTCTCCTTCCGGCTCACGTCGGTATTCGGGAAAATAGGGCCTTCGCATAAATTCCGAGGATTTTCCCGAAAGTTGGATTTCTGCACAAAAACGAGACACCAGAACAGTTCTGCTGAAAACAGCGTTAGTCCGCGTTAGTTGCATCCAAAATACACAAATTAGAGGCAAAACAATAGCAAAAGTGTTCGGGAAAGTAGATACGTTTTGGACGTATCAAGTACTATTCATGAAAAGTCTTTGCTATATGATTCAGTTGTTTACTCATTGCTCTTTACCATTGCTTCGAATCGCTGCATTCATTACATGTGCTTACAATAGTATTGATCAAGATTATGATAGCATGTCACTTCAGAAATTATCTTTGTTATCGTTTACCTACTCGAGGACGAGTAGGAACTAAGCTTGGGGATGCTTGATACGTCTCAAACGTATCTATAATTTCTTATGTTCCATGCTACTTTTATGATGATACTCACATGTTTTATACATACTTTATGTCATATTTATGCATTTTCTGGCACTAACATATTGACGAGATGCCGAAGAGCCAGTTGTTGTTTTCTGCTGTTTTTGGTTTCAGAAATCCTAGTAAGGAAATATTCTCGGAATTGGACGAAATCAACGCCTAGGATCTTATTTTTCCACGAAGCTTCCAGAAGTCCGAAAGGGAAACGAAGTGGGGCGACGAAGCGGCCACACAATAGGGCGGCGCGGCCCAGGCCCTGGCCGCGCGGCCCAGGCCCTGGCCGCGCGGCCCTAGCGTGTGGGCCCCTCGCGTCGCCCCTAAACCTACCTCTTCGCCTATAAGAAGCCTTCGTCGATAATAGTTCCAGTACCGAGAGCCACGATACGGAAAACCTTTCAGAGACGCCGCCACCGCCAATCCCATCTCGGGGGATTCAGGAGATCGCCTCCGGCACCCTACCGGAGAGGGGAATCATCTCCCGGAGGACTCTACATCGCCATGATCGCCTCCGGATTGATGTGTGAGTAGTTCACCCCTGGACTATGGGTCCATAGCAGTAGCTAGATGGTTGTCTTCTCCTCATTGTGCTATCATTGTTCGATCTTGTGAGCTGCCTAACATGATCAAGATCATCTATCTGTAATGCTACATGTTGCGTTTGTTGGGATCCGATGAATATGGAATACTATGTTATGTTGATTATCAATCTATCATATATGTGTTGTTTATGATCTTGCGTGCTCTTCGTTGCTAGTAGAGGCTCTGGCCAAGTTGATACTTGTAACTCCAAGAGGGAGTATTTATGCTCGATAGTGGGTTCATGCCTCCATTAAATCTGGAATAGTGACAGAAAGTTCTAAGGTTGTGGATGTGCTGTTGCTACTAGGGATAAAACATCAATGCTATGTCTAAGGATGTATTTGTTGATTACATTACGCACCATACTTAATGCAACTGTCTGTTGTTTGCAACTTAATACTGGAAGGGGTTCGGATGATAACCTGAAGGTGGACTTTTTGGGCATAGATGCATGCTGGATAGCGGTCTATGTACTTTGTCGTAATGCCCAATTGAATTTCACACTACTCATCATGATATGTATGTGCATTGTCATGCCCTCTCTATTTGTCAATTGCCCAACTATAATTTGTTCACCCAACATGCTTATTCTTATCGGAGAGACACCACTAGTGAACTGTGGACCCCGGTCCATTCTTTTACATCTCAAATACAATCTACTGCAAACATTGTTCTTTACTGTTCTTCGTATACAAACATCATCTTCCACACTATACATCTAATCCTTTGTTACAGCTAGCCGGTGAGATTGACAACCTCACTGTTAAGTTGGGGCAAAGTACTTGGATTGTGTTGTGCAGGTTCCACGTTGGCGCCGGAATCCCTGGTGTTGCGCCGCACTACACTCCGCCACCAACAACCTTCAACCTGCTTCTTGGCTCCTACTGGTTCGATAACCTTGGTTTCTTACTGAGGGAAAACTTGCTGCTGTACGCATCACACCTTCATCTTGGGGTTCCCAACGGACGCGTGCTGTACGCGTATCAAGCGGCGGCGGGGCATCGGCAGAGCAGGCAGGATGCGCGGCCTGCGGTGCCGGCGAGGACGAGCCAGCGGTCGATGCAGGGCGGGTGGAAGACGTGGCTGCACGCCCGGGATGGCCTTCACCTGCTCCTGGGCCTGCAGCTCGCCCAGGCACACCGCGCACAAGTCGTCGCCCGTGGCGCCGCCAGCGTAGGTGCGCACCGGGAGGGAGCCTGCCAGCGCCGCCGAGTCCATGTACGGGAGGGAGCCTCGGCATCGGCGAGGAGGCAGCATCGTCAACGGACGGGTACTGGCGGAGGCGGAGAAGCGGGAGCAGAGGCGGCGCGCAGCGGAGGAGCAGAGGCAGATAAGAAAGAGCGCGGCCAAGAGGATGACGAACGCGAGGAACGCCGGCGAGGAGGCGCTTCTACTGACACGGTGGCCGTCCGGGGCGTGGGAGGTGGCGGCCCTCGGGAACGGCAGCATGGCAGCTAGATGATCGATCCTCCTATGTCTATCTCTATGCATGCGTGTGTCTGAGCAGGTGTAGAGTGATTGTAGAAGAGTTATTGGAGATTGCACAGCACCAATAGGGCCGGCTGCTCATATATATATATATATGCGGACACATGTACAATTACAGGTACAACCCTGAGAAAACACGGGGACCTATACATATACAATATGTTACTCAACACCCCCCCCCGCAGTCGAAGGGTCGGCACCGACACATAGACTGGAGCGAAACTCTGGAAAAGTCGTGGACGGCAATCCCTTCGTCATGATATCGGCAAACTGCCGAGATGTCGGTACGTGAAGAACTCGAACGCGACCGAGGGCAACTTGCTCACGAACGAAGTGGATGTCCAACTCAATGTGCTTGGTGCGCCGATGATGAACGGGGTTGGCGGAGAGGTAGACGTCCGACACGTTGTCGCAGAAGACCACCGTAGCCTTGTCAACAGGACAAGAGAGCTCGGACAGAAGCTGGCGAAGCCACGTGCACTCAGCCACAGCGTTGGCCACAGCGCGGTACTCAGCCTCAGCACTGGAGTGAGACACGGTGGGCTGCCTCTTGGAGGACCAAGAGACAAGCGACGAACCGAGGTAGACGCAGTAACCGTTGGTGGAGCGCCGCGTGTCCGGGCATCCCGCCCAGTCCGCGTCCGAGTAGGCGATGAGGTCGGTCGACGTCGAAGGCGATGCATGCAACGACAAGCCGTAGCCAATGGTACCACAGACGTAGCGTAGAATCCGCTTCACCGCGGCCCCATGATGCCCGGGTAGGGGGCGCGCGGCACGGGCATGGAGTAGGCGTGAACGACCCCGGTCCACGGATTGTGACCGGCGGTCCATGGCGGAGGGGCGGTGTGCTGAGATGGACGAGGCGCAGAGGCGTTGGCACCAGCATTGCCACCCCCGTTGCCACCACCGCCACGGCGACAACGGCCGCGGCGACCACCGCCAGAAGGCGCCGTCTGGCCGGTCCAGGGCCCGGTCTGGCCGGCCTGGGCGCCAGCGTGGCCGGTCCACGGCCCGGTCGGACCGGGCGGCTGGCCGGCAGCGGGGAAGCCCGGCGGCGGACCCGTGGGACGAGGTGCAGGGGCGCGGGAGCCTGGGCACCGCGGGAGAAGCCGGCGACGAAGGCGGTGTGGGCTGCCCGAGCCCGAAGGTGCTTGAGGCGGCGCTCCTCGAGGCGCAGGTAGGCCACGGCCTGCTCGAAGGTGGGCGTGGTGAGGAGCGTGAGGTTGGAGGCGGCGTACGTTGCTGAGGTCCTCGCCGAGACCCGCCGACAGGGTGGAGAGCATGATCTTGTCATCGATCGGGAACTCCAAGTCACGGAGCTCGTCGGAGAGGCTCTTCAGCTTGAGGGCATAATCGTCGAGAGACAGGTCGTTCTGGTGGGTGCCGAAGAACTCCTGCTGGAGGAAGGTGACCCGCTGAATTTTGTTGTCGGTGAAGAGGCCGGTGATCTTGGCCTAGACCGTGTGGGCGGAGTCGCCGTCGCGGACGACGGTGTGGAAGATGTCGTTGGAGACGGTCGGGTAGAACCAGCGGATGATGGTGGCGTCGATCGCGAGCCACTCGGGATCGTGCGGCATGGCGAGGAGGTCGATGGTGCCGTCGACGTGATCGAGGAGATCATACTCGTGGAAGAGCAGCCCGAAGTACGTCTTCCACGGGAAGAAGTTGGCAGCGGTGGTGGAGAGCTTCACCGGCACGCGCTCAGCGATGGGGATGTCGCGGATGACGGCGACGGAGGGGCCGGCGAAGGGGTTGCTGCTGCCGGGGCCGGAGGAGAAGCCGGAGCCGGAGGAGTCGAAGCGGTCCATGGCGGAAGCGGTGGTGGTGTTAGGAGGCGGAAGCGGCTAGGGCTAGGGTTGGGGTGGGGAGAGGCGGCGGTGGGAGATGGGGAGCCGGCGGCGCCCGGGGATGGAGAGGAGCGGCGGCTAGGGTTGGGGGCGGCGGCGCCCAAGGGAGAGAGGAGGGCGGCGGCTAGGGTTGGGAAGAGGTGGCCGGCGGCGCTCAAGGGGAGAGGAGGGCGGCGGCTAGGTCAGGACCCGAAGGGTCTCTGATACCATGTAGAAGAGTTATTGGAGATTGCACAGCACCAATTAGACCGGCTGCTCATATATATAGGTGGACACATGTACAATTACAGATCAACGCTGAGAAAACATGGGGACCTATATCTATACAATATGTTACTCAACAGTGATCACCGTGCACGAGAGTGCGTACGTGTAAGATCGATGTAGTCGGGCTAGGTTAGCTTAGCTCTAGCCGCGCCACCGATTAAGCTGGATCATGCGATGCGCATGACGACGTGCTACATCGATATCACTCTGGAAGTAAGCCAACGGACGGCAACAACAACAAGGTTCCATCGTGTCGGAGAGAGATCAGTGACCGACCTGGCCATATCTGCTGAAACATGAACGCACGAACGAATACAGTACGGCATCTGTGTGTGGAACACGGGCTGAATACATCGAATTGAACGAATACAGTCAGGTAAGGTGCAGTACTTCGGTAGCGTAAAATGAAGAAGGGAAAGTCAGGGTATTGTAGGGAATCACTGTTTGAATTATACCGTAGCAGATTACTATAGATAGTTACTAAAAATAGTAATTATAGTCAGTTAGTTTTGATAGTAAGTAAGCATAGTAAATGGATGCCACACATATATATTGTCCAAGTTAATTTAGATCAAAAAAATTGTCAATCGTGTAGACCGGAAGGAAGAAAGTTAGAGTAACGTAGCTTACCTGACTTCCCTCTGTTAAACATGTAATCACCGTATTTATACTAGTATAGAGTAGTACTCTACCTAGTATTATACACATCTTTGTAATGCCACGTGTGGAGCTTTTCTACACTATATAAACATGAAACCCGGCCCAAGAAGAGGGTACGGTTCCTACCCTAGAGATTTTACATGGTATCAGAGCGACCTCCTCCCACCTCGTGAGGCCGCCCGCCGCATCCAGAAAAACTTCTCGCCGGCGATCTTCCCTACCGGTGAAGGACCAAACACCAAAACCTCAAAAAAAACCTGCTCCGACCGTGTGAGCCTCCAAAACCCAGACAATTCCCGAAACAAACACAGACCTAAACAATCTACAAATCCCGACAAACCCTAGCACAGCCGCCTTCCGTCGATGTGCAGATCGCAAACCAACTCGGCCGTCTTCTACTGCCGTGCAAGATCCCATGGCCTCTTCTTCGACATCCGCTTCTGCCACAGCAGCGAACCTGACCGCTGCCCTTAGAGCGCCCCCTACAGAGAAACCGTCCCGCAATAATCATCTGTTTTGGAAGACTCAGGTTCTTCCAGCCCTTCGTGGAGCTCAGGTGATGGGGCTGCTGGATGGTACTGATGCTGCTCCTCCTAAAACCGAGGAGATTGAAGACTCCGACAAGCAGGTACCAAGTCGAGCCTATGCAATCTGGCACGCCCAAGATCAAGCGCTGATGAGTTATCTGGTTAAGTCTCTGTACTCCGACCTCTTGGCTCAGGTAATCGGTCTAGAACATGCACATGAAATATGGACTACAATTCAAGAATTATTTGCCTCACAATCTCGTGCTCGTATCAATTTTCTGCGTGGTGCCTTGATCAACACAAAGAAACATGATATGTAAGCTCGCCAGTTCATCACTACTATGAAGGGTTTTGTCCAAGAAGTAACTGCTGCAGGCAAGAGTGTCGATCCGGATGAACCGAAAGGCTATATTTTGGGCGGTCTTGATGGTGATCGCTACACACCCTTCGTAACATCAATCAATGCAAACCCGCTGACAACCTGTGCTGATATGTGCTCTCAACTAAAGGCTTTTGACGACCGTCAGACAATGCTATCTCAGTCTGGCCAAAGCAGTGTTGTTTTTCAGAGCAGCGCCAATACAAAATCCCGTGATGCAGGGACATTGCAGCTTCGTGATGATCGTGATCGGCGTGACAACCGTTCAGATTACCGACGCGATGACATGCAGTACCGTGATGATAGATATGGTGGCGGTGGTGGCTACTACTACCGCAGCGATGACAAAGATGGTGGAGGCTATCAAAGACGTGATGACAGGCAGTACCGTGATCGACGTGATGACTACCGTGATCGACGTGATGACTACAATCGTCGTGATCGCCGTGATGACAGAGATATGCAGCGTCGCAATGAAGGTGGCCGTGGTGGTGGTGGTGCACCGAGAGGTGGCCGAGGTCGTGGCCGCACTCCCACTAGATTTGTTGACACTACTTGTCAGATTTGCACAAAGTATGGTCATCCAACAAAGGACTGTTGGTGGCGTTACTCTGACCGTGGTGATGACGATGAGGACAACTCTCGCACTGAGAAGGGTTCATATGGAGTTGATACCAACTGGTATATGGACAGTGGTGCTACAGATCACATCACTGGGCAACTAAACAAGCTACATACTAGTGAAGACTACAAGGGCCGCGATCAAGTCCACAATGCCAGTGGCACAGGTATGACAATACATCATACTGGTCAATCAACATTACATACCCCTCATAGTTCCTTGTTTTTAAGCAACATTCTTCATGTTCCTAGTGCCACTAAGAGTCTCTTATCAGCTCACAAGACCGCTCTAGACAATAATGCCTTTATTGAAATTCATCCTTTTTTCTTTTAGATAAAGGATCAGGAAACCAAGCAAATCCTGTTTAAGGGTCCTTGCCATGGCGGCTTATATCCTCTTGTGCCCATCTACTCTGCCGCCGGCCCCCACAAGCACGCCTTCATCACCATCAAGCCGTCTTCATCCACCTGGCATCGCCGTCTAGGGCATCCGTCTTCATTTATTGCTCAAGTCCTTAGGAAAAACAATTTGTCGTATACTCCTGAAACAAATCCATATGTGTGTGATCCTTGTCAACAAGCAAAGAGTCACCAGCTACCATACCCTATATCTACCAGTGTTTCTACTGTTCCCTTGGAACAAGTTTTTCTGATGTATGGGGCCCAGCTCCTGCCTCTATTGGCAAACACCAGTATTATGTAAGCTTTATTGATGACTATAGCAAATTCACTTGGATTTATTTTCTCAAAAAGAGGTGTGATGTTTATCAAGTTTAAGTATACTATGTTGAGCAGGCTCATGAGATTCAGTCCCTTGCCAAAGAATTCGAGCAGCTTAAGTGTACCTTACCGGACAAATTTGTGGCCGGTGGCATTATTGCCAAGCTTCCTCCTTCGTGGAGGAACTTTTCTACTTCTCTGAAACATAAGAGACAAGAGTTTTCCGTTTCGGATCTCATTGGCTCGCTTCATGTGGAAGAGAAGGCGAGAGCAAAGGACACACGCGCTTGTAGTTTTGAGGGAGGTTCTAGTGCCAATGTGGTACAGAAGAAGAACTTCCAGTCTCACAAGTCTAAGAAAAAGAACAATGGAAAAGGCAAGTTCGATGAGAAGAACAAAGCCTCCAACTCAACCAACTTCAAGAGAAAGACTTCTTATAAGAAGAAAGGGATCTGCCTTGTTTGTGGCGCTCCTGGACATTGGGCTCCTGATTGCCCAGAACGCCATGATTGGCGTGGGAATAGTGGCAAGTCCACAAATGTTGTTATTGGTGTTGATACTGAGATGAAAGTCGTTGGGTACGGTATTTCTCCTACTGTCCTTTCAGTATGTAATTCTCCTGATTAGTGGATAGACACCGGAGCCAATACACATGTATGTTCTGATGTTTCTATGTTTTCTTCTTATCAGGTCGCAAGGACTTCCACCGCGCTGATGGGAAATGGCTCACGTGCTTCTGTTCGTGGTGTTGGTACGGTGGATCTGAAGTTTACTTCGGGAAAGATCATCTAGCTGAAGAATGTGCATCACGTTCCCTCCATTAATAAGAATCTCGTTAGCGGATCGCTTTTATGTCGAGATGGTTTTAAGTTATTTTTTGAGTCCAATAAAGTTGTAATTTCCAAGTGTGGACAATTTGTTGGAAAGGGTTATGTGTGCGGAGGCTTGTTCTGCTTATCTTTGTCAGACTTATGTACTCAAATTATTAATCATGTTTGCAATGATAGTGAGTCCGATATTTGGCATTCACGACTTTGTCATATTAATTTTGGGTGCGTGCGCGGCTAGCGAATATGAATATAATTCCGAAATTTTCTACTGTCAAGAAATCCAAGCGCCAAGTATGTGTGCAAGCTAAGCAACCACGTAAGTCTCACAAGACTGCGGAGGCAAGAGACTTGGCACCGCTGGAGCTTATACATTTGGATCTTTGTGAAATGAATGGTGTATTGACAAAAGGAGGGAAAAGATACTTCATGACTTTAATTGATGACTCTACTCGATATTGTTATGTGTATCTCCTGAAATCTAAAGATGAAGCTCTTAATCACTTCAAAATCTTTAAAGCTGAAGCAAAAAACCAACTTGATCGAAAGATCAAGCGGCTAAGGTCTGATCGTGGTGGAGAGTATTTTTCCAACAAGGGTTTGATTCTTTTTGTGTGGAACATGGTATTATCCATGAGAGGACGCCTCCCTACTCACCTCAGTCAAATGGGGTGGCCGAAAGAAAGAACCGTACTCTAACTGATTTGGTTAACGCCATGTTAGATACATCGGGTCTATCCAAGGCATGGTGGAGGGAGGCGATATTGATTGCATGTCATGTCCTAAACTGTGTCCCCGCAAAGAACAAAACCATTACCCATTTTGAGGAATGGGAATGGAAAAGGTTGAAACTCTCTTAACTTGGAGCTGTATGGCGAAAGTAAATGTGTCGATACCCAAGAAGCGCAAGCTTGGACCAAAAACTATGGATTGTGTTCTTCTGGGATATGCATTTCATAGCATTGGCTATAGATTTTTTTATAGTAAAATCTGAGGTATCCGACATGCATGTTGGTACAATTATGGAGTCGAATGATGCGACTTTCTTTGAGGACATCTTTCCTATGAAAGAAACATCTAGCTCATCAATTCAGGAGATGCCCACTTCATCTACTCAGGAATTATTTCCTGAACCTACCATGGCTATAGAACACTTTGATAATCCTGTGGAGGATGACAATGAAGCTCCCAAAAGGAGCAAGAGACAGAGGACTGCAAACTCCTTTGGACATGATTTCATTGTGTACCTCGTGGATGACACCCCCACTTCTATTTCAGAAGCCTATGCATCTTTGGATGCTGACTACTGGAAGGAAGCTGCCCGTAGCGAGATGGATTCCATCTTAGCTAATAAAACTTGGGAAATTACTGATCTTCCTTATGGGTGCAAACCTGCAGGATGTAAATGGGTGTTCAAGAAAAAGCTTAGGCCTGATGGTACTATTGAAAAGTACAAGGCACGTCTTGTGGCCAAGGGTTATGCCTAGAAAGAAGGTGGAGATTTCTTTGATACATACTCACCTGTTGCCAGATTGACCACCATTCGAGTGCTACTATCCTTGGCCGCCTCACATGGTCTTCTCGTTTATCAAATGGATGTTAAGACTGCTTTCCTAAATGGAGAGCTTGAAGAGGAAATTTATATGGAGCAGCCTGATGGATTTGTAGTAGATGGTCAAGAAGGAAAGGTGTGTAAATTACTGAAGTCTTTGTATGGGATTAAGAAAGCGCCTAAGCAGTGGCATGAGAAGTTTGAAAGAACTTTAACCGCTAAAGGTTTTGTTGTAAACGAAGCTGACAAGTGTGTATACTATCGCCCTGGTGGGGGCGAGGGAGTTATTCTTTGGCTCTATGTCGATGACATATTGATATTTGGGACCAACCTTACTGTGATTAAGGAGGTCAAGGAGTTTCTATCTCGTTGTTTTGAGATGAAGGACTTGGGAGTAGCTGATGTGATCTTAGACATCAAGCTGCTCAAGGATGACGATGGTGGGACTACATTGCTTCAGTCCCATTATGTGGAAAAGATCCTGAGTCGCTTCGGGTATAGCGACTGCAAATCTTCTCCAACGCCTTATGATCCTAGTGTGATAATTCGTAAGAATAAAAGAATTGCTAGAGATCAATTGTGATATTCGCAGATCATTGGCTCGCTTATGTATTTAGCCAGCACCACGAGGCCTGACATCTCCTTTGCTGTAAGTAAACTCAGCCGTTTTGTGTCTAGAGCTGGAGATGTTCATTGGCTTGCTCTTGAGAGAGTTTTGCGCTATTTGAAATGCACTACTAGTTATGGAATTCACTATACTAGGTATCCAAGGGTACTTGAGGGTTATAGTGATGCAAATTGGATACACTTGGAGGTGGCGCTGTTTCCTAGAAGTCTTGCAAGAAAATCATCATTACAAGGTCAACTATGGAAGCAGAACTCACAACATTAGACATAGCCACTGTTGAAGCAGAGTGGCTTCGTGAGCTCTTGATGGACTTACCTGTGGTTGAGAAACCAATACCCGCTATTCCTATGAACTGTGATAATCAAACTGTGATCGTCAAAGTAAACAGTTCTAAGGATAATATGAAGTCATCAAGGCATGTGAAGAGGAGACTGAAAACTGTCAGGAAAATGAGAAACTCCGGAGTTATACCGTTGGATTATATCCATACGTCTAGAAACCTGGTAGACCCCTTCACAAAGGGACTATCACGAAATGTGATAGAAAATGCATCGAGGAAGATGGGTATGAGACCCACACTATGAGCTGCCCACGGTGGTAACCCACTCTATCACTAGTGGAGAAGAGGCCTTTGGTCCCAAGCAAATGTCCCAGTGCTGAACCAAACCGGGTCCAATAGGGGCATTGGTCCCGGTTCGTTTCTGCCCAGGACGACCCCACCCGCTGGTGCCTGTCCTGTAGTGGCCTTTGGACCCGGTTTGTATTACAAACCGGGACTAAAGGGTCCACCGCAGGGCGCGCGCAGGCCGTGTCGGTCGTGGGGAACCCTTTAGTCCCGGTTTGTAATACAAACCGGGTCCAAAGCTCCGCCTCCGGCTATATAACCTTGCCCCTGCCCAAGTGTGAGCCACACTTGGCCATTTTTTCACTATCTTCACAAGAGGGGTGTATTGCTTTCCTCTCTTCTTCACATGCACAAGAGGTGTTCGATGAAATGCTTAAGAGGATTTGCCACTTGAGTTTACACAAATCAAGCCACACTTAACTTGCTTTTTTCTTCTTCATCGAGGTTAACAACTTTATCCTTTTCATCCGCAATTGATAAAATGCATGTGTATATATACATCGTGATGTTCCGTAATGGTTTTGATCAGCTTAATTATATCATGCAGATGAATCGGCAATGGATGTACATTGACCGACGGTTTGACGAGTTCACTTCGGGCCTGGATAATTTTATGACCGTGGCGGAGGCAAACAAACATGGTGGCTTCATGTATTGTCCATGTGTGGACTGCAAGAATACCGTAAATTACGCTCACTCGAGTGTCATTCACAGCCACCTTCTGCGATTCGGTTTCATGCCCAGTTACTATTGTTGGACCAAGCACGGAGAAAGAGGGGTTATGATGGAAGACAATGAAGAAGAGGAAGAGGATGATGACGGTTATCCCAATTTCCCTGAATACGATGATACTGGAGAAGGCAATGAAGACAATGAAGTAGAAGATCAAGAGGCACCAGATGAGCCTGCTGATGATGATCTTGGTCGGGCCATTGCTGATGCAAGGAGAGAATGTGAAACTGAAAAGGAAAGGTTGGTCTTCGACAAGATGATAGAAGATCACAACAAATTGTTATACCCAACTTGCGAAGATGGCCATAAAAAGCTAGGCAGCACACTGGAATTGTTGCAATGGAAGGCAGAGAACGGTGTCACTGACTCAGGATTTGGAAAGTTGCTGACAATAATTAAGAGGAAGCTTCCAAGGGGTAACGAATTGCCCGCCAGTATGTACGAAGCGAAGAAGATTGTCTGCCCTCTAGGATTAGATGTGCAAAAGATACATGCATGCATTAATGACTGCATCCTCTACCGCGGTGAGTACGAGAATTTGGATGCATGTCCGGTGTGCACTGCATTGCGGTATAAGATCAGACGAGATGACCCTGGTGATGTTGAGGGCGAGCGCCCCAGGAAGAGGGTTCCTGCCAAGGTTATGTGGTATGCTCCTATAATACCACGGCTGAAACGCTTGTTCGAGAAATAAAGAGCACGCTAGGTTGTTGTGATGGCACAAAGAAGACCGTAAGAAAGACGTGATGTTGAGGCACCCTGCTGATGGATCCCAATGGAGAAAAATCGATAGAGATTTCCCAAACTTTGCACAGGATGCAAGGAACTTAAGGTTTGGTCTAAGTACAGATGGCATGAATCCTTTTGGAGAGCAGAGTTGCAGCCATAGCACCTGGCCTGTGACTCTTTGTATATATAACCTTCCTCCTTGGTTGTGCATGAAGCGGAAGTTCATTATGATGCTAGTGCTCATACAAGGCCCGAAGCAACCCAGGAACGACATTGATGTGTACCTGAAGCCATTAGTCGAAGAACTTCTACAGCTATGGTCAGCAGGTGTACGTGTGTGGGACGAGCACAAGCAGGAGGAATTTGACCTAAGAGCGCTGCTTTTCGTAACCATCAATGACTGGCCTGCTCTTGGTAACATTTCGGGACAGTCAAACAAGGGATACAATGCATGCACACACTCGTTTACATGAGCTCGAAGGTGATTATTTGGAAAAATGTAAGAAGGTCGTGGTACCTGGGGCATCGTCGATTTCTTAGGACTACCCATCCCGTAAGAAAGAAAGGCAAGCATTACAACGGTGAGGCTGATCACCGGAGGAAGCCTCCCCATCGTGATGGTGTTGATATATTTGGTATGGTCAAGGATCTAGATGTAATATTTGGAAAGGGTCCTGGCGGACGGTCTGTTCCGAATGACGCAGTTTCTGAAGATGCCGTAGGGCGTGTGCACCAACGACATCTTCGAGAAACTGCGCCACGGGAGATTTCCCAACCCTTTCCCCAACACTGTTAGAGGAGATGTAGTCGTTCAGGGGCTTGCAGGGAAAAATTCCGAGGAGCAGCTTCCGAAGATGCCGTAGGGCGTGTGCACCAACGACATCTTCGAGAAGCTGCGCCACGGGAGATTTCCCAACCCTTCTCTTCATCCATGGGAATGAAACTCTAGTTGGCTTGTTGATCTGCTTGGCAAGGTGTATCGATGCTCCTTTTATAGGCACGACATCTCTTCTACTTTGTCTTGTTCCTTCGACAGGGCGTCGTGCGCTACATGATTTATCTCATCGAGCAGTGCGTCCACCCATGCGTTCTTATCCTGCCGACATCTTTAGTCCCGGTTGTACCCACCAGCCGGGACTAAAGGTTACCCACACGTCCTTATCCCACCGACAGCGTTTGTTAGATGACTAAAAAAATGATCTTTAGTCCCGGTTGTACCCACCAGCCGGGACTAAAGGTTACCGTCCTTATCCCACCGACAGTTTTGTTAGATGAAAAAAAAAAGATCTTTAGTCCCGGTTGTACCCACCAGCCGGGACTAAAGGTTACCGTCCTTATCCCACCGACAGTTTTGTTAGATGACAAAAAAAAAGATCTTTAGTCCCGGTTGTACCCACCAGCCGGGACTAAAGGTTACCGTCCTTATCCCACCGACAGTTTTGTTAGATGACCAAAAAAAATGATCTTTAGTCCCGGTTGTACTCACCAGCCGGGACTAATGTTTTCGGCGCCACTGCGTTCCCGCCTATTTTTCTTCCCGCGCTTTCCACTGCTTCCCGCCTCCGTCCTCCCGCCATTTTTTCACTATATATATGTAGGCTTGGCCTCCATTTATATATCACATCTAGACTCATATATATCTGCAAACCTCAAGAACTCTGTCCCATGGCTTCCATCGTATCTCTAACCCTCCGGGAGGCGGAGGCGCTTTGCGCGTCGAACTACCCCTGCCCGCCGGGCTACCGCGTCCCGACCGGCTGGTTGCTGAGCGTTGGAGGCGTACCGGTCCCTCCCTGTCCCTCTAGGTGTGGCGCGCGAGATGGCCATCACGAACCACTACTACTTCGAGCTCACGCCAGAGCAGCGGAGGAATCCCCAGTGGCATCCCGACTACAGCCCGGCTTGGGAAAGCTTCTTCATCAATCGGCGTGAGAGGGCGCTTGCGAGGCACGAGGAGGGCGGCCCGCCTCCTTCGAACTTCAACGAGGCCGGCCGTCGGCTGTGGTGGCGCGGCCGGACTCTCCAGGGCGTCATGGCCTACCGTGGCCCCCGCCTGCGCTACCCTCAGTCCCAGCCCACGCGTTCTCTCCCGACGAGGTTCGACTACCGCGACCCCGATGCCAGCGATGATGATGACGGCGAGTACGACGACTACAGTGGCGAGTACTATAGGGCTAGGCACGAGTATGACTGAATGACTCGAACAGTCGAATCTGGCAATGTATCTTAATTAATTTCAGTTGAGCTCTGTACTTTCATTCCATGTATCTGGCGGGAACTTTTCTCATCATCAGCGTCTGCCACAATGACTTTATTGAAAATACAATTAAAAAAGATAAACAACTAGTCTAGTCGATCTACTCGTCGTCGGAGGTTGTCTCGGTCCAAATGTCGTCCCACCGAGGGTCGTTGTCGGCCCAAGTTGTATTCGGGTTGTCGATCTCGAACACGGCGACGGCCCGACGGTGGCGCCTGTTGGACCTGCGATGTGCCCGGAGGTCAACGAAGAACGCGTCGGTGTTGTCGACGTCATTGGGGAACTGCGCCCTCCACTGGCGCATCAACTCCTCGTCGTGCTCGGCGATGGCGATCCGGCGCTGCACTCGGCGGTGGCGGCGACGGTCCTCGTCGTCGACGAGGCACGGCGCCGGCGCGAGGAACTCCGCCTCCTCTAGCGATTCGACGTCTGGGAAGTTCATGTCGCGCCGTGGCCGCCGAAATCGCCATGCGGCCACGTCGTAAGCGCGCGCCGCCAGCTCCGGGGTGTTGTACGTGCCGAGGGTGAGCCGGAAGCCACCGGCGCGCATCTCGGCGTAGAACCTACCGTTCGGACGCGCTCGGATGCCACGGAAGCCAGACGAGCCACGACGGCGCGGCGGCATCCCGGCGACGAATGAACGGAGGCGACGGCGACGTGTGGTTCCGCGTGCACGCGGCGCTTTATAGCACAGCGACGCGGCAAGTTTGGCGACAGGTGGCGCGGGGAAGCGGCGGGGCGTGGCACATACGTGGAAGCGAGATCTACACGTCGCACGGCGATGGCGGCGGCGCGAGCCACGTGGAAGCGGCGGCGACACGTGGCACGGGGAAGGGACACGTGTCGCGGTGGCGGTGGTGGCCAGTACATGGCGGTGGCGGTGGTGGGCAGTACACGACGGTGGCGACGGTGGCCAGTACACGGCGGTGGCGACGGTGGCCACTACACGGCGGTGGTGACGGTGGCCAGTACACGGCGGTGGTGACGGTGGCCAGTACACGGCGGTGGCGACGGTGGCCAGTACACGGCGGTGGCGACGGTGGCCTGTACATGGCGGTGACGGTGGTGGCCAGTACACGGCGGTGGCGACGGTGGCCACTACACGGCGGTGGCGACGGTGGCGACGGTGGCCAGTACACGGCGGTGGCGACGGTGGCCAGTACACGGCGGTGGCGACGGTGGCCTGTAAATGGCGGTGACGGTGGTGGGCAGTACACGGCGGTGGCCCGTACATGGCGGTGACGGTGGTGGCCAGGCGGTGGCGGTGGCGACGGTGGCCAGTACACGGCGGTGGCGACGGTGGCATGTACATGCATGGCGGTGGCGGCGGTGGACACGTGTGGCAGTGCGGTGGCTTTTTTTCATTTGAAATATGGCGGGAATGAATTTTTTTAAAAAAAGTGGCCTTTGGACCCGGTTTGTAATACAAACCGGGACTAAAGGTCTTTTTTGCGCGCGCAGCGAAAACCGCAGCAAAAATGGCCTTTAGTCCCGGTTTCTATTACAAACCGGGACCAAAGGGGGGCCTTTGGTCCCGGTTTGTAATACGAACCGGGACCAAAGGGTCGGCCAGTATAAAAGAAAGGACTTCGTCTCCGCGGAGATCAATCCCGCGGAGACGAAGCGCTGAGCGCCGCCAGGCTGCCCAACCGCCACGCAAAAACCACCGTCGCCGCCGTTGCCGTCGCCACCGCGCGCCCGCGCCCGCCGTCTCCGCCGTGCGTCGCCGCCCTCCGCCTCCTCCTCCACGCGCCCGCGCCCGCTGTCTCTGCCGCTCCCGCGCCCTCTTCCTCCGGCCACCGCCGCGCGCGCGCTGCTCCTCCGGCCACCGCCGCGCCCGCGCCTCCTCCTGCACCGCCGTCGCCGTCGCCGCTCGCGCGCGCCTCCTCCTCCACCGCCGTCGCCGTTCGCTGCTCGCCGGCCCGCTCCTCTCTCCGTTCGCTGCTCGCCGCCCCCCTTTTTTTGTTAGAAAAAAGTTAGAAAAAAGTTAGTAAAATTAGTTAGAAAAAAGTTAGAAAATTAGTTAGTTAGTGTTAGTGAAAATAGTTAGAAAAATTAGTTTCAATTTTTTGTTTTTTGTTTGTTTTTATGTTAGATTAATTAGTTTAGTTACAAAATAGATTCATTTGTAAATTAGTACATAGTTTGAAATAGTTAGTTACAAAAATAGTTAGTAAATTAGTACATAGTTTGAATTAGTTTAGTTACAAAAATAGTTAGTAAATTAGTTAGAATTGAAATAGTTAGTTTGATTTAAATTAGTACATAGTTTGAATTAGTTTAGTTACAAAAATAGTTAGTAAATTAGTTAGAAATAGTTAGTTTGATTTAAATTAGTGTAGTTATTAATTAGAAAAAAGTTACAAAATAGATTCATTTATGTCGGCGCCGCCCCCCGCGCGCGCCGACGACTTAGACCGTGGCGGTGTCGAGTCCGTAGCGGTGCCGCCGCGACATAGACTTAGGGTCGCGAAATAGAGAAAGAGCGAGCGAGGAGGAGCGCCGAGTCCGTGGCGGTGCCGGCACTGCCGGCGCCCTGCCGACGCCCCCAAAACAGGGTCATTCAATTCCCGCTACCGCTCCCGCTGTCGTTCCCGACTCCCGATCCGGATCGATCGATCCGGGGTCGTGGAACGCGGCGTTAGTACAAAAGTAGTGAAGTTTTTTATTTAGCACAAGATCATGTTTTTTATTTATATTAGTACATATATGATTTGTTTTCGTAGCTACGATGCCGCGACAAGCGACAGCCGGCGGGCCGTGGTCCGACTCTCACCGAGGAGATGGAGCAGATGGGGAGGTCCGGGACCGGGCTCCGCCGGGGTGGCACCGGGAGGTCTTAGCTTCCGGGTCGCGCACCTTGGTGCGGAATCCGGGTCCCGTTGTCGACCCGGATATTCTTTGGTGGAGGTCTTATGGGCCACGGTCGTTTCGCAGGGAGCCGGCCCCGCCGGAGGAGGTAGCTCAGCGCATTGAAGCGGAGGACCAGCATGTTCGCCGTTACATGTACGCGTTAGACAACATGTATAGGACCGGATGGAGCGTTATGCGGGGATCTCATGTTAGCTATGCTCCCGTTGTTGTTCCGTGGCTTTGGGGGTACACCCAGCGGCGGCTCAGGACCCTGGTCGGCGCCCTCTAGGACCCGGTCTGCGCCGTTGAGTGGTTGTAGTAGTGATTGATATGTATTAGGGTTAAATAAACATGAACCCGATCTATGTATGCATGTAACTGCAGTATCTGCTTTCAGCACTATTTATCGATCCTTAGTTAAGAACTACATATGTAACTCCATTTTCAGTTTTCTGCATTATCCTTGATTTGATCATATGATGGTTCCTATGTATAGCTTGCAGGTCGTTGTAGAAAACATGGACAGAGATGAAATTCAAGAAAATTTCATGGAGAACCTCATAGCAAACAGTACTCTGGATGATCGTGACGACGACGTCACCGCAACTTATTTGAATGACTCCGGTGAGGGAGCGGAGAATATTGAGGAAGAAGATCCTAATGGCGCCGGTGAGGAACAAGATCATCATAATGGCTCCCGAACTGTAGTTATCACCGAGGTATATAAATTAATTAAGCCGCTGTTGATCGACTAGATGCATTAACTAATTAAATTGTACTGACTATGAATTATTTCTTTTTTAGCCCTCCGGATCGAGCACTTCTTCTGTAAAGTCGAGGAAGCGAGGCCCGGCCAAAAAGTTGGACGCCGGTGTTAGGCACGACATCACCCATATCCGTAATGATGGTAAACCGATTGCTCCAGAGAAAGGTGCAAAGGCATTTATAGCTCAATGCGGAGTGCTTGTTAGGGACCACGTCCCTATCACCGTTCGAGAATGGAACAAGCCGAAGGGACTAGTGCTGTCTGCAGAGGAAGCAGCTCAAGGTCTTTATATCGATGATGTAGCCAAAGACAGCATTTTGACCAATCTCATGGCACATTTCAACATAGTACCTCCAGAGGGGGATGCCGCTGAAAAGGCAAAGATGGAGCAGGCCCTCCGCGACTTTGCCAAGAAGAAGATGGCCGAACTATTCAAGAACCACAAGAAAAGATTGCGCGGCTTTATCAAGAAAGACAAGACTCCGGACAAGTGAGAAGGTAAAAGATCACCGGGACGAATTCGTGAAGTACAACACGGAGTCGAAGAATTTAAGAAAAGGTCGGAAACAAATAAGGCAAATGCTGCGTTGAAGCTATATCACCAAATTCTCGGGTCCAGTGGATACAGTGGCTAACCGTCCTAAGTGGGAGGCAGCCGAGGCGGAACCGGCCAGGAAAGGGATCAGATTAGGGACACACGGTTGGATCGAACGGTGCAAGGAGTGGTTCTACGGGATTGGGGGAACGTTGCATCCGTAAACGGGGAAGTGCATCTATAAGAAAGCTCATCTGAAGGTTCCCATTGAAGCCCTGGAACAAGCACATAGGGACGTGGAGGAGGGGAGGTTCCAGCCCGACAGAGAGAACGATGAGCTGACACGCGCCCTTCGGAACAAAGAACACGGCGGACGAACACGAGGCACAGAAGGCTCCGTTCCGTGGAAGTATGGCTTTCCTGCGGAAAGAAAGAGATTTCCTGATAAAAGCCATGAGAGGAGAAAGGCAAGGGAAACAGACCGCATAGCGTCCTTAGAGGAGGGTTTTAGCACCATGAAAGCCCAATTAACCATGGTAACCCAAGTACTTACATCCCAGATGGCTCAGGGGCAGGCTGTAGATCCTGCATTGCTCGATGCTATCGTCCCGCTGCAATCTCAACAACACCGGAAAAGCAGCGTGGCTTCCACTCAGCAGGTGGATAATGATGATGATGAGCAGGTGGTCGAGCCTCCTCGCTACCCCCCCATGGATGATCTCACTGAGAGCCGTCCTTGTGAGCTGCATGTTAAAGTTTTCAACCTATCCTTCAAGGCGGCGGTCGGCATCCTCTTACCTACAAGGTCTTACCATTGCCGTCCGGTCCAAGACGACTTTGTCGTTGTGATGGTGGATGAAGTGTTGAGAGAATATGAGGGGTTGGTGCTTGAGCACCCTGCAGGTGAAGATGGGGAAATCAAAGAACTGGGAGAAGCCCGTAGAACCAACGTGCAATGGCGGAAGCAGAACATTGTGTTTCCAGGTGAGAAGCCACCAAGCAGGCCACCTCCTCCGTCACCTGCGCAGTCTCCTCCGCGTGATGATTCTCCTATACGCGATGATGATTCCCCTGTGCATGAGCAGTCTCCTCCGCGTGAGAATACTCCGCCGCCTCCTCCTCCTCGTCGTCAGGAGACTCCGCCGCCTCCACCTAAGCAAAAGAGGAAGCTAACCGCGGCACCTTCTACAGCTCCGAAGAGATCATCAACTCCGATGAGGGCACGGACTCCGCAGTTGTTACCACATGAGCAGATCGAAGAGCAAAAGGCGTTTCTTGCGCCGAAGAAGATGTTCATTCCACCGCATACAAGTGAAGCACTTTGCCGAGACGAGAATGAAGAGACCTGAGCTGAGAGCTGATTATGACCGCTCTCTTGGACAGTCCTCTAGAGCGAGCAAAGAAGCGAAAAAGTCGCCCAACTTGGACAAGCAGGACAAACAGTCCATACCCCACTTCGTCGTGCAGTCCTATGATGATCCGGAGACGGCATCGATGATCGAACGGGAGGCTAGAGCTCAGGGAGCATCGGTTGAGTACGAAGATTACTATCCAACGGCTGAAGTCGTAAACAAGTATAGATACGGACATGATCTCGTCAAACCTGGCGAGCTCGCGCGTCTAGGGACTCAGATGCGAAGGTTGCATGAATGGTACCTGAGAGCCTATCGAAGAAGTGATCGCTACCTCACGGTGTATCTTAGAGATGAGCATTACTTCCGGGGGCGGGAGGAGATAAACCTTGACTTAGAAGAACTGTTTCAGTTATTCAATCAAGACGCCCTCGACAAAGCCTTCATCAGTTGCTACTGCCTGTAAGTGATTTATTTATGTAATTAAGTCTGTAGCTCAGCGCTCATTCATTTGCACTAACAATTATCCTCACTATATTCTTTGTGTACGCTATACATTTAATTATGCAGAATGAAGAAGCTCGAATGCAAAAGAGGCAAGATCCTACCGCTGGGGTTCATTGACCCAGACACAGTTCATGAAGTTACGGTTAAAGACTTCGCCAAGGACACGAGAGGACAACATGGTAATGTTTTTAGTGAAGCAAGCAAACAAAGAGGATATATTCTTTCCCTACAACTTCAAGTGAGTGTTATATATAACATACATTATGCTTGTGCAGCTTCCACTTTATTCTCGTAATCATTGAGCTATGCTTGTGCAGATTCCACTTTATTCTCCTAATCATTGATCTTCACAAAGGAGTCGTAAATGTCATGGACTCGAAACGTAAAGAACATGCGGAATGGGCGGACATGGCTGCCATCCTCTAGAGGTAATTTCAATCAATTTCGTATTGGCATCTTCATCTGTTCTAATTCGACGATATCATCAACTAATCAATAACTCATTTACTCATTATTGCCGGGCAGGGCTTGGAAACGGTTCATCAATACTGTTCCGGGTAAATGGAAATCGGAGCTTACATTTCAAGATTACCCTGTAAGTAGTACTATATATATAGCTATGTCCGTGAAACTCTATATATGATATTTACTTTCAATACGATGCTTGATTGAAACTCTATATTAGTTTGATCGAACTATTTTTTCGTAAAGTGTATGAGGCAGGAACCCGGGAATAACTTATGTGGATACTACGTCTGCACCTTCATTCGTGACATGGCCTGTCCCAAGGGTGGGGATGCCCGTATACACCATACTCGTGTACGATAACAAATTTTCACTTAATTAGTACCATCTATTGTATTGAGTTCTATTCATATATATATATAATGATCTCATTTTTTAAATATATATAGATGATACGCCTGCGGGACACTCTCATAACGGAGGATCAAATACGAGCAATTCAAGAGGAAATCGCGGGATTCTTTCTTACCGAGGTCATTACCCCAAGTGGAGAGCACTATCGGCAGATCGTGACGGCGGAGGATATTCGTCGAGGAGATGTTGTATTGTAAATATGCATGCATTACGTGTACTGTTGACGATGTCGTGTACTGTTGACGATGTCTATATATATTCACGACGATTTTTTGTGGTTTCTTGAATGATATATATGCATTGCTGAAACTCTGCCGCGGCAGAGAAACGCCATGTTTCTCTGCCGCGGCAAAGAAACGCTGGTACAGCCTAAACCTGTGCCGCGGCAGAGAAATAGGAATTCTCTCGCTGCGGCAGAGAAACCTAGGCCCGGTTCGTACCACGAACCGGGACCAAAGGCCTTCCACCGCGAGCTCCCGGCCGCACCACGTGTCAAGGCCTTTAGGCCCGTTAAGTACTTTGAACCGGGACTAAAGGGTACCCCCTTTAGTCCCGCCTAATTGGTCCCGGTTTGGGAACCGGGACTGAAGGCCCAAATGGACCGGGCCTATTGCCCCTTTTTCTACTAGTGTATGTGATCGGAGATCCCGTGAATTAGAGCTGGGAGACAAGCTATTGGTCAGCTGGGAGGAGAGTATATATGCCTATAGCAGTTTTAAGATGCAATACTCTCCTAATCTGCATGGCAGGTTGATAATTATCTCAATGTGTTCTAAGTGGCTTATTTTAGCAGAGATGTTGTCCTGCAGAACATCTTTTGAAGAACACACCTATATGAGTCTGATTGTTAAACGTCGCAAACTATGAGAGTTGGGTGCTCTCTAGTAAACTCATGAAAGACCCTGGAGTATGCCGTATAAGCTCCAAACCGCGAGGAAGCCTCGCGGCAGCCTAGTATCGGTCTAGGCTTTGTATAAAGCTAGTGCGCAGAAAACTTGTAGTTCAAGACATAGTCCACTATCAAATTGCAATCTAGTGTAATATGAAGCTTTAAGTGGAAGTTCAGCTTAACAGTCTCCACGACATACCGGTATATAAAACAATGTTCTGGAAACTTATTGATGAAATGTGCCAATGAGAGTTTGTGGGGGATTGCTGGAATTTTTGGGCATTTGGCCTTTGGCCCATGGCCCATTATCAAATTCTAAAACTCACATGACCCATTCCAAAAATCAGTGGCAACACTAGTGGGGGCTAAAGTTTAGTCTCATATTGCTAGTTGGGAGAGAGTTGGAGTGGTTTATAAGGTGGGCTGATCTAGCACTTTTATGTGAGTGAGAACAAGAGAGCCCTCGCGCACTCCTCCTCCTCCTCCTCCTCGCTCGCTCGCTCGTTCGTCACGACGCGCCGTGGGTTGATTGAGCCGAGCCGAGCCGAGAGCCTATCTTTTGATTTCCCGTTTGGGAAATTATTTCGCATTAATTTTGAGTCATTAACGGACGCGTTACTCAGCCGTTTTGCCTTCCGGTTCTTCTGGATCGTGGCTGTGCCGACTCGGACGTGGGCCGCGCCCCACGATCTTCCCGAACCGCACTACATAAGACCCTGCGCAACCCTAGCCGCCACTTCTAGACGCATACGCGACTACCTGTGTCCAGTTCATTGTGCCGCCGCCTTCGTCTCCCTCATCCCGTCCGTCGGCGTGCACCGACTGCCGGGACAGTAGGCCTGCAGAACCCTGCCTCTCGTCAACCTGTACGGGTGAGGGGCAATCAGGTTTTTGGGGAGCGCTCCGGCGCGACTACTGGCATCACGATGTCGTCATCGGACGACGAGTTCCTCCACACCGACAACTTCTTCCCGGACCTTAGCGACTTCTTCGGCAACCTCAATATGGGCGACAACGACGCTGCTGTGAAGTATGTGATCTTGTCGTTTCTCTTTCAGTTTCTGTTAGAGTTTATTCTTCTAATTTTTGTGGTAGATGCGATCGGTTTGTCTTATTTAGATGTGATCTGTTCATCTACTTTACTAGTCTGCACGATTAGTTTATTTGTTATTTTCATAGTCATGATTTATTAATTACTTGTACGGATTATTTTATATGTATATTTGCTTATATAT
The DNA here is from genome assembly GCF_022539505.1 of Lolium rigidum. NCBI lineage: Eukaryota > Viridiplantae > Streptophyta > Magnoliopsida > Poales > Poaceae > Lolium > Lolium rigidum. Next base: position 275,447,664 of record NC_061509.1, read on the forward strand.
TCATCAGAATTAAAAAGGTCGGTAGAGACTATAGAAGCACACACGAAGCTTGCTAGGGGAGATGGTGGGCATGCGGTGACGCTTTGTCCTTCATCCGGATCGCTGTACTATGAGACAAAGATTTGATAGATTTTTGCGCCTTGGAGAAGAGATCTGGTGAGAGTTTAAGAGCTGAGCGCCATGAATTTTTCCTCCCTCATGCTGTACTTAACATGGGAAATTTCAACGCAGGGAGTAGAATGCTAATATTACACTAGAAACCAACCCGCTGAGATCCCTTCCATCCAGTTGGATCGAACGGTCCATGTCCCTCGAATCTGGTAGGAGCCAAGTGGGCTGTAGCACTAGATATTATCTCGTTGCAGCAGGAGCAGGCCGCCCTGGTTGACATCTTCATGCGCTCCGACCTCGTCTGCCGTGCACGTGCTTGACTTCGGTGCCGCTCGCCACTTGGTCGACACATTCGTCAAGCTATACCGCATTACTGAGAAATATACAGGGTTATCTTTACAAAAATTACAACACACTTGTTAGCTCTAGATTAATTTTGTAGCTCAATACAAGTTGCGATATCATAACTTCACGTTTTGCAAGTTGTGGTTACTAAACTATAAATGAAATGCAAATTATGGTACTACCAACTGTATATACTACTAGTAATGGGTCTGGAAAACATCCGATCAGCGTGTGTGGCACAAAGGAGCTCAGTGACATTAGCAAAAGTTCCAGGCTTGTTATGTCCCGTGCATATTTGTACTATGGATTTCACTTAACCTGTTGTTTCGAGATTGGTGTTACAAACTCTATCCGTTTCATCACGGTTAGAAATATAAATCAGATTGTATGCCAAAAGAAAAGAAAAAAGAAATTGAACCCATGCACAGGACCTCCTATGAACGAGACTAAGACATTTCTCTACACTGCGAGCAAGAGAGGGGAGATAATAGTACAATACCAACGTATTGAGAAAACTGGTGGTGTGGGTGAGCAAACGCCACCAATATCCGTGAAAACCCATGGGCGATGACGACATATTGGCGACCGACCGGTACATGCCGCTGACGTCACGCTGCAAACTAGCCCTCACATTTCATCTTCATCATATCGAACAAGTCTATGCAATTAATTTATGGTTTCAGAGATATTAATTGTATGGAATTACAACATACTACTAAAATAACTTATCTAATAAATTCAAGTTTCTTTGTTTTTATTGGACAGAGCTACAATTCTAGAGATATACCTCTTGTCATGCTCATCAAAAATATTTCAGGACACTTCACGTTTTTATTAGCATGAATTTTCTTTGTTTTTTTCATTGAGCTAGATTTATCTTCCTTTTTTTATACATATGCTTCTTATTGAACGTGTTAAACATGGTTACACAGTTACTTACGTCCTTAATTACGTGACAATTAGTCTCCCAATAAATCATATCCATAAATTATAGATCTAACGGTTAAAATAATTTTGTTGATGTGAATTAAAGTGGTTTCTTTATTTTAGAAATTCACGCCTTAAATATCGGAATGGAGGAAGTATTAAATAAAATAATTAATATCTAATAAATAACTTTTTATTTGATTTTATTGGACAAAGCTCGAGTCCTAGAAATTTACATTGTCAAGCTCATCAATTTTTTCAGGACTTCTTTAATTTTCACGTCTTACATGGCACACGATTTCTCTTCCTTTTTTGATACATATGCTTCTTATTGTCTTATTGAACGTGTCAAACATTATTACACAGTTAAATATTAGTCTCTCCTTAAATCATATTCATAAGTTAATTATTAGTCTCTCGTTAAATCATATCCATAAATTATAGATCTAACGTTACAATAGTTTTGATGATGTGGATTATAATGCCTCCTCCTCGAAATAGGTTTTCGCCCCGCTATATTAATATAGCAACCGAGATACAACAAACTTGCTGGGACCGTAGCACAACGAAGACCAAACAAAAAAAACACAAAGAAAGAAAAGAGAAACAAATGTCGGCTACGGTTGAGCGACGAACACAAAAACAACTCGCAACCGCTGCGCCCTCTGGAAATGTACCACCACGCACCTCGCAATCCAAATCGCCGCATACCAAGCAACACCTTCAACAAGGAAAACGACGACGACGCCACTGTTGCCCGACCTAGGGTTTCCCCCGGTACGCGGAGGTGATGGGGGAGAGGTACACGCGACACCCTTCAGGAAGGAATGGCGACAGCCAAAGGCGTCGCTGCGTCGGTGTCGGACAAGCCGGCGGGGATTTCTCCCGACCCACACCGCCACCACCCCGAACAATCTGAACTGCTCCACCCAACCTGTCATCCACCAGCGTACAACACCACGGTCTCCTTGCCGTCGCTCAAAGGTCACCAACGCGATGCCTAGAAGCAGACAAGGCGAGCGCAAGGTCGGGGATAGCAGCAGCACAACCACGCGGGAGGGAACAACATCCACCGCCCTATCTGGCGGTAATCGACCAGACGTAGCAGCAAGAAAAAACCAGACCCGGACTGGCTCGACAAAGTGCTCGCCTCCACGCTGCAACTGGCCAGTTGTGCGCCGCCGTCGCCAACCACTGCCACCCCACCTTCCTGCTACCAGGGGACTGAACGTCGAGCTAGGGGCCAAAGGCCCGCCCCAAACCAAGATCGGGCCCAGATATGCATAGATCTGGGCAGAGCGAGCGCCGCCAGCCGCCCAGCCAGCCGCGCCAACTCCTAGTCGACCTACGGAAACCACGCCGCCAGGTCGACCGCCGGCGGCCGAATCGCACCGCCCCATCGACGAGCCGTCCGAGCCCCCTCCGCGCAACGGGTAGAGGCGGCCCCGCCGCCGCCGGCACCGCACGGACAACCCGACGGCAGAGGGAGCTGAGAGGGGGCGCAACTAGGTTTTCGCCCGTCGCCCGCGGGGGAGGGGGGCGAGCGAGCAAAGTGGACTTTCCTCGATCTGGATTATAATGCCCATGAAGTGCTGATGCGACCTGCTCGATATCCTAGCCACACACACCCGGCTTCCTTCGAAAGGAATAGTCGACAATGTGGCTGCCTAGCTCAATGCAAGGCGCAGAGACGTGGAAAGCAAAACGGGAACGGGGGAGTAGCGAAAGTTTGAGAATAGTTACGCCTTAAATATCGGAACGGATGGAGTATTAAATAAAATAATTAATATATAATGAATATAATTTTCTGTTTTTATTGGATAGAGAGTCCTAGAGATATATTTCTTGTCAAGCTCATCAATTTTTTCCACGACTCCTTTTTCGAGTATTACATGGCACTTGGTTTTCTTCCTTTTTTTATACATGTGCTTCTTATTGAACGTGTCAAACATTGTTACACAGTTACGTACATGACTTTTAGCCTCTTGTTAAGTCATATCCATAAATTATAGATCTAATAGTTAAAATAATTTTAATGATATGGATTGACGCGATGCTTCTATTTTAAACCTCCGTGCAGTGTCTTCAATATATAATAGTAAATTGATAGAAGATTTGTGAACTTTTGCTTTGCCATAGCTTTCTAAGGTTTCGCCCGTCGCCCTCGGGGGGCGAGCGAGCGAAGTGGACTTTCCTCGATATGGATTATAATGCCTATGAAGTGGTGATGCCACCTGCTCGACATCCTAGCCACACACCCGGCTTCCTTCGAAGGGAATAGTCGACAATGTGGCGGCCTAGCTCCATGCCAGGCGCATAGACGTGGAAAGCAAAATGGGAACGAAAGGTCAGTTTCGGGAGAGTAGCGAGTAACTCCCACCTGAACGCCTTAAATACCAGAACGGAGGGAGTATTAAATAAAATAACTAATATATAATAAATATAATTTTCTGTTTTTATTGGATAGAGAGTTCTAGAGATATATGTCTTGTCAAGCTCATCAATTTTTTTCAGGACTCCTTTTTCGAGTATTACATGACACTTGGTTTTTCTTCCTTTTTTTGATACATGTGCTTCTTATTGAACGTGTCAAACATTGTTACACAGTTACGTACGTGACTTTTAGCCTTTTGTTAAGTTCTATCCATAAATTATAGATCTAATAGTTACAATAATTTTGATGATATGGATTGATGTGATGCTTCTATTTTAAATCTCCATGCAGTGTCTTTAGTATATAATAGTAAATAGAATGAAGATTTATGAACTTTTGCTCTGCCATAGCTTTCTAAGGTTTCACCCGTCGCCCGCGGAGGGGCGAGCGAGCGAAGTGGACTTTCCTCGATCTGGATTATAATGCCTATGAAGTGGTGATGCCACCTGCTCGACATCCTAGCCACACACCCGGCTTCCTTCGAAGGGAATAGTTGACAATGTGGCGGCCTAGCTCCATGCCAGGCGCAGAGAGACGTGGAAGCAAAACGGGAATGGAAGGTCAGTTTCGGGAGAGTAGCGAGTAACTTCCACATGAAATTACTAGCGCCTAGTTTTGTGTGGAAAGTTTGAGAATAGTTACGCCTTAAATATCGGAACGAAGGGAGTATTAATAAAATAATTAATATATAATGAATATAATTTTCTGTTTTTATTGGATAGAGTCCTAGGGATATATGTCTAGTCAAGCTCATCAACGTTTTGTGAACTTCTTCCTTTTCACGTCTTACATGGCACGTGATTGCTCTTCCTTTTCTGATACATGTGCTTCTCATTGAACGTGTCAAACATTATTACACGGTTACATACGTAATTATTAGTCTCTCATTAAATACTATGCATAAATTATAAATCTATCACTTAAAATAATTCTGATGATATGGATGAATGTGGTGTCTCAATTTCAGACCTCCGTATTGTCACGTATGTTTCTATTAGACTCTTTTTATTTTAAATCCTATCTATAAATTATAGATTTGATAGTTAATAAAATAATTTTGATGAGGTAGATTAATGTGGTTTCTCTATTTTAGACCTCCGTATAGTGTTTTTGTATATGAAATAGATAGAATTTTTATGAACTTCAGCTCTGCTGTAGCTTTCTAAGGAAATTGCACGTCTGATTTCCGAACGTTTGAGAATGTTGATTGGTCTGAGAGACCAAGTTGATTTGGATATAATTTTCTGTTTTTATTGGATAGAGAGTCCTAGAGATATATGTCTTGTCAAGCTCATCAATTTTTTTCAGGACTCGTTTTCGAGTATTACATGGCACTTGGTTTTTCTTCCTTTTTTGATACATGTGCTTCTTATTGAACATGTCAAACATTGTTACACAGTTAGGTACGTGACTTTTAACCTCTTGTTAAGTCCTATCCATAAATTATAGATCTACTAGTTAAAATAATTTTGATGATATGGATTGACGCGATGCTTCTATTTTAAACCTCCGTGCAGTATAATAGTAAATACTACCTCCGATTCAAGGAATAAGACGCCCTTGTTTTACGTAATTTTTGTTTGACCAAGATTTGCTTCAAATATATAAAGATTGTTTGTATGAAATTAGCATAATTAGAAAGTGCTTTTTTAATACGAATCCAGCGATACTAATTACATATAATATAATCAAGATTTTATTGCTTAATTTTTATGGTCAATGTTCGTCTTGGAACACGTGTGCGCCTTATTCCTTGGGACGGAGGTAGTAGATAGAAGATTTATGAATTTTTGCTCTGCCGTAGCTTTCTAAGGAAACTGCAGGTCTTATTTCCGGACGTTTGAGAACGTTGATTGGTCTGAGAGACCAAGTTAATTGACACCGGACAATGGTGATTCCCCAAGCTGTGCTTAGAAAAGGCATATCATCGAGCTTATGCGCTATAAATACGCAATCACCGTGGTAGCAAAGCTCATCATTACAGTTACAGATACAACTTGTGATCCATTTTGTAAAGCATTACCATTAGCCATGGAGTACTCGCCGAAGCTTGCACTGCTCTTCGTTCTGGCGTCCGCGATGGCGGCCGCCGTCGTCACTGCCCAAAACTCGGCGCAGGACTTCGTGGACCTCCACAACGCGGCGCGCACCGACGTGGGCGTCGAAGCAGTGATCTGGAACAGCACCGTGGCGGCATGGGCGCAGGACTACGCGGATACGCACCGCAGCGACTGCATGCTCGAGCATTCTCCGGCGGGCCGTCCGTACGGCGAGAACCTCTACGGAGGAGCCGGCGGCGGGGCCAGCTGGACGGCAGCGGACGCCGTGAACTCGTGGGTGTCGGAGAAGGCGGGCTACGACCACGGCAGCAACACCTGCTTGACGGAGCCGTGCGGGCACTACACGCAGGTGGTGTGGCGCAAGTCGACGGACATCGGCTGCGCCCGCGTCGTCTGCGACAGCGGCGACGGCGTGTTCATCATCTGCAGCTACTACCCACCGGGCAACTTCAATGGGGAGAGCCCCTACTAGGGCTACGTTCCTACGTACTACAAAGGTCTAAGCCCGTATATATGGCCTCTATATGGCCCATGCATATGCGTATAGCTATGCATATAAATAATTGAGCTGTGACCATAGTCGTGATTAAGTTATACTACGATCATGGAGTAGTAATAACTAGCCACGCCATGGTTTCACCGGTATTGTACTCTCATAGTATTATGTTTCATGTATCAGGCGATGATGTTGTATTGTACAATTGGACTTATGAATAAAAATATACGGTTCCATTGTGTTAGCTATCGGATTTTACTGCATTCGCAGAAAAACCTCAATATATACGGTCAATAAACTTCTTCGCATCGCAGACCTCTCACCACGGTTATGTCAAGGGCATGCCCAATAGTTTCGTTTTGGAATAATTTATGAGCTTCCGCTCTGCCTTACATTCAAATAAGGAAGCAATTGAAAGAAGGAAGAGCAAACAAATCACACCTATGGAACACTAGATTTTAACATGGAAATCCTCCACAATAAAGAGAGAAAAAATACCATGGGCATCAGATAACAAAATTTCACTATATCAGGAGTGTTTACACAACGTTGTGGATTTTCAGTGAAACGATAAACCCTATCCATTGGCTTATAGGATGTATTTATAGATGGAAATAACGATCCCTCCCGCGGGGTATATGAATTTGGATACCGACTTGAGAAACTCTCACCTTCAGACAAATTTCATCTTGTAGTATGAACAACAATAATCTTCTAAACTCCCATATACTAAATTAATCATCAATCTCCAGAGCACAACAATCTTGAAAGCCGCCCTGTGGTCACTCCTGTGAACAAATCCAATTTGTCGATGATGTGCTGCCACGTTTCCACGGCGAGCTGATTCCAAGTCGACAAATATGCTCAAACTATCAAAACATAAATCTACATGCCAAGTTGACAATGATAAATTCGGGGCGGCGTGGGGTACTTGGTGGAGGATCTTTCTGATGGGTATTGAGCTTTCATAGGGCGGCGGAATCGAGATTCCGAGGCTAGCAGCGTACGGACGGAGCGACAGCGCTGCCGACCATCCGTGTGAGGGTGCCGTGGAGAAAACGTTCGCTGGCACATTGCACGTCAAGTTTTTGGGCTTGTCCTTGTGTTGCACGTCAAGTTTTTGGGCTTTATATAGGAGGTCAGGTCTCAGAACTTCAGGTTGGTTACATGTTCTGAGACCTGACCTCCTATATAAGGACCAGAAGGGATCGACATGGAGAGCACCTAACAACTAGAGGATACACGATCACACCATAGCCATCACGGCAACCATGTAACCCTAATCATCACTAATCTAAAAAAAGACAAGCAGCACGTAGGGTTTTCACTCTGGGTCTAAAGCTAGGTAAATCGTGTCCCGTGTGTTGTGTTATTTGTATGCAGACAAATCCACCAATACGCTCCTCTTCCCTAAAACAAAAGTCCATCATTCATGGACATTGTCGTGGTACCCCACGCCATCGCAAATTTTCGAGAATACACCCTGGAAGGTGTATTAATCATATAAAAGAAAGTCCAAGACGATCGGCAAATGCCAAAATAGCTTCAACTCTACTTCGCGATACAACGCCAGTCCATGATACAACGTCAGGCGGTCAATAACGCACCCTCTCCAACCCAATGATAAATGACTCGCCTTGCCCAACATGTACAACGCAATTGCCGCCATTCTCATCCTCGGGCTCCGCGGAGGAGGGCTTTCGCCCTAATCAATCACCGTGCCACGAGGCTATCGAAGTTGGATTGTAGATGGAGGGCGAAGATGACAACCACCGTCTTGAGCCACCACCACCGAGACGAGAGGACGCCAATGTAGGAGAAGGGCGCCAACCACTACCAGCACCACCATTGCCACTGACGCCTAGCCCATCACCACCGGCACCACCTCGGTGCCAGGTAGCTGCCGTGACCAAGCGCCATCGCCGTGTTGTCTTGTTGCTGAGGCCAGAAATGCAGGCCCGAGTCGGCCCGGAGCTCATGGTCGCGCCTGCAGGGGCGCCTCCGTCGCGAGGAGGCCAAGCTACACGCTCGCCGCCGCCGGACCACACGTTGTCGCCGCTGGAACTGAGCGCTAGCGCCAGACAGGCGCGGAGAGGTCCCTGCCTCTTGCTACCAGGGATTTGCCCGGCGATATCTCTGGCGGCAACAAGAAAGAGGGACCAGGGGACGAGGCTTGCAACCAGTGGCGCAGTCACTCCCAAGCCGCCCAGGTTGGCGGCGCGGGGGTCGGGGCTCTCATTTCTTCATAGGCAAGGTCACCGGTGATTAGACAACAATAGTTTCGCCTAATCTCGATCAATAAAGGTCCCTAATTGGCAATAAAAAAGGAAAGCTGGTAGGTGTACGAGCAAAACTTCAGTGTAGATAAAAATTAACTCCGCAATCCTACTTTTATCCTATTTATATACTGTTCTGCTAATTCTTGCCATGAAAGGGGACTACTCCCTCCTGTTGAGATACATATCCTTGTATATCCGGATGTGTATCTTCTGTAGTTATGTATAGCGATACATATCTTTGTATTGATTATTGGGCCCGCCTCCTTCCTTGTATAGTCGAGGACGTGGCCTATATATGTAACGCCGTATGCACCCAATCAATACATTGTGAGTTGCATCCCTCTCTACATGGTATCAGACACCTACCGTTCCTAACCTAGCCGCCGCGCCCCTCTCTCCCCGCGCGCGCCGCCCCACCCTCCAACCCTAGCGCCGCCGCCCTTGTGCCGCCGCTGCGTGTGCCCCTCCTCACGCCGCGCCGCCGCCGCACCTGCAGCCGCCGCCGCGCCTCCCTCCCCAACCCCGCGCCGTCGCCATCCCCCGCGCGCGCGTCATCATGTCGTCGGTCTCCAACGACAGCAACCCCTTCGCCTACAACCCATGGACGGGGCTCATCCACGCCTACAACATGCCGGTACCGCGCCCGCCGACTCACCAGGTGCACTTCACCGTGACACCGCCCTACGCCCCGGTCTTCACCGCCACGCCGCCGTCCTACGCCCCGGCCTACCACGCCGCGCCCGCACCTGGCTCTTACGCCGGTGGCGGCAACTAGTTTATGGACACGGGCGCCTCGTCTCACATGGCCGCTCACCCGGGTAACCTTTCCCATTCCTTTCCCACTTCCACCGAGTCTTGCATCATTGTCGGTAACGGCGCCGGTCTTCCTATTTCTCACATTGGTTCTGCTAATTTTCCATCTACTTCTAAACCGCTGTCTCTCAATAATGTCCTTGTGCCTCCACAGCTTATTCAGAATTTAGTCTCTGTTAAAACTCTTTCTCGTGATAACTCTGTGACTGTTGAATTTGATGCTTTTGGTTTTTCTGTTAAGGACGCCCGCACCCGGATGGTTCTCCATCGATGTGAGAGCCCCGGCGATTTGTATCCGGTGATGTCGCCTTCCACCCCCGATGCCGCACCTCGTGCTCTCTCTGCAGGCGTTGATCTTTGGCATGCTCGTCTTGGACATCCCAGTGCCAATACGATTCACCAAATAATGAGGGGTTTTTCGTTTTCATCTACTAAACAGTCTTCACATAGTTGTGAAGCGTGTCGTCTTGGTAAACACGTTCGTCTTCCTTTTAGTCAGTCTTCCACTGTTGCGTCTTTTCCTTTTGAGTTAATTCATAGTGATGTATGGACCTCTCCAATCCCGAGTAATTCTGGTCTTCTTTATTACCTAGTTATTCTTGATGATTTTTCTCATTTTGTGTGGACGTTTCCCCTCCGTAAAAAGTCCGATGTCGCCACCACTCTCACAGCCTTCTACGCCTATGTTTCCACCCAGTTCGGTCGCCCCATCCACGCCCTACAAACCGACAACGGAAAAGAGTTTGACAATGTCGCCGTCCGCACCCTACTCTCCTCTCACGGCACTATTTTCCGTCTAACCTGTCCATACACGTCCCAACAAAACGGCCGTGCCGAGCGTATCCTCCGCACCCTCAACGATCGCGTCCGCACACTCCTATTCCACAGCCATGTTCCCCCCACCTTTTGGCCTGACGCCTTAGCCACCGCCACCCTCCTTGTCAACCTTCGTCCGTGTCGTCCCCGTTGGAACTATGCACCTCATCACCTCCTTTACGGTTCCCCTCCATCCTACGACGGTCTTCGGATTTTCGGTTGTCGTTGTTATCCTAGTATCGCCGCCACCACTCCTCATAAACTCGCCCCTCGTTCCGTTCCGTGTGTTTTCCTCGGTTACCCGGCTAACACCAAAGGCTACCGCTGCTATGATCCGGTTTCTCACCGCGTCATCACTTCCCGACACGTGTACTTTGATGAACATTGCTTTCCTTTTGCACAGAGACAGGTGGTCGCCACTCCTCCTTCGACTACTGATGGTCCCCGGCGTCGACCCCCTGCAGGTCCGCCGGCTGCAGTGCCCTCGAGCTCGGACTCGGGCACTGCCTCGTCGTTCTCCGCCGCGCCCTTGAGCTCTGTCTCGGGCGCTGCCTCGCCACCCTCTGGGTCACCCTCGAGCCATGTCTCGGGTGACCCCACGCCGACACCCGCGCCGACACCTGCGCCGATGCCCGCCTCGACGCCGCCTGCGTCGCCCTCGAGCCTCAGCTCGGGCGTCGCGCCGTCTTCGCCGGGCGATGCCCCTTCGCCGGGTTCATCCGCCTCGACGCCGCTTGCGTCGCCCTCGATCCTCAGCTCAGGCGTCGCACCGTCCTCGCCGGGCGACGCCTCGCCTCCGGCTCCGCCGCCGCCACCTCCGCCGCCGGCCACGGGGCCCCTCACGTGCGCCCGTGCAGGGATTCGCGTCCCGAGCACACGGTACCCCTCGGACGAGTACGTCTGCACCGCGTCGACTTCCGCGCCTTCAGCATCCACGCCATCGCCCCTGCCCGCCTCTGCCTGGGCTACTCTCCGCGACCCGCGGTGGCTTGCGGCCATGCAGGACGAGTTCGACGCCCTGCAGCGGAACCAGACATGGACGCTTGTTCCCCGACCCCCTCACGCCAACATCATCACCGGGAAGTGGGTCTTCAAGCACAAGTTCCATCCGGACGGTACTCTCGACCGTCACAAGGCGCGGTGGGTGGTTCGTGGCTTTCGCCAGCGTGCCGGCGTCGACTTCACCGACACCTTCGCCCCGGTTGTCAAGCCCGGGACGATCCGCACCGTCCTTCAGCTCGCGGTCTCCCGTGCGTGGCCCGTGCACCAGATGGACGTCTCCAACGCCTTTCTTTACGGCCATCTCGAGGAGCAGGTCTTCCACCCCGACCATGTGTGCCTGCTCTCGCGCTCATTATACGGGCTCAAGCAGGCCCCACGCGCCTGGTACCAGCGCATCGCAGCGTTTCTTCACCAACTCGGCTTCCGCTCCACCCGCTCTGATGCCTCGCTGTTTGTGTACCACAATGGTGCCACCACCGCGTACTTGCTGCTCTACGTCGACGACATCATCTTGACGGCCAGCTCCACGGACCTCCTGCGACAAATCACCGAGCGTCTTCGCGCTGAGTTTGCCCTCAAGGACTTGGGACCCCTGCACTACTTCCTCGGCATCGAGGTCGTACGTCGCACCGACAGCTTCTTACTTCATCAGCGCAAGTACGCCCACGAGCTCCTGGACCGCGCCGGTATGCTTAATTGCAAACCCGCGGCCACGCCTGTCGACACGAAGTCCAAGCTCTCCGCCACGGATGGTTCGTTGGCCACGGATGCGTCATTTTATCGCTCCATCGCCGGTGCCCCTGCAGTACCTCACCTTGACCCGCCCCGAGCTGCGGATGCTCGTCCAGGCAGGTGTACCTTCACATGCATGCTCCGCGGGATCCTCATTGGGCTGTGGTCAAGCGGATCCTCCGCTACATTCGTGGCACCATGGACTTCGGCCTCTCCCTCCACGCCTCCACCGCCACGGACATCGTCGCCTACTCGGACGCCGATTGGGCAGGCTGCCCCGACACGTGTCGCTCCACGTCTGGCTACCCGGGTGTACCTTCACATGCACCGCCTCTCCATGCATAGGGCGGTGGCAAGACGCCGCTGCTCCAGCAACACATTGTGGCCTGCCCTCCCCTGTTGCGCCGCCTGGAGGGACAACTCGACGACGCGGCGAATCTGCGCCTCTTCGCATGCACGGGCGGCGTCCTAGAGCTTCTTCTCCGACTCGAAGGACTCGACGAGCGCGCGTTGCTGATCGGCCGTCTCGTCCGGGTGCGGCCCATCGTCGTCGGACCACTCGAACTCGTCCTCGTTGTCCTCCTGCTCCGTCTCCTCCTCCTCCGCCTCGGCCTCCTCCCCCTCTTTCATTCGCGCCTCCAGGCGCGCCGCCAACGCATCCGCCCGCCTCCCCCAGGTTGCCTCCGTTGCCGCCAGCGCCGCCTCCCGCTGCTGACGCTCCTCCGTCGCCAGCTGCTGCTGGCGCTCCATCGCCTCCCGCCGCCGGCGCTCCATCGCCTCCCGCCTTTCACGGTACTGCGCCTCCCGCTCCTCGCTGAAAGGACACGGATGTCGCCTAGAGGGGGGTGAATAGGCGATTTAAAACTTTTACGAGATGGGCTTAACAAATGCGGAATAAAACTAGCGTTTACTTTGTCAAGCCCAAAGCCTATATACTATGGTTCACCTATGTGCACCAACAACTTATTCTAAGCAAGAGTTCACCTATGTGCACCAACAACTTATGCTAAGCAATACAAGCAAGTATGTGATAGCAAGATATATATAACTTCAAGCACGATGGCTATCACAAGGTAAAGTGCATAAGTAAAGAGCTCGGGTATAGAGATAACCGAGGCACGCGGGAGACGATGATTTATCCCGGAGTTCACACTCTTGCGAGTGCTAATCTCCGGTGGAGAGGTGCGGTTGCTTAGTGCTCCCGACCGCCACAAGAGGCTCACCTTGAGGTGTGGTTGCTCGATGCACACCAACGCCACAAAGGCCTCACCCCAAGATGCGGTACTCACACCACACACCGAACGCCACGAAGGCGCCTCACCTAAATCTCCGGTGACCCTCGCCACAAAGGCCTAGGTCACGGTTCCATTAAGGGATTTCCTTCGAGGCGGAAACCGGGCCTTACACAAAGATTGGGGCACACATCCACAACTTAATTGGAGGCTCCCAACAAATCGCCACAAAGGCCTAGAATCCGTCTAGGGTTCCAAGAACCCAAGAGTAACAACTTTCTTGCTTTCACCTCCACGAATCACCGTGGAGAACTCAAACCGATGCACCAAATGCAATGGCAAGAACACCACAAAGATGCTCAAGTCCTTCTCTCTCAAATTCCAACAAAGCTACAAAAGCTATTGGGGGAATAAGAGAGGAAGAACAAAGGAATTCACAAAGAACACCAAGATCAAGATCTAGAGAGTTCCACTCACAAAGAGATGGATTTGATTGGTAGAAATGTAGATCTAGATCTCCTCTTCCTTTTCCCTCAAATGGATTCAAGAATCATTGGAGGAGTAGAGGGATGTGGAAAGCTCTCAAGGTCAGCAATGGTGGAGAGCCAAAGGAGGAAGAAGAAGTGAGGAGGAAGAGGAGGAAGAAGGCCTTAAATAGGGGCCTCAGATTTCTGCCCGTTGGGGCAAAAATCGCGACAGGCCGGCAGTGCCGGCCTTGTGCCACCGGCAGTGCCGGGGTGGCCGGCAGTGCTGGCCATTTTCCACCGGCAGTGCCGGGGTGGCCGGCAGTGCAGGCCTTGCGCCACCGGCAGTGCCGGGGTGCTCCCGGCGGCAGTTCCGGCGGCAGTTCCGGCCCCCCAGTTTTTTGCCCAAACACCCGATACGAAAACTTTAAGAACTTTTGCATCCGGACTCCGATTTTGATGATCTTGGGCTCGTTTCGAAGCTAGTAACAAGCTCTACAAGATCATGCAGGGAACCATCATAGTCCAGTAAGGTAGGATAGAAATAAAATACGAAAGGTTTGACCTGTCTAAAAAAGACATACCGGTAAAACCTCCAACCTCGAAAATGCAACATGTTGAGTTAGGAAACTCGGATTTAGGTGAAACCAATTTTGTTGTAAAGGGTATGACAAGAGCTACCCAACAAAGAGTGAAAAGCTTAAGAACAAGTGGGGTAGGTTTTTCTATGTATTTTAGAGTGAAACCTCTCAATACGAGAAACCGAGAAAAACTCCAATATCGAAAACGCAATAAGTGATTCATGCGGAATCCGTTTTCGATGAACTAGAGCTTGCTATGGAAGTAACCACAAGCTCTACATCACCATATGGATAAGATCCAAATAACAACCAAGAAAGATGATGATGAACCAAACTCGAAAACGCAACAAGTGATCTATACGAAATCTGTTTTCGATGAACTAGAGCTTGTCATGAGAATAAGCACAAGCTCTAAAACATCACATGGATAAGATCCAAATAACAACCAAGAAAGATGATGCAAGGATGCAAAGGTTTGAGCTCTCTCCGAATGATACGATCGAGTTACTCACTCGAGAGCCCTCTTGATAGTACGGCAACTAAACTATAAACCGGTCTCCAACTACACTATGAGACCGGTGAGAGATAAACCCTATCAAGAGCAAACCTTAAACTTGCGCATTCCACTTGAGCTCGATGATGACGATCTTGACCGCAACAAGATGGAACGCCTTTCTTGCTTGTGCTTTCTAGACGAAGTCTTGTAGATTGCTCCCCCATAAACCACCATGGGAGAGCTTCTTCTTCGGCGCAACTTCACATATCCATGATCACCATATGGATGACAAGAGTCAATCAAAGGATCTCTTCGAGATGGCTCATCTTTAACTAGCACTTCATTTCTCCATGGCAAGCTTCAAGCTTATGATCTCTTCGAGTTGGCTCATCTTAAACTTGCACTTCAATTCTTCATTCTTCATCATGTTGATGTCTTGAAGTAACTTGAGGACACACTTCATCTTCATCTTCAAGACATACTTGACACTTGATATACTTCATCAATTTTTTCTTATTGCAACCTTGAAGCCAACATATGGTTCAAGAATTGCCTATGGACAACTCCTACAAATATAACTCAATGCAAACATTAGTCCATAGGGATTGTCATTAATTACCAAAACCACACATGGGGGCTCCATGCACTTTCACTCGCGCTGGCGCCGGTGCTCATCATCCCACCGCTGGCCAATCTCCTCTGTCCGGCGCCGCCGCGCCTATTCTGCCGTGGCGGCGTCGAACTCCGCAATGGTGTCCGCCAGCGCCTCCTCCTCCCACGTTGCGTTCTCGTCAGCTGCGGGGTCTCCCGCTGCTGCCGCCGCCGCCTCACGCTGCTGACGGGCCCGCTGCTCGATTGCCTCCCGCCGCTGCCGCCACCCTTCACGCCAAATCTCCACCCCGCTCTGCCGCCGCTCTTCCTGGGCGGCGGCGGAGATGTCGAGTTGTGCCGGTGGTGGAGGTGGTGGTGGAGGAGACGGCGATGGAGGGAAATGGCCATCGCCGGGGCGGTTCATCATTGCGCAGTGGTGGTGGAGGAGACGGCAGTGGAGCGACGAGGGGTTGTGGCGGAGAAAAGGGTGCCGGTGGCTGTGGTGGCTGCCATTGAGCCGGGAGAGCCTTTTATAAACGCCGGCGTCGGAAAAAAAGCGCGGGAAGAGGCGAGAAGCGGCAGGAAGAAAGCGCGGGAACGCGCGGAGGCGTGCTAACGCCGGTGACGCGTGGAGGCTGCACAACACCGACGAGATGTCTCACCTGCCCCTCCGTCGCCATTAAAGCAAAGCTGCGACGCTTCGGTCATGTGTCACTGCGCGCGAATAACTTTCGCCGCGAGGTAGACGACGGTTAGGTCCAAACTTGCCTCGCTTTTTGTTGTGTCCGGCGTGTCCGGAGCGTCCGCTATGGGGTGGGACGGGCCCGGGGCTCCGGACACCGTATTGGGTCGTGCCGCACAAAAAACGGGTTTGGAGGACGCAGCTGGGAACGGTTTTTTGTCCGGCGCTCCAAATCGCTTTGCACGCGACTGGAGATGCTCTAAATAGGATGCGTATAGATTTTTTGTTCAAATTTAAAAATTTAACAAACTATATAAAAAAATATGTCAACACTTGTAATCTCAAACCAATACTGATAGAATGACTGTGAAATATATACTTTAATGTTGTGTGCATTTGGTATCGTAAGTGTTTATATTTTTTGAATATAGTAGATGCCAGCTGAGTCCATACCCACATCACACAGTTCTAAATTAATCGTGAATCTCGAGAGCGCAGCAATTTGAAAGCCGCCACTATAGTTACTACTCCTGTGACCAAATCCGATTTGTCGATGATGTGCTGCCACGTTTGCACGGCGAGCTAATTCCCCGACTATCCACACTCGACAGCAGGCAAACTACTGACGCTGCCATGTGGCCCCAGGAATCTCGTGGCCCCACGTGTCATCGCTTAACTGAATCACTCATGTCGCACACCAGACTCCCTATTTACCAGCCGATAGATAACTCGCGCGTCACACAAACACGCGGCGTCTCCCCTCACTCCACCAATCCAGCTCAACGAAAATGTCGTCGCCGGCAGCCGAGCCCGCCTCCGCCGCCGCCGACCTCTCTCCGGCGGAGGCGCGTCTCGCGATGATGGAGCTGGCCAACATGATCTCCGTGCCCATGGCCCTGACCGCCGTCATCCGCCTCGGCGTGCCGGCCGCCATCTGGTCAAACGGCGCCAACGCGCCCCTCCCGGCCGCCGCGCTCCTCCCCGCGGACCACCCGGACCCATCCGTCCTCGAGCGCCTCCTCCGCCTGCTCGCCTCCCGCGGCGTCTTCTCCGAGCACACCACGCCCGGCACCGCCCGGCGGTTCGCGCTCACCGCCGTGGGCCGCACCCTCGTCCCGTCCGGCCCCTCGGGCGCGTCCTACGCCGACTACGTCCTCCAGCACCACCAGGACGCGCTGGTCCTCGCCTGGCCGCGGCTCCGCGACGCCGTGCTGGACCCGGCCGGCCCGGAGCCCTTCGCGCGCGCCCACGGCGGCGTCCCCGCGTACGCGTACTACGGCCAGGACCGGGAGGCGAACGAGGTGATGCTGCGCGCCATGACCGGGGTGTCCGAGCCGTTCATGGAGGCGCTGCTGGACGGCTACGGCGGCGGGTTCGAGGGCGTGGCCACGCTGGTCGACGTCGGGGGCAGCTCTGGAGCTTGCCTCGAGATGATCATGCGCAGCGTGCCCACCATCCGGGAGGGCGTCAACTTCGACCTCCCCGACGTCGTCGCCGCCGCGCCGCCCATCGCCGGTAAGACCATCGATCCCATGCGTACTCCTGAATTGTTCATGAGATAGTCCTGATGATCCGGTGGTTGAAACTAACACACTAATCGGCACGTAGTACGAATACAACAACCGACAACGACAATGCCTCACGAGTAGCCACAAGATCGATCGCAAGAACAGTGTCTCGCCACCAACCAACAAAGTAGACATGGCGCATGTGGGTCACGAGATGAGAAACAAATTGCGCAGATCGCGAGCAGGTGGGGCACGAGGTGCACACACGCACCATAGATTTACCAGTGCCACACAATAGAAAGTTTTAAGGAGTCTCACATCGAGGTTTCAGATCAACATCAGGAGTCTGACATCGAGGTTTCAGCTCACAGTTTTGTGGTCAATAAAACCATGCTTACCATCTTGGGTTCAGAAGTTTTTACCTGTTCATGCTTCGGAGCGAAGTGCTCGTCAGAGAAAGCGGCTCCAGCTCACAGGATTTTCCGCCCATTTTGTCTTGTCCCAACCTAAACTGCTAAAATGAATAAATGAGATGATGGGCACAGTATTTTGCCTTTGTTTGTTGTTATACTGTATTTAAATTCGTAGGACCAAAACATACTAACAATGGAGATGCTTCCAAATAACCTTTCTCACAGGAGTAAGGCATGTTGGTGGAGACATGTTCAAGTCCATCCCCTCCGGCGACGCCATCTTCATGAAGGTATGTATGCCCTGAATTCCCAGCTAGAACCAAACACCTCCTGAAAAACTGTCTAAATGAAGCACGATTTATATCCAAACTTTCTCTTCTCTTCCTCCAGTGGGTCCTAACGACGTGGACCAACGACGAGTGCACGGCGATCCTGAAGAACTGCTACACGGCGCTGCCGGAGGGCGGCAAGCTCATCGCCTGCGAGCCAGTGGTGCCGGAGACGACCGACAGCAGCACCAGGACGAGGGCGCTGCTGGAGAACGACATCTTCGTCATGACAACGTACCGGACACAGGGGAGGGAGCGCTCCGAGGAGGAGTTCTGGCAGCTCGGCCTCACCGCCGGGTTCACCGGGTTCAGGGCACTCTACCTGGACCCTTTCTACGCCGTCCTGGAGTATGTGAAGTGATACTGTGGACTTGGATCACTTCTGTGCTTTAGTGTTTCTCCTGTAACAGATGACTCAGGTCATATGGATGACTGCCCAAGTTGCTGCTAGGTTGGGCGCGCATTTGAGTTCTGAATCAGGGCATCTCTTCGAATCATTCTACTCATAGAAACTTTGCACTTTGAGATTAACAGTAATACACATGTCTTTCTCCGTTCCTGGCAAGCTGTGTCTTTGCTTGGTGGCTTTTTAAAAAACTAGCTGCGGCTCAGGTGGGATTTCTGTTGGTGATGGATCTTGTATTGAGGGTTTCTATTAATGGAAATTGGGGATGATCCCTTATCATAAAAAACCATCATTAGACAAATCAGAGCACATAGAAAGAACACACTAGTAGAAAAAGGGGCTTCCGTCCAGGTCTTTAGTACCGGTTTCCTTACGAATCGGTACTAAAGGGTGCATTAGTACCGGTTCGTAAGGACCTTTAGTACCGGTTCGTGACTAGCTGCGGCTCAGGTGGGATTTCTGTTGGTGATGGATCTTGTATTGAGGGTTTCTATTAATGGAAATTGGGGATGATCCCTTATCATAAAAAAACATCATTAGACAAATCAGAGCACATAGAAAGAACACACTAGTAGAAAAAGGGGCTTCCGTCCAGGTCTTTAGTACCGGTTTCCTTACGAATCGGTACTAAAGGGTGCATTAGTACCGGTTCGTAAGGACCTTTAGTACCGGTTCGTGACTAGCTGCGGCTCAGGTGGGATTTCTGTTGATGATGGATCTTGTATTGAGGGTTTCTATTAATGGAAATTGGGGATGATCCCTTATCATAAAAAACCATCATTAGACAAATCAGAGCACATAGAAAGAACACACTAGTAGAAAAAGGGGCTTCCGTCCAGGTCTTTAGTACCGATTTCCTTACGAATCGGTACTAAAGGGTGCATTAGTACCGGTTGCACTGCCCAGGTCTTTAGTACCGGTTCGTAAGGATCTTTAGTACCGGTTCGTGTCACGAACCGGTACTAAAGGGGTCCTAGAGGTTTTCCTGCTCCCCACGCACCTCCACCCCCCACCCCCCCGCCCTGTGGATCGCCTTTTTTGTTTTCTAAAATACAAATGAAAATGAAATAAAATTCAAAAAATAAAATGTTTTCAGATTCTTATATGTTATGCAACCTACTATTCGGTGAAATTAAGGAATTCGAATTTTGACTTTTTTATAATTTTTTTTTAAAAATGGTAAAACCGCATTAATTTTTTGCATACGACGTCGGAAAAAAACGTATAATATATCAAAATCATCGTGGGAAAAAGTTACATCCGAAAAAGTTATACTAATTTTTTTGGATTTTCGATATAAAATGCAAATAAGATAAAAATAAAATATGCAAGCAAAACAATAACAAAGTAAAAGAGATGAGAGTGGGAGACTCCCCTCGCAGAAGAGATGCTTTTCTCCCCGGAAACGTCGCCAGAAAAAGTCTTTGCTGAGCGCGGAGTTGATGAAGGAGAATTTATGCGCAACGTTGAGTGGAACCCCAAGAGGAAGGTATGATGAGCACAGTAGGAAGTTTTCCCTCAGTAAGAAACCAAGGTTTATCGATCAGTAGGAGAAAAACGTTCTCTCCCGAGGTGTTGCGAACCAACTCGTGGCAGGGCGCACTGCCGGCGTCAGCAGCAACGTGGAGACCTGCACACAAACAACCAAGTACTTTGTCCCCAACTTTCAGCGAGGTTGTCAAGCTCACTGGTTTTGCTGAAAACAAAGGATTAAACGAACCGTGTGGAAAAAGAATTGTTTGCAGAGAACAGAACAGGAAAATTATGTAGAAGATTGCAATTAAAAGAAGAAGGACCGGGGTCCACAGTTCACTAGAGGCGCCTCCCCGATTAATAAATATGCTGGGTAAATAAATTACAGATGGACAATTGACAAATAGAGATTCTACGCTAATGGTTGGTGCAGAATACATGCTATGAAAGTATGTGGGCATTACAACAATATACATAGACCGTAATCCAACTGCATCTATGACTAATAATCCACCTTCAGGATTGAATCCGCGACACCCTCCAGTATTAAGTTGCAAGCAATGGACTATCGCTTTAAGCAATGTTTGTAAAGTAAACGATGAAACTACCCTTGAATAGAACACCGCTATTTTCTCCCTAGTAGCAGCAGCACATCTACAACCGTAGAGAACAAGGTCACTTCCCATGGTTAAATAGAGGCATGAACCCACTATCGAGCATAAATACTCTCTCTTGAAGTCGCTAGCATCTACTTGTCCAGAGCATCTACTAGAAACGGAGAGCATGCAAGATCATAATAACATAATACATAATCTAAACCAAAACAATCTCTCTATAAATTGGATCCACATCAAACCAACATGTAGCAATTACAAATAGATGATCTTGATCATGTTAGACAGCTCACAAGATTTATACATGAAGCACAACAAGGAGAGGACAGCCATCTAGCTACTGCTATGGACCCATGGTCCCGTGGAGGACTACTCACGCATCACCTCGGATGAAGACATAGCGATGTAGAGGCCTCCGGCGGTGATTTCCCTCTCCGGCAGGGTGCCGGGATGGACTTCAGAATCCTCCTGAACTAGGGTTTTGGTTGATGGCGGCGTCGGAACTTTTCGTGGATGGAGGCTCTGGTCCCTGGGGTTTTCCCGATACGAGGAATAAATAGGCGGAAGGGCGGAGCAAACGAGGCGATGAGGCGCCAGTACATGGGCCAGGCGTGGCCAAGGGTGGGGCCGCACCTGCTCTATGTACTGCCACGTGGAAGCTCTCCTGCGCGTGTCCTTCTGCCTCCGTCTTCGTCCCGGAAAAATAAGACTCTGGGCTTTTGTTTCGTCCAATTCCGAGAAACTTTCATGTACAACTTTTCTGAAACACAAAAATAGCGAGAAAACGAGAACTGGCACTGCGGCACTGCATTAATAGGTTAGTCTCAGAAAATGCTAAAAAGTGTGGAAAAGTGCACATAAAACATATAAGAATTGTAACAAAACAAGCATGAAGCATCAAAAATTAAAGATACTTTTGGGACGTATCAACATCCCCAAGCTTAACTCCTTCTCGTCCTCGAGTAGGTAAGTGATAACAAACAAATAATTTGTATGTGTATGTGATGGAAATGGAAGCATTTTTAGACTGTGGCATAGTTATTTTTGCAGATCTTGCTAGATGTTATTCTCATGATGACCTTGTTAATTATGTTTTCATTAAAGAGAAAAGTAAATAACAAAAGTAAACTAAAGCAAGAGAGTGTTGGTTGAGTGTGTTTGTGATATGGTTGAGGGGTTCTCGAGGAGTTTAGTTTCCACCACTAGTATTGGTACTACTTATGATTAGGATGTACTATGTCTTTGGATATGTTATGTGTGGAGAGAGCTCCATAACAAGATGCGTCTAAAAACCCATCGGCCATCGCATCTCTAAATAATCACCGCGGCCAGCCATCTGCAAACCGCATATTGACCATCGCAATTAAGGGTTTCCCCATGGTTATCGATATGATCTTGGTGAGTCTCCCTTTATCCCCTCTTCCATATGTTAAAGTGCCGATACGGTAATGTTACTTCTCGCTGTAAACTTTACCATACTTCAAAGTGTAGTTCACTCTCGAGACCATAAGGCAAATATTACATGGTGCACTTCATATAATATCAAGAGAGAGAACTACCATATATTCATAGATCAAAGGTATAATTCATCTTTATTTCACATCATAATATTACTAGGGTTTCTAAATATCTCCCCAAGAACAAAGGAACTACTCATATATGAAGGGGATCAACATCATGACGATATGAATATGAAGGTACAATTGCATGCAAGTGTAAATCCTAATAGAGTTTGGATCACAAGCAAGTAAACAAAGGGGATTTGAGATGTTGGCGATAATGATGATGATGATGATGATGATTATGATGATGGAGATCGATGCGTTGCCCTTCAAGATCCTAGTTCACTCTTCCTCTTGTGTGTTGGTGGAGATGGTGATGGAGGCGGTGGCTGTGGAGACGATGATGACGGCGACGGAGCAGCAGGGCTCCGCCCCTAGGGCGTGGATGAATGATGCTTCCTCCTTGGCTCATCCCCTCCTTATAGAAGTGTCGCAGGTCGGTTTCGCGAACCGATGGAGCATGGTGCCGAATATGCCATAGCCTTGACAAATTTTGTTCCGTTTGACGAAACGAATATCAGTATGACGACGATGGTCGCTAAGCCTTCTGATGCTTTCACATTTTGGCAGTCATTTCTTCATACGAACTCCGATTGAGGTATTCTTCGGCTCGTTGAACTCGTATGGATGAGGGTTGCAACACCATGACCTTAGATCTTAAATATAAGATGTTGGAAAAATATCACCCCCCTCTCCAATGTGCCATCATGTCCACATGTCCTGAAGACCGAGCTGAGGGGCTACACTGAGCTGAGACTAACGAGCCACGAGCTCATTGCGGTCGATTTTGGGCTGGACTCAGTCAACACCTTTTGCGGGTTGAGCAGAACTCGGCCGAGTATAGCCATTCGAGAATTTGAAGGTAGAAAATCAAATGTTGAGACCCATAATTTAGCTCGTTTTGCTTTATCTTTAGTACATGAGCGACATATGTGCCTTCTTCGACCCCATGATACTCTGTTAATACCTGTAACTTTGAGCATTGATACTCAACTTTTTTTTGTTCTAGCTTAGTGTTTTGGCATAATGACAATAATGGGTCGTTCCTACCCCGTGATCTCGTTAGAGAGGATGGAGTACGCGAGATCGCTATCTATTTCTAGAAATATCCCGGGAGTGTGTGGACACCCTTCTAATCTGTCAGGGCCGCATCTGATTGTTTGCATGCATGCAACGTTAGCCATTCCTGATTTATTATACGTACCGACACTCAGCTACTCAGTATCGTAAGAGCATCTCCACTCGTCTCCCCACAGAGCCCCCGCGGCCACTTTTTTTCATCCGGACGGCGAAAAATGGCCCAGTCAGGCCCCCGGTTTCTCGTTTTGGTCCGGATTTGAGCCTATTTTCGTCCGGACTCCCCATGCCATCCTCGGTTTCCCGGGGGTCTCCCGGGGACTCCGGATGAAGCTAAACCAACCGCCCACGCCCACGTGTCTCCTCTTTCGTCCGGATTCCCCGAGCCATCCTCTTTTTCCCCGAGAAACGCCGCTTGGAGAGCACACGACTGGAAAACTACTCCTCCCCATGCCAAATCTTCCTCCAATCTGGACGAAAATTTCGTCAGATTTGGACGTGGGGAGCGCCAACGAGTGGGGATGCTCTAAACGTGCTCCACGATGCAATGTGGTCCTTAGGAGTCACAGCTGTGATTGCCAACGATCGACATAACTCGCCAGCCGACGATAGTGCAGTGTAGTACCACTATACCACACGGATCGATACGGGCGCGTCGCGTCTTCCCTCTCGCAGTCTCACTCTCACGAAAATGCCGTCCTCGCTGTCGCCCACCGCCGCCGTGGCAGAGCTCTCCCCCGCCGATGCCCGTCTCGCGATGATGGAGCTGGCCAACATGATCTCGGTCCCCATGGCCCTCACGGCCGTCATCCGCCTCGGCGTGCCGGCCGCCATCTGGGCGAGCGGCGCCAACGCGCCCCTCCCCGCCACCGCCCTCCTCCCCGCCGGCCACCCGGATCCCTCCGTCCTCGAGCGGCTCCTACGCCTGCTAACCTCCCACGGCGTCTTCTCCGAGCATGTCGGCGCCGACGACGACGGTACACGGCGGTACGCGCTCACCTCCGTGGGCCGTACCCTCGTGCCCAACGGCCCCTCCGGTGCGTCGTATGCCGACTACGTGCTACAGCACCACCAGGACGAGCTGGTGCATGCGTGGCCGCGGCTCCACGATGCCGTGCTCGACCCCGCCGGCCCGGAATCCTTCGCCCGCGTCCACAACGGGGTCTCGGCCTACGCATACTACGGCCAGTAATGACACCGGCCACCAATGCTTCTTCATCTTACATCCCGGCCGTGGCAGCGACGTTCTCGATTGATTTAAGATATATAGATCAATGGCTTCACGCGCAGGGAGGCGACAGAGCTGATGATGCGGGCGATGACGGGTGTGTCCAAGCCGTTCATGGAGACGCTGCTCGACGGCTACGTCGGCGGGTTCGACGGGGTGGAGACGCTGGTCGACGTCGGGGGTAGCTCCGGCCTCTGCCTCGAGATGATCATGCGCCGGGTCACCACCATCCGGGAGGGCATCAACTTCGACCTGCCCACCGTTGTCGCCGCAGCGCCGCCTATCGCCAGTAAGACTTACACTTGCTAGAATAAATAGCTTTCCAACAAGTTTAAACAATGGAGATAAGCTAACAAATTTAAACGCATAAAATGGGCCTAGTAGAATTGCACATATATGCGTAGTCCACAATGTTAGAGTTGTAATATGTTTCCTATACGTATTAGTAATCCGTGTTATTGTATGCCACGGTGAGGGCTTTTCTCACCTAATATAAACACGTAACCGAGGCCAGATTAGGCCATCGTTCCACCAAAAAAACTAATATGGTATCAGAGCTCCTTCTTCCACGACGTCTTGCGTAGATCCGTTTCCACGAAAAACCTTCCCGGCCGTGATCTCGTCGCTGCCGTAGGACCCCGACGAAACCTCCCCGTCGTGACCATCTGCTTGGTCGCCGCGGCAGGACCTGAGAACCGGCCGCGATCTCTGCTTGATCGCTGCTGCCATACACAGCCTGTTTGGTTGGAGGGAATTGGGCATAGGGAATGGGAGTTTGAGGGAGGGAGCCTAATAAATCTCTTGTTTGTTTCATGGTCTTGGGAATTTACGGGGGATGGGGAAGGGGAGTTGGGGGCTTCAACTCCCACAGATCTCTTCCCAGGGGAGACCCTGTTAATTCGTGAGATTGGGACGTAAAAAAACGGTTCACGCTAATTTCCCATGGAGAATTCCCACCGTTGTCAAACGAAGGATTGGGACTAAATAGCAAAGTCCCATGTCTAATCCCTCCACCAACTCCTTCGTCTGAAGTCCCATTCCTCTTCCCATCCATTGCCAAACATGCTGACAAGGAAACCAACGAACCAGACAATCGTCCGGCCGCAATCTTTGCCTGATTGCTGCTGCAGGAAAGGAAACAAACGTCCAGAAAAAGACCCGGCCACGATCCTTGCCCAGGATCGTTGCTGTAGGAACAGGAAACCACCCGGCCGTGATCTTTTGATTACTGCTGTAGGACCAAATTCACCCAGCCGCGATTCGCGCTGAAGGATCAAAACAACTCATCAATGGCTTCATCGTCTTCGGCTTCTGCTATGGCGGGTTTGGGGTCAGCCCTTGGTGCCCCTCCCACAGAAAAATTGACCCGAGACAACCATCTGTTTTGGAAGATACAGGTTCTTCCGGCTCTCCGCGGAGCGCAGGTCATGGGGCTGCTTGATGGCTCCGACAAAGCTCCGGCGAAACATCTTGAGATAGAAGATTCAGAGAAGGTGAAAAAAAGTGTGTCCAATCCAGCCTACGAGGTTTGGCTTGCGCGAGATCAAACAGTTTTGGGATATCTAGTTAAAGGCATGTCGCCGGATCTCCTCGCTCAGGTAGTTGGCCTTGAGCACACTTCTGAAGTCTGGGCTACGGTGGAGGATATTTTTTCCTCGCAATCCCGCGCCAAGGTAAACATGCTGCGAGGTGCTCTCTCAAACACAAAGAAACTTGATCATACAACAACTCAGTACATTGCCAAGATGAAGGGGTTTGTGTCAGAACTGGCAGCCGCCGGAAAACATGTTGATGATGACGAACTCAAGGGATACATACTCAATGGTCTAGATGGTGATTACAACCCTCTTGTTGCATCAATCAATGCCGTTCCTTCCACCACTCTCAATGATTTGTGTGCACAGTTACAAGCTTATGAGTCTCGTCAGTTGATGTTGTCTGAAACGGGCCAGAATATTGGGTCATTTCATACTTCTGCCAATAATGCCTCACGTCGCCCCTACTACTCTAGTCGTCCGTCCTCCCCTCCACGTGGTGGCAATGGTCGTCAAGGTGGTGGCTATGGACGCCAAGATCAAGAGCGTCGTGATGGTGGTGACTATCGGCGCCGCGAGGATGGTGACTATCGGCGCCGTGATGATACTGGTTACAGGCGCCAGGAGCGCCGTGATGATGATGGCTATAGGCGCCAAGAGCGTTATGATGGTGATAACCGTGGCAGGGCTAACGGTCGCTATGATGGCCAAGGCCAAGGTCGTGGTACTCCACAAGGAGGTCGTGGTCGTGGCCGCGCTCCCTCCCCCTATCAAGATGTGGAATGCCAGATTTGCAAGAAGCACGGTCACCCCGCCAATGAATGTTGGTGGCGTTATGCTGACAAAGATGATAATAATTCTCGCACTAAGGAGAAGGGAGCATATGGTGTTGACACAAACTGGTACATGGACAGTGGTGCTACTGATCATATCACTAGCGAACTAAGTAAGCTGCACACTCATGACACCTACATGGGGCGTGATCAAGTACACAATGCCGGTGGTCAAGGTATGAATATTCAGCATATTGGTCATTCATTATTGCACACCCCTCATAGCTCCCTTCACCTCCGCAATATCTTACATGTTCCTAGTGCTTCAAAAAATTTGTTATCTACTCACAAAATTGCCCTAGATAATAATGCCTTTGTTGAATTCCACCCTTTCTTCTTTTTGATCAAGGACCAGGCCACACATGAAATAATGTTTAGAGGTCCCTGCCATGGTGGTCTCTACCCTCTTGTACCTGTCTCCACAAGGTCCACGGGGTCATCCAAGCACGCCTTCATCACCACTAAGCCTTCTTCATCTACATGGCATCGTCGTCTAGGGCATCCTTCGTCTTTTATCGTTCAACAAGTTCTTAGGAAAAATAATATTCCCCATACACCAGAAATAAATCCTTACATATGTGATCCGTGTCAGCAAGCTAAGAGCCATCAGTTACCCTATCCCATCTCCACTAGTGTTTCTACTGTTCCATTGGAACAAGTTTTTTCTGATGTATGGGGTCCAGCTCCAGCCTTTGTTGGCAAACACTTATATTATGTAAGCTTCATTGATGATTTTAGCAAGTTTATTTGGATATATTTGCTCAAAAAGCGTTCTGATGTTTATCAAGTTTTTCTCAACTTCCAACAACTTGTTGAACGTAAGTTTGGTCGCAAAATTATTACCATGCAAACTGATTGGGGTGGTGAATATGAAAAACTACATGGTTTCTTTCAAAGAGTTGGTATTACACATCATGTATCTTGCCCCCATGCTCACCAACAAAATGGTTCGGCTGAGCGTAAACATCGTCATATTGTTGATGTTGGTCTTGCTTTGCTTGCAAACGCTTCTATGCCATTAAAATTTTGGGATGAAGCCTTCCTCACCGCCACCTTTCTCATAAACTTGCTTCCTTCTAAGGTGCTAAATTACGTGTCTCCCGTTGAGAAACTTCTTAATGTCACACCAAATTATGACTCTCTTCGTGTTTTTGGGTGTGCGTGTTGGCCAAATCTTCGCCCTTACAATGCTCGCAAACTTGCGTTTCGTTCTAAACGTTGTGTTTTCATTGGATATAGCCCGCTTCACAAAGGAGTCAAATGTTTAGATATATCCACCGGGCGTGTCTATATATCCCGTGACGTTGTCTTCGATGAAAACGTCTTTCCTTTTCACTCCCTTCATCCTAATGCCGGTTCCCGAGTCCGTGATGAGATTTTACTTTTCTCATCCATTGCATCTGATCATGGGAGTGTGCAAAATAATGATGATCATATGCCTGTTATTCCTATCACTAATCCTCCGCAGGTTATCATCAATGATGGGAACAACAATGTTGAAGAAAATAACATCAGTGGAGAAACTAGCAGTGGCAGTGAAAATAATGAAGCAAACGGTGACGAAAATGGTGCAAATACGGAAGAATCCTCCCGTCCCACGCCGCATGCAGAACAGCGACCAGAACGGCAGTCGCGCACTGCGTCGTCACCTGCCTTCCATCAGCAGCAGGGCGCTACGTCGCCTCCTCTCTCCCTGGCGGGTCGCGCGCCAGACGACAGCATGCACGAAAGCAGCGGGAGTGAAGCCTCCTCTCGCCATGCAACGTCTGCCAATGACAGGTCAAGTGGGAGCAACGATCCTCAACATGCACATGCAGATGTTAATAGTGACGGGCCAAGCAATGATGATGGAAATTATTTGTCCAGCTCCAGTTCAGGATCATCTGCGGATGAGCATCATGTGCCTCCTCCTGCTGCTGAACCTAGAACAAGGCTGCAAAAAGGTATCAGAAATCCCAAAGTTTACACCGACGGCACTATTCGATATGGCTTGCTTACCTCTACAGGAGAACCCAATAACCTTGATGAAGCGCTTACTGATGAAAATTGGAGACATGCCATGGAAGAAGAATATGGTGCACTCATGAAAAATAAAACATGGCATCTAGTTCCACCTAGCTCTAACAAAAATTTAATTGATTGCAAATGGATATATCGAATAAAGAAAAATGCAGATGGTACTGTTGAGAGATACAAAGCTCGGTTAGTTGCAAAAGGCTTCAAGCAACGGTATGGTATTGACTATGAAGATACTTTTAGACCTGTTGTTAAAGCTGCTACCATTAGACTTGTGTTAGCAATCTCAGTTTCAAGGGGATGGAGTCTACGACAGTTGGACGTCAAGAACGCGTTTTTACATGGTGTTCTGGAAGAAGAGGTTTATATGAAACAACCACCTGGTTTTGAAAATCCTCACGCTCCGCATCATATATGCAAACTTGACAAAGCTCTTTATGGTTTGAAACAAGCCCCTCGAGCTTGGTATTCTCGTCTTAGCTCGAAATTGAATGAGCTTGGTTTTATACCCTCCAAGGCAGACACATCACTGTTTCTCTACAACAAGTCAGGTATCACTATATTTGTGCTCGATCTATGTGGATGATATTATTGTGACAAGTTCTTCGGATCAGAGCTATCTCAGCTTTGCTTAAGGATTTGAATGAAAACTTTGCACTCAAGGACTTAGGTGACTTGCACTTCTTTTTGGGCATTGAAGTGAAGAAATATTCACGTGGATTAGTTCTAAGTCAAGAAAAATATGCTGCTGATCTACTTAGAAGAGTTGGTATGAGTAAATGCACAACATGTCCTACACCATTGTCTACCAGTGAAAGTCTATCCTTGACCGATGGAACTCCTTTAGGGCATGGAGACAGTACTAAGTATAGAAGCATAGTTGGTGCTCTACAATATCTGACATTGACACGGCCCGATTTATCCTTCTCGGTGAATAAAATATGTCAGTATCTTCATGCACCAACGACCACTCATTGGACAGCTGCTAAAAGGATACTACGTTATGTCAAGGGTACCTTGAAGGTTGGTCTCACATTTAGAAGTCATCATCTACTCTTCTTAGTGCTTTTTCAGATGCAGACTGGGCAGGTTGTCTTGATGATAGACGCTCTACGGGAGGATTTGCTGTCTTCTTTGGTCCCAACTTAATTTCTTGGAGTGCCAGAAAACAAGCCACAGTATCTCGCTCTAGCACTGAAGCAGAATATAAGGCAGTTGCCAATGCAACAGCTGAGTTGATTTGGGTTGAAGTTTTGATTAGAGAACTTGGAGTCACTCTTAAAGAAAGACCATCTCTCTGGTGTGATAATCTTGGTGCCACGTATTTATCAGTAAATCCTGTGTTCCATGCTCGTACTAAGCACATTGAAGTTGACTATCACTTTGTTAGAGAAAGAGTTGCAAATAAGTTGCTTGACATCAAGTTCATCTCCAATAAAGATCAGGTCGCAGATGGTTTTACAAAGGTCTTACCTGTAAAAAAATTGAATGAGTTTAAGCGTAATCTAAACCTCTCAGAAGGTTAGATTAAGGGGGGCTGTTAGAGTTGTAATATGTTTCCTATACGTATTAGTAATCCGTGTTATTGTATGCCACGGTGAGGGCTTTTCTCACCTAATATAAACACGTAACCGAGGCCAGATTAGGCCATCGTTCCACCAAAAAAACTAATACACAACATGACCATTTTGTCAGCAACGTTGTCGCTATCGCACATACTCGTGATGGCACGGTATGGCCGGATATGGATAGGGGCGGAGCCACCCTATACCCGTATCTGTCTCCTCTGATCTTATCTGTAACCCGTCTCCATATTCGTAAATTATCCCCGCACTACCCTATGAGATAATTTTACATTTCTAACAAGGTGCAATTATAGAACTGAAAAGAAATATAAAACTAAAATTTTACAGAAAATAAAGAGACTAATTTGTCACAACAAACGCATTCTAACCATGGAAAAAAATAGCGCGCTATGTCGGCGCTAATAGAGTGCTATAGCATATCTGGAGAGTCCATGCTAATTTAATCATTGTACAATGCCTCGCTAATAGTATGCTAATAGCCAGTGGCGGAGGCAGGAATTAATTTAAGGTGTGGCGGAGTCGATAAATGAGAAAATGCAAGATTACACTAGATAAGTATTACTTTTGTTTTGCGTGTGCAACACAATTTAGTAATGACAAAATCAAATATTGCACTGAAGCTACCTCACTAAATAAAAACTACACGAATAATTGATCGACAATTTCAACTAGTTGAAAAAAATCTACAGAAACCGAGAAACAATAGAAAAATAGTAATCAGTAATTGGATGTGTCATATTAGGGGACGCATCGATGAATATAAATACATACTCGTATTGAATTTCTTGCAGAGTGGCGATGGCATTCTTCTACCTTTCGATTGAAATCGTTCTTTATTTCCGCAAGATCAAGTCGTTTGTACTACTTTATTCAGACAACGACAAGATTAGTTTCAGGTCTGAGATCAAATACCTTATGTACTTGGTGTTCTTCTTCGGTGCCATTCCCTACTCCCTCAGTGGCCCTCGCGGCGTTGCCGGTCGCGTCCTCGTCTCGTCGGCCGGCGGCCGCGACTTTGGTTGGTACTGCGCGCTAGCGTTCTGCAGCGATGCCACATCCGCTCCCCATGATCGGATTGGTTTCAAGTCGGCAGTGTGTCAATCAGTTTCCATGTATCCCAGCTTTACCGATCAGGTTTCAGGCCCAATAGTCACTAGGCCCAACACGGGGACAATCATTTACCTACAGGTCAATTGTTTCTCCTGAAAACGCACCACAACAGCGATGCCGTCGATGGCAGAGTGGGAGCAGAAGGCAATTGTAAACCTGAAGCATATCTGCACGTATATACCTAGTATTCGCGCTAAAATTTAGGTATGGCGGCCGCCAAACCTTGCCATATAGCTGGCTCCGCCCCTGCTAATAGCGTATTTTAATACGGACGCTATTTTGTTAAGCCATACTAATTTGCACTGTCTCACAGATAATCTTTTTTATTGGCCTAAAAAGCATGAAATAAAATTAGTATAATGATCTACATTAAGTTGTGGTATTGGTTATTCTCATCAAAACAAGTATTGTCGGGTTGGCTGTATAAGGATAATGTTCAAATGCAAGTTATTTCCCGAAAAGGAGGGAAGCCCAGTATGCAGACAATCTTTTTATTGCATTATTTAGATTTTCAGAGTCTTAACACCTCATAGATCACACTACACAACGTGTACATATAGATCAACCAGCGGAAATGCAAAACAAAAACATTGCGCTTAAGCATCCTGTGTACATCAGGAAGCCGCCAACCACCATGGTTGCAAATTTCCGGTGCAACCGTCTTCAAACGGTTGCATCCATAATTTTTATGTGTCCGTTGCGCCTTCGGTAACAGTTAGGACCACTTGTGGATCACAAAATAATCATACTTGGTAACCTGTAAAATTAAGGAGCAGTTCTAACATTGTTAAATACCATATCATTTTGACAATTCCACAAAGACCATACTAAATCACAAAAACCGAAGAAATGAGCCTAGCTCACTTGGTTAGGGAAGTGGATGTACAACCTAGCCACCCAGGTTCAAGTCCCAAGGGACACGAATTTGGATTCTTACTATTTAAAAACAAAATCACTCTAGGGGCTTTCCCTACCGTATTCCTTTCAAAAAAAATACAAAAACCTCTATGCGTACGAGGATTAGTTTGTTTTTCTACTCCATTGGGCTAGTTACCAAACATATTTGTAGCATTGGCGGGTGGGGGATATTGAAATTAAAGTGCACAACACTCCAAATAAGATGATCAAAGGAACAAGCAAAAAAATGGTTAATAGACTCCTTAGAATTAGAGAAAACATATTTCTTAAAACCATTTCAGTTCCTCTTAGCGATAGTTGTTTTGAGACTATCACTTTTTGATGAAGGAACCACATAAAAAGCTTAATCTTTAAACATATGTTAATTTTCCAAATGTATTTCCTAAATAAGAAAACTTAGAACCATTTATGACATCAACGCACATAGATTTCAACGTGAAGGGTCCCGAGTTTGAAAGATTCCATATGAATCTATCTTCTTTGGTTGTTAATTAACTCGCACTATCTTTGTACTAGTTGTAGACAAGCATCCTTTTATATCCGGTTAAATCACTTCTAAATTCAACATTTAGAGGAGTTGCCGCAATGACATTGGCAATAAAATGATTTTCAATTGCACAATATTGTAAAGTGATGGTATTGTTCGGCCAACGGTGTGTATCCTAATCAGGTATCCTCCCACAACGGAGTCTCTTGCCTATTCCATGCATGAAAGGATCCTCTACCAAGAAACTCTACCTTCACTTCCACTAACCTCTTCTAGAATTGAGATTCATCTAGATTAGCGGCTACTTGTGATGACGTTTCATGCTCGAGGTATTCATTATGTATTTGAAATGCAAGTCATGGGTTCGAGTTATACTACCAGTGTTATTGTTTCTTTTTAGCCTGCAGCATGAATCTTCAGGCGAAGATTCATATGCATGGTTTCGCAGTCAACTGAAACATGAGCATATTTCAGTCATGTGATGTTTAGCAATCCACTACTTCCTTTGTCCGTATTTACACAACGCACACACATTTAGAGATTGAACTTATTCCATCATTTTAACCAACACAACATGTGTGAAAAATACTGTACCATAAATTCGTATTTGAGAAAATAGAATTGTGGTATAATTTGTGGCATATATCGTATAAAGTTTGGTTTTAAATTAATTATCCAAGTCAAAATCACGTAAAACAAAGATGTTATACAAATAGAGACATGTGGATTATTTCGTACTACTAACATTGGAGACACCTGCAAATTTAAAATGCAGGAGTAAGGCATGTTGGCGGGGACATGAGTAAATCCATCCCATCCGGCGACGCTATCTTCATGAAGGTATGTATGCTATGGATTTCCTGGAATTAAAACCCATTTACATATTGCAAATATTGAGCTAAACTTGAAAGGCATACTATTTTCTCCCCCAGTGGATATTCATAATATGGACCAACGATGAGTGCATGTCGATCCTCAAGAACTGCCACAAGGCGTTGCCGGAGGGCGGGAAGCTCATTGCGTGTGAGCCAGTGGTGCCGGAGACAACTGACGCCAGCATGAGGACGAGGGCGTTGTTGGGGCACGACATCTTTTGCATGGCCAACTATCGGACCCAGGGGAGGGCACGGTGCGAGGAGGAGTTTCGGCAACTTGGCCTCGCCGCTGGCTTCAGTGGCTTCAGGGCCCTCTACCTAGACCCTTTCATCGCCATCCTCGAGTACCTTAAGTGATATCCACGTTCTCCACTGAACTGTTCAAATTTGCATCGCATCTATGCAATTTATAATTTCTATTGCTCTAGTTGAGCTTTGCATCTACTATACTTACCTTGTAAATTTTTGGATGATGATTATGTAATAAATATACATGGCTATGTGCATCTACCGACGCATAGGTTGGGGAAATCCCTTTATCAAAAAAATCTTGTTTTGATTAGTCTAGAGTGAAATTACACATTTTCGTCCCTTTTTCCCTTCTTGACAACAAACTGAAGTTCCACTAGAGGTTCGAGATTCACTTGAATCATGAGGATTCACTTAAGAGTTTCATTCAATTGTTACACCCCGCAAAAAAGATACTATTACAAACCCAAGAGCATTTTGGATCCATTGATGCAGTGGTTGATGAGAATAGTACATATGATTCAAATATAGCTAGTACTAACTCATACTCAAATTCAATATCACAGCTCTTTGAGGATTGGGGTTGTTATCTCATGCTTGCAACTCGGTCGATTTGCAAAACAATTAGCAGGTGTCAAGGAATCGCAGTGGATAATGTAGGGCTTAGGTAGTCCAAATGCCAAACTAATTTCCAGGATGGATGCCTTTGTTGGGTAAATGGAACTAATGCAGAGGAGGTGGTATATATAGTCAATACAGTTATGTTAACCACTCGATCATAGCGGGGTAGGCACATGTCCCATATACACATTCTCAACCTGAAACAAGTGTGTGATTTCCATATGTTCGCTGTCAAGAAAGAACATTTGAGGGCACACCCAATCACCCAAACTGGAAAATCCAGCGGGAGGAGACGGTGCCCTTGTTGGTTCTACCGAGGAAAGAACAGACAGAGACCTCCACTATTGGCTTCGTCTGGCCCGTAGCCAGATTCGCTGCAAAGAAAGAACATTCTAAGCTCTAACTATCGGTGTCCGAGCCGGATTCGCCGGTGTGGTAGTGCCTGCGGCAGGCTGTGTCGTCGAACACCTTGACGATCATCTCGCTGTCCCCCTCGTAGACGAAGGTGAGCTGGCAGCCGGGCTCGAGCGCGAGGTCACAGGCGAACTTGTCCCACCCTGTGTGCAGGTACATCTTGCCCTGCCCGTCGAACAGGACCTCCACGGTCCAGCGGTAGAAGTTGCAGTTGGCCTCCCGTAGCTGCAAATGCGCCGGCTCGACGCCATCGACGAACTCGGCGAACTTGTCCGGGAGCCGCTTGATGCGGAGTGGGTCGTCGTCGATGCGGAGGAGGAACTCGAAGCAGCGGTCGTCCTGGAGGGCACAGGCGACGACGAGCGTGGGGCCGTAGCTGCTCCACCACGGCGGCCCCTTCCCCGGCCCCGGGGCGCCCAGGGTCGCGGCCTCGACCGCCTCGCCGGCCACCAAGACCGGCCATGGACTTCCTCGCGGGCCTGGATGCGTCGCAGGAACACTTAGGCGGCGCTACGGTCGAGCTTTGTGGCGGCTAGGGTTTCTTTGGAGGAGTGGATGAGGAAGAAGAACGCGCGCCCCCTTTATATAGGTCGGAGGCATGCGGTGGCCGGGACGCGTGGCGTCGTCATTAACGTGGTTGGCGGAGGTGGGCTGCGGCCGCTCGGCAGCCGAGGCATCACCATGGCGCAGGCTGCTGAAGCGACGCAGTCACTGGCGCGTTTGAGAAGACGCATCGACGCAGAGTCGCTGCCAGGCGGGCCCAACGAAACGTCCGCCAGACGCGAGCGGACACTTTTCGGACGTCCGCGGAGACGCATCCGAGGCGCATATTTGGGCCAGGTTTGCGTCTCTGCGGATGGCCCGGTCACTTTGCGCCGCCCCGCTGGAGGTGGTGCCAGACATATTTCTGGTCACGGCGGACGAGCGACCGTTTTGCGTCGCGCCGTTACATCAATTATTTCTTATCACAAATAGAAATATGTGAGAGTTATCTTGCTTCGATTGGATTGCGCATGCCTGGGGTCCCACTAGAGGCTTTGATTCGCTTGCAAGATGGGGGTTCACTAGAGGTTCTGATTCACCTGTTGCACCCTACAAAGAAAGGAGTTAATGCAAACGCATAAGTGCTTCAGAGGCTAAGCCCAAAGACAATTGCGGGTAAAAAACAAACAATAAGCAGGTCATGCACAAGTGATCCGCTAAATGTTTTACGTTTCAGAGACATTGACAAGGTTATTATCATGTAGCTTAAGAAGAGTAAAGGATGGCTGACAACTGGGTCTAGCTGCTACATTATATTCCTACTTTTGTACAATGTATCCAGCAAATTAGCTAGGTGGTATCTGGCTATACTTTGTAAGTAAATTATGAAAGTGGCCATGCATAATCTTGAGACAAACACTAATATCAGGACTTCAGATTTTACATGAGCATAGGGAAGAAAAAGTAACATCAACATGAAGGCTAAATGCAGTCTTGTTCGCTGCAGGGTTGAAGTGATACTATGGACTTGGATCACTTCTGAACTTTACGTAACACATGACTCAGGTCATATGGATCACTGCCCAAGTTGTTGTCAGCTTGGGCATGCATGTGAGTTCTGGAAGAGGACATATTTGAATCACTCCAATTGGAACTTCGCAATTTGAGATTGACAGTAATACCCATCATTAGACAAATCAGAGCACGCAGAAAGAACGGACACAAATAATTCACGCTGGAAAGAGAACCGTGGGAACACTCAGCAAATCATTGCCAGAAATATACATTCTTACAGCAATTATTTCTTAGTTATAATGCGATCACACATACAAACAAGTGAGAGCTATCTTGTTTTGACCAGATCAAAGTGAGTAACTACACATGTTAATCATCCTTCTTCCCTTCCGCGCCGGCAACCTGGGGTTCCACTAGAGGTTTTGATCCGCTTGCAAGATGGGGGTTCACTAGAGGTTCTGATTCGCCTGTTGCACCCTGCAAAGAAAAGGGTAATCTCAATGCATAAGCGCTTCAGAGGATAAAGCCCAAAGCCAATTGCTGATAGATACTACCAATAAGCAGAGCATGCACAACTGGTCCGGTAGATGTTTTATGTTTCAGAGACATTTACGAGGTTATGATCTAGCTTAAGAAGAGTAAAGTTAGCCGCTACATTATCTATACAAAACTTCTTTGCGTAGGACACTTTTGTGTCCAACATGTGTACGACAAGTGATCTGGTGGTTTACTATGCTTTTGTCAGATGTATCAATGGCTGGATGGTGTGAAAGCCATACGCGTAGCAGCTCTCTTATCTATATTTGACCTTGGTATTATCTATCAAGCAAACTAGCTAGGCATCAGGCTATACTTTGTAAGTGAACTCTGAGAGTGTGCTAATATCATACACAATCTGGACAGAAACAATAATATCAGGACTTCCGATTTTACACGAGCTTAAGGGAAGAAAAAATAACATCGGCACAAAGGCTTACTGCAGTCTTGTTCGCTGCAGGGTTGAACGGGCAAGCAGCTGGGACTCTCTCAGGTTTCCTGTATTCCCATCCAAGCATGCGATAAACCTTGCTCTGCAAAGGCATCCAAACCACAGGTCAATGTTCACAATACAAGTAAAAAAACAGGCGCAAGCATACCCACTTAACAACAACATGACATATTGGATAGGGAAAGCCTGGTGATGCAAGAACAGTAAACCGACATTCTTGTATGTGACGGTGCATATTGCTTCCCAGAAAAATAATCACTAACCCAATATTGGTGTATCTAGCTCGGTGGGAATATTTGACTCCAGTATTGCTACCGAAAGGAGTAGTATCTTTCCAGTTAAAGTGCTCTGCTACTCCTCCTGAAGGCTCAACAAGAGTGCAATCCATCGTACCCCTCGACGAACACTACGGATCCCGCAAAGTCGCAATCACAGGCTATGCCCTTTTTAGATAACAGGCATCACATGCCCAGCCTTAAATTAATAAGACCACAACATTCAGGTTTACGGTATTACAACGCAACAGATCACACCGTTCCGCAAAGGATGATAGGAAGGATCACAGGCTATGCCCTTGGGCGCAGCGTCCCATCCCATTTGAGCTTGTTTGTGATTCGTTGGTGCTTTCTACGGCACATTATTCAGGGGCATGGTCTAGCATGGGCTTCATTTTCTTCATTCCACTACCATCCCATTCTAGACAGCACAGCCAAATCGCGAGGGAGATACAGTTTGATCAACCAGATCACGAGTATAATCGGGAGGAAATTCAAGACGGCCTCTCTCCCTACCAAATCGTGATCAGTTTGTTTCATGCTGCTACGGAAACTGATCAAACAAGTGCTAAACAAATTGATACTGCAGGTAGATACTCCGTACTAGCTAATTCAATTGGACACCACCCGGTAGGTAGAACACGCAAAACCTAGATGAAGGAAGGGACAGAGGGGGCACGTACGAGGAGCAGGTCGAAGAGGTACGGGAGCGCGTTGACGAAGGGGATGAGGAACAGCGGGATCAAGCACCCAATGCAGACCTGGCCGATGACGCATCACCATCATCATCATCAGAAGACCAAGAAACCAGTCAGATCACAGCAAAATTAGGATGGGAAGAACCGCGCAGATCGTGAGCCGCCGCGGCGGTAGAACTCACCATGGCTCCGTCGAGGCGGGGTCGAGGGAGTGGGATTGGAAGGTTTGGGGGAGGAATCAGTCGCCTGCTGCTCTGCTCGATTTTGACCGGATTGATTTGGGGAAGAAGGAGGATGAGGCGGGCGGACAGCGCGTGGGCATGGACTAGGCTGGCTGCTCAGGGCCGTGGGTAGAGCTGACAGCAAAGTGGGTCTCTGGCCCGGCCCGTTCGGCGTGGTAGAGGTTCACAAAGATAAAGGCCTGCCTCAAAGGCTGCCTCTCCCCCCTCTCACAAGTCGACGACCAAGTCAACCTAGCGACCAAAGCCGACACCTAAACATCTCAAAGTAACACGGTGTAAGCGAACACCCAAAGTCGCCGCTCTAATATCCATATCGTCCCCTAGGCCACGCCTCCAAATGAGTCGATGACCATTTCACCCGAGCAACCAAAGCCCACACTCAACACGTCAACGCATGCAGGGGCAGAAATCCCAGAGTCGCCGCTCGGACATCCACGGCGGCCCCAGGGCCGCACACCACCTAGCTGATGGTGAAAAATGGACAAGCCTCGTCTAGACGAACAGAGCAAGCGCGGACACGGGTGGAGAAGGACTCCACAATGATGCCTCTAGGGAAAGGGGCGAACCCGATGACACCATCCTTGGCAGCAACCAAGATCGATGCAGTTCCACCTGCAGTTTGCCAAACCTGAAGCCACCGTTAGCAGCAACCAAGGTCGATGCAGTTTCACCTGGAGTTTTCCACCTGACTAGAAGTTGTATGAGTGCAAAACTTGACTTGGGTCTATTTATGCATTACGGTTGGATGTCAACGGGCTCATTTACGCACCGTGGCAGGAAAACACGCACGAGGATTGGTTACCAGTCAGTAGCATGAGGCTTTGAGTGCATTGTGTTTAAAAAATTAGTTCATCTTAATTCACTCTAATATACACAACCATGGTTTGATTCAAGATAAAGTATACATGAAAATGATTGTGCTTCGACGTTGTGATTCCATTCCCGGAATCGTTAAATGTTTCGTCAAGTGTTTAAAGCATGGTTCAGTATTCCCTTTCGAGCTTATGTAGACGAATATTGCCAAATTCGTGGATCATGGTCGACTGTTTGAAATTTTCTTCGTGGCTTAGTTTCACCACACCGTTTCACCAAGGTTTAAAATAGAGCGCTATTTCTCCGCTAATACCAAGCAATAGCATATTTGGAGGGTCTACGCTAAATTTTAGTAATTTTGCTTGCTATGGCGCTATTTGTGAAATAGCATGATATATCGTGCTAAAACTTCATAGCGTTGGCGTGCTATTTTTTCAAACAAAGTTACTTTCACTTTTTCGTGGTGATGAAGTGCAATATGTTGGTTCCTCTTCTAGATTAGAACTTAATATCGCTAATGTTGATTATTCTTAATAAATAATTTATACTATGTTGTGGAATACTGATGTTAGCCTTATGAAAAATTAGAGATCTATTTGTTGTATGTGGCTATGTATGTATGATTCAGTCATTTTTTGGACTAAATATCCAATCTTTTTAGTGAAATCCTTTATTTTTAGACTATATTTAATATTTTTTCAAAACGCTATTTGAAATATAGCACGCAATTAGCACGATATAGCGTCCATAGCGTTTAGACCGACGCTATTTTATTTAGCACGCTATTTTAAACCTTGCGTTTCACACACTTTTATGTTTGGAGTTTTTTTTGTTTTGACATTCGTAGACAAGTTGATCTACAACTCCGCACAGTGTATTAGGAAGATGAAGATGCACTCATCTATCAATGTCAAAATAAGAAAACTACGAACACGAAAGTTGTGTAAAGCAGCCAGGTGATCTTACTCCTCCAAGAAAATGTCAAATGGTCAACCGTGTCACACAAATTTGATAAAATTTGACCAGAAAAGATTCAAAAGAGAACACAAAATAGACATTCAAAAACTCAACGAAAATCTAAACTGGCTGTGGCAATAGATTTTGTCACCATTAAGACGTATCTTTTTAATGTAGATCTCATCTCAAATCAAAGCACCGTTATGTAAATCAGAGGATGATTAAGATGAACTAGATTAGAGTGTCTATGCATATAGCCACGAAAACCTTACTTTGCTATCGCCAGTGGGTTGCAGGCCCGAAACCGTTGAAATTGAGTGCCTTGTGAACCAATTTTTTGACCGATTTAAAAAACATGCGATGCACGAACACAAAGGGACCTGCGAACACAAAAACCCATGACACACCAAACAGACCAAACTTAACTTAGCAAAAAGAGGTTTTCTCTTTGCGAGCAACCAAACTCCCCCAGAAACAGTCTTACGACTCCATGACGGTGTGCTAGGTATGAAAAGGAACAGAGAAAAGAACCTCCGCTTAGACTAGCCACAATAAAAGTATCATAGGTAGTATCATACATGCCATGTAGGCAAAAATCTTATGTGGCACATCAATTAATGATGAGAGAGGTGAGAGTAGTACTACCTTCAACCCAAGGAATAAGGCGCACGCGTATTTCAAGATGAACTTTGACCATACAAATTGAACAACAAAATCTTGGTTATATTATACGTAATTAGTATCGTTGGATTCGTATTGAAAAGCACTTTCTAATGATATTAATTTCATACAAATAATCTTTATATATTTGAAATAATTCTTAGTCAAACGAAAAGCACATAAAACGAGGACGCCTTATTCCTTGAATCGGAGGTAGTACTATACTAGGTAGTACCGTATCATAGCACGCAAAACTAGAAATTTTAGTGGTAAACACGGTTGTGAAGTGTATATGTGGATTGTCTAGCCTTTTCCATCAGTTCGGACTTTTGGTTCAAGTGGCTAGTGCATGAAGCTTAACAAACACATCATGTACACATATTTGTATTAAGATTCTACAAAACATTAAATATGATAAACTATAATACTAGATCATGATAATATGCATTGTAGGTGTTGTATCATATGTACGATACTTCTCATCGTAACTAGTCTTGATGACACGATGAACATCAAAGATTCTGGATTTCATGGATACCGACGACGCAATCAACACTGTGAATATGCACACCAACTTACTAGCTAAGCCGTGCGTGGGAACTCGGGACCAGGCAGCCTATCGGATTTGGCGTGGAAACGAAGTAACAAGTCAGATACTCGATCAGAGGAATGATCAGTGTCTGTCGGGCGAGCTAGGTCAGGCCGCCCAGGGCGCACCATCTGATACGGCCGGGCTGGCTGTCCAGCTCACTTGCTTTGCTTCTTCCCGATGCACTCACTGGTGAGTGGTGACTGACTGACAGCGTTCTGCCACCGCATCCTTCGCCACGAGCTAGCACACGCAACGCAAGGGCGCACGCATGCTCGGCTATCCGCCACGGGCACCACGAAGACGACGAGGAGGAATATATTCGTTCGATGGCGCGCGCGCGCGGGGACAAACCCGGCGTTCGATCCGGTACTACACAAATCCTGCATTAGAACTGAGTTTAGGATCTTTCGATCGATTTGAAATATATCCGTTTTAGTTTGCTTAGAGTGACAAGTTTTAGCTTCAATTATTAGGGCTGCCGCCTGGAACATAAATAGAGAGGATCCTTGCGTCATGTTGTTAACCCTAGCCGTTGCGGGGAGGTCACCGTTGGGCGAAGCCTAGATGGAGATGGTGGTGTCAGAGCGTTCTACATGGTTGGCGGTGGCTCGGCCCTCACGGTAATGTGCATCGTGGAGCTCAAACGATGGACTCGACATGGCGACTCGGTGGAGATGGGAGCGCGCGAGATGGAACCACACACTTACCCCTTCGTCGCCCTCCCACAAATCCGGCCAACTTCCGCCTCCATGGCTCGATCCGTGCACTCCCCTACTTAGCCTCGCCGTCGGCTTCCTACCATCGTCTGCTCCTGCTCGCCTAGCGCCTCACACCGCCGTAGTTAGGTAACTCCTCGGGCGAACCGGCCTCCCGACGTGTTGTTCGAACCCGCACCGTGCGCCCCTCCCCCTCGGCTCTCCTGTGGTTGCAAGTGACGGCGGCTCCACCTCTCCCTCGGCTTTGCCGGCTACGAGCATGCCTGAGTGCCCCCCCCCCCACCCACGGGGAGACCTCTACCCTTTGCCCGCTGATGAGCTCCGTCAGGCTGCCATGCGGAGGACCTCTCCCTCGGATGCGAGGATGCGAGAAGTGGCGGCGCTCCGGCGAGTCAAAGTTGGAATATGCTGCAAGCGGTTGTCCATAGTGCTACCAACGGTGGCCAACAATGCCACAAATGATGGATGGCGATGCTACCAAACATAAGCGGCGGTGCTGCCAGCCGAAACCATGATGCTTCAAGCGAAGGGCAGCGAGGCTACTTCCGGTGGTCACTGGTATTGCTAGCGATGGAGGACCGTGTTGCAAGCGTTGGGCGGTGGTGCTACTTGCTGGAGACAGGATGCTATCACCGGTTGCCAACGGTGTTACCAGCCATGGACGGTGATGCTGCCAGCCGGAGTCGGTGATGCTGCTAGCCATGAATGACGATGCTACTCGCCGAAGTCGGTTTTGGTGGCGGTTATGGACGGCGACGGTGCTCGCCGGAGTCAGTGATGCTGCAACAGTATAATTTGTTTGCTACAATTGTTTTGTTGTTTTGCTACTTTAGTACAATTCTTTTGCTTCGAGGTCTTAGGCGAGTCTCCGGTGAGGTCTCGGATTAGTTGAATGTTACAATAGTATAAATCTTTTTTGCTGCAAATGCTCTGCAGTTTTTCTACTATTTTTTTTGCTACAAGGTCTTCAGCTCCAACGAGGTCGATTTAGCTACAATAGCATAATTTTATTTTTTTACTACGAGATCTCCAGCGAGGTCCGTGTCAGACGGGTCTTTTTCTTTTGTATGTTAGTTGAACCGTTTTTATTTTTGCTTCTGTGAAGTAAAGTGTTTTTTTTTTGCTTAG
Source organism: Lolium rigidum (assembly GCF_022539505.1). NCBI lineage: Eukaryota > Viridiplantae > Streptophyta > Magnoliopsida > Poales > Poaceae > Lolium > Lolium rigidum. Next base: position 275,491,545 of record NC_061509.1, read on the forward strand.
TGAAGCAAAAGTACGATTTGAGGCCGATCTAGACATAAAAGCCGATCTAACAGTTCTAAACTGTTTGATCTAACGGCTGGGACCTGGGTGAGAAATTTTGATCTAACGGTTTGAAACGTTTTGATCTAGTGGCCTTTTATAGATGAGGGGACGGAGTAAAAGTTGAGTAGATATGAATGTAAAAGCTCAAGTTCAAACTCAACTGCACTTTGAAGCTCAGAAAAGAAAAAAACAACATTTATGTCCGAATCCCCTCCTTGGCAATCGATTGCTCAAGCGATCAGTTTTGGTCGGCGCGGAGCGCTCGCGCGGAAGCGCGAATCAATTCCCTTTTTTGTCTCGTACTGTTTAATTACGTTCACATGCAGATGTGTGTTCACACTAACAGCTCATGTGTTTAATTACGTTCACATGCAGATGTGTGTTCACACTAACAGCTCATGTTCCCACTTGCATGTTGCATACAACCAAGAGCGTTCACACTACATGCATGCATAAACCATCTCATGGGTTTGCATTTAATGAGCCAACTTTTCATCATGAGGCTAGCTCTCACAAGTTTCTGCATGCATGCACGCTCTTTTTTTCAAAGACGAGGCAGACTCTCAGTTCTCTTTATTTGCAATTCCCTTTTGACAATTCTCTTTTTTTGCAATTCCCTTTATGTTGTTATTTTGTACGGTAATTCATGTTTTTTCGATTAATTTTTATAATTCCCTTTTTCGGGCTAGTGGTTTTTAAGGGGGAAATAACGGGTGGGAAGATCCACTTGCAACTCAAATGAACTACCACTTGCTACTCAAATTAAGTACTATTTTTTAAGTTGTAAGCTAACAAAAGTTGCTAAAATATTCTAAATTAAATTTACCGTTGATAAATAACGGGGCACCGGGTTGATAGCTCGTAAACAAAAAAAGAAAGTCCCTACATATTTTAAATTAAATTAAATTTTTAGGGTTGATATTTATTTATATTTATCATTGATAAATAGCGGGTCACCGGGTTGATAGCTTGTAAATTAAAAGAGACTCGCTAAAATATTCTAAATGAAATATTTTTTAGAGTTATTATTTATTTATATTTACCGTTGATAAATAACGAGGCACTAGGTTGATAGCTTGTAAAGTTAAAAAATGTTCGCTAAAATATTATAAATGAAATATTTTTTATGGTTGGTAGTTATTTATAATTACCATTGATAAATAACGGGGCACCGGGTTGTGTTGATCGCCAAAACCCACCGGCGGGCAGCGGCCTGTCAACACGGTAGAGCCGGGAAGAGCCTAGAGCTGCGGCTGGCTGAGACCCCTCCGAGCGACGGCCCGCAATGCTCTTCTGGTCACACGCGGCGATGCGAAGTGCAAGGGCGTGCCACCCGACCTATACCCGGTCGTGAAGGTGATGGGGATGCCTCGCTTAGTTCCCGCATGGCATACACGTAAACATTAAATACGAGCCTCGATCGGCTCTCAGAGTTATCTCGTGAATCGGCTCAAAGAGCCGATTCACCCATGATTCGTACGGGGTGCACGAATACTTGGTGATCCCGCTTGATCAAGATAAAGCTAATGAGATCTACGACGATTTAGGGTTTTCACCGCATAATCGGATCATCCTACTCCGAGTTGGGCCTCGCGGCCACGCACGGTGCTCATAAGCCGATCCTAAACAAGGCCAAAGAACCAACAATGAAGTTGATCCGCGGAACATCCTGTTTAGGACTTGCGAACGCCACCCTACGTGCCACCGGATCCTCCCCCTTTGTAAGGCCTAACTATTGCAGATATTAAACTAATCCTTGCGTAACAAGGAGCAATCGTAACAGATCGTATCTACTAGATGATGAACAAGCAGGTGCCGCCCCACACCTGAGATAGGCGTGAGGGCGGCTAGACATGCAAGGGTTGCACTACGTAAGCATGTTTATACGAAGAGCCATGCTAACCCTAACACATCTATGATAACTACGTTGCGCGCCATCAAAGACGCTTCAGTACGCACAACGCATGAACAACGTGGAGCTTGTGCTGCCTAGATCGCAAGATGCGATCTAGGCAAGCATGTCGCTTACCCGATTGAAACCCTCGAGTCGAAGGAGTTGGCGATGCGCCGAGATTGGTTTGTTTTGGGGTGAACGTTGTGTTGTTGTTTATTCCATAAACCCTAGATACATATTTATAGTCCAAGTGGACTTTCTAACGTGGGAACATCCCACCGTGTGCGATACAAACTCTAAATCTTGATCTAAGATATAACCTACTACAATTAAAGATACACGGGCAAACTAGCCCAAATTCTCCGTGCAAGGCCGCTTCAGAGATCTTCCACGTGTAGTCCTCTAAGCCCATCTCTCTTACGGCCCACCTCTGGATTTGTCCAAAATCTGGTGATAACAGGTTGATAACTTGTAAACTAAAAAGAGTCGCCAAATATTCGAAATAAAATTAGATTTTTAGGGTTGGTAGTTATTTATATTTACTGTTGATAAATAACAGGACACCGGGTTGATAGCTTCTAAACTAAAAAAGATTCGCTAAAATGTTTCAAATAAAAATAACTTTGAGGTTGATAATTTTATACATTTACTGTTGATCACTCAAATACGGATGGTTGATTATTCAAACAAACAGGGTTGATAACTCTTAGCCCGAAAAAAAGTTTCTCGAAACATATCAACATGGGTGCTAGTTTTGAAGATCTCGTCGAGACGGATTTGTTGGTGAAAGCGAATCTTAATTTTAAGTTGCCGTTTGAAAGTTAAAACGTCTTGAATTTTCAAATTTGGAAAAGATTTCGCTGACATCAGCAGATTTCGTCTATTTGTGCATGCATGCAGAACTTTCCCTCAATAGCTTGCACAAGGTTGATAATTTTATACATTTACCGTTGATCACTCAAGTACGGAGGGGTTGATTATTCAGATAGAGATGGTTGATAACTTTTAGCCCGAAAAAAAGTTTCTCGAAACATATCAACATGGGTGCTAGTTTTGAAGATCTCGTCGAGACGGATTTATTGGTGAAAGCGAATCTTAATTTGAAGTTATCGTTTGAAAGTTAAAATGTTTTGAATTTACAAATTTGAAAAAGATTCCGCTGACATCAGCAGATTCGTCTATTTGTGCATGCATGCAGAACTTTTCCTCAATAGCCTGCACCAGGTTGATAATTTTATACATTTACCGTTGATCACTCAATTACGGAGGGGTTGATTATTCAGATAGAGAGGGTTGATAACTTTTAGCCCGAAAAAAAGTTTCTCGAAACATATCAACATGGGTGCTAGTTTTGAAGATCTCGTCGAGACGGATTTATTGGTGAAAACAGATCTTAAATCGGAGTTGTCGTTTGTGAGATAAAACATTTTGAATTTTCAAATACGGATTTAGAGTTGCTAACACGGCTTTCCCTAATTGGACTGTCGGAAACCGATCGCTCTCTTTAAATCTGGCGATCGAGCGCCAGCTAGGGCCTCCCATGTATGTCCTTCTACAGTTTTCAGTATTCATTTGTTAGTTCTTCCTTTTATGCGCATGAATGTGATCAGATATGGTATTCTAGTTTACAGTCTGCATGTTTATCGAAAGCTTCTGCTACACGGAGCTTTCACAGTAAAAGGTGACTTCCACCTGATCATTTCCCATCACAAAGCTCTTGAAAGCTTGGATTGATGTGCCAAAATAAGCAAGAATAAAAGGGAGAATGGTTTTCTTCTATAGGTCCCATATGTATATTCTCCTTGGGATTGGGTTCCTTAACCTCTCCACCAACCCCATGCCGCCCTCCTCCTCATCTCGGTGCTATAAAGAAGCAACAGCCCCTTGTTCTCCTCTCTCCTTCCCCCACAGTCGCTCCTTCTCCCCTGAATCCCCCATGAATGATATCCATGGCACTTTCCTTGCTTAGTTGCTTGCCGATCGTCGGAATTGCATGGCCCTCCCTGTGATCTTCCACAGCTTTCTTGAACTGCACGCATGGGTCTGATCGCTCCGGCTTGCATGAGAGGGCAGTTCAATAAAGTTGTGGGAAATCTCAGAGAGAGGCCAGTTAGTCGGTATACAAATGCATCCAGTGAATTGATCTGCATCACATGAAGGTAAGCACCAGGAAGAGATGTGTTTATGCAGGCGTACATGTCTAGATGCGTGTGAGAGGACCCTTGGAAAGATTGGAATTCTGCCATCGTCTCTTGTCATGCTTACTGATTCTCGATGAATGAATAGTTAAAAGTCTCATTTTTTTTAGCTTTTCTTGCCAGGTTTGTTAATTCACAATTGTTACTATGTGTCTTGTAATGTTTACACCAAATTAAATTTGGAATGTTTGCCTATATGGGTCTCTGTTTGTCCAACAAAAAAAAGCTCTCAGCTTGCTGCCATGCTTCAGAATGCATTCTCGGTTGGTAAATTAAGTTTTCAACTGACGAGCTATCTCTGCTCTCTGAAAAATGTTTGCAAATATTCTTCACCTCCACAGTTCCACGCTACAGAATGCACCCCATGGTATTTAAGACATCCTCAGATGAAACTAAGAATTTCAGTGCTTACTTATGCCCCATGAATTGCTACGGTTTCTGAACTTTAGGTCCATTCTCTTGGCAGGTTTGTTTATTAGTAGTTGCCAATTTTTACATTGCATAGTTTCTGTCTACAAAAAATTACTAAATCTCCAAAACTCCTTTATTAATCGAATGAGGCAGAGTTTTTACCTTTGTTTCAAAAAAAAAAAAATCTTACACGAGTACTAGCAATGAGGTTTCAGTTTTTGTGTCCCAGCCCACCCATTGGAAAACTGCCATATGGATCTCTCTTTCGTGAGAAAAAAGGAAGACAACATTCTTTCGCCTGTCTTTCACGCCCATGATTCGGGTGCGCGCTTGATTGGGAAGTTAATTCGGTCGTCAAATGATTGTATTTATTGTGTAAAAACCCTAAACCCTAAGAGCAAGTATTATAGATCACAGTCAGCAGGCTATAAGCCCTTCCACGTCACTGAAATCCGAGCTGGAGGGGAGAGACGAAAGGAGAGAGAACAGAGCGGGCGCTCCGTGTATCGCCCGGCTACAGCTCCAGATACGAGAAACAACCGCCCGCTTGCAGCCCGATGCTGGCGCTAGCGCCGGCGCTGCTGATCCGGTGCGTCTCCCTCGCCTCCCGCGCGCCAATTCCTTTCTCCCTCGTCCCAAATCGCTCCTTGCGCGCCTAATCGAAGAAGGCCCTAAATCCCCTTCAGAACCATACGACCGATGCTCCAAATCTCCCCCAGATCCCACCTCCCGAACCATTGATTTGCCGCCGCTGGATCCTCTGGAGGTCCCTCCGCCGGCGCCTTATCTCGTCCGGCCGGCAGGGCCTCAGCTCGTCCTGCCCGCCGATGCCCCAGTTCATCCCGTCGTCGACCTTCCCTTCCACACAGGGTCTTGGATCTTCACTAGTACTAGCGTAGTCCATGGCCGCCTCCTCTTCTACACCATGTTAGCCCGCCAGGCTGCAGCAACCAAGTGCAGCAGGTGCTCGGGCTCAAGGCCCTTGGTGGATCTGCGTCTCCTTGGTTCAGGCATGGAAATTTGGCTGACTCGATGTGGAAGTATGGTATGATTTCTTAATTCCTTATGCATCTACATCTACAGTTCACTTGCTAATTTATAATTGATGATTCCGATCTTGACGTTTGTACGATATACAATAGCAGCTATTGACACTGCATTTTGTGTACGATATATTCTTTGCAGGCGTGAACATAGTGTAAAGATAAAAATTGTGTAAGGGCTGAGTAGTTCAAATTGAGTTCTTTTTTCACACTATTGTGAATGCCCTTGGTCAGCACCCTACTGTATTGTTCAGTAAAATGTAATGTATAGCTGCTTATTTACGTTGTTTTTGTTTCCTTTTGCCATACAGTCTTGAAGTATATTGATGCAAATGGACGGTCGCTCCTTTCTACAAAGTTTCAACTATGCTTTGTGACTTTTTGTGTGTGCTCTAGATCAAAACTAATGGCTTGTTCGCCTAAGATCATATTTGGAACTATGTTTGGTTGATGACTTCTGATAGACTCATGTAATGTTTAAGTGTCGATGTGATGGTGCTATGTTCCACCAGTTTGTTGCTTATCGTTTGTCTAGATCGAAATTAACGGCTCGTTTGCCGAAGATCTTATTTGTTATGTAATGTTTAAATGTGGTCTGAATATTAATCAGTTTGTCTCGTCACATCCTGTTGGCATGAATGACATATATATCTATGGTGTTTGAAATGGCTACAAAGTTGCAGTTTACATTGGATCCTAGTAAATTGTATACACATGCCAGACTATAGCCAATCTAATAGCCAGCCTGTTATACAAGTGGGCTTTTATAAAGGCTTTAAGTGACATGGCACAAGTGTAGAGCCAGCAGCCAGCTATTCTATTAGCCATGCTCTAATGTTTTTAGTGAGTTAAGATAATAGTGTTGTTTAGACACGGTACAAAATGGAGCAACCTGATTTGACTTGTTGCTGTGCGCACGACCAGCAGATCTTTTGGCCGTGAAAAGAGGGTTGGAAGAAAAAGACTGTGCCCTGCAAAAGGAGAAGAGCATGTACACGCACTGACAATACATGAAACCTCAAATCACATTCACACCCAGCCCAGTACTTGTTCCCCTTTGCTGCCTGTCTGTCATTGTCACAGATACCCCGACAATTATACTCCTCTGACGCCTCTGTCCCAGATTGCCCAAGCTTTGTTCAAAAAATAAATAGATTGCCCAAGCTGCCACACCAGCCAGCTGATGCTGCATGAGTGATGATGCGGCCATTATACATGGAGACATGTCATATGAATTGCATGCTCTCATCTTATCACTACACTTTGCTCATTTAGGGGTTCTTTGTTTCGTAGGATAGGAAATGATAGAAATAGTAAAACATAGGATTAGTACGTCATATTTAGTTGAATTCTATAGAAAGATTACCCGTAAAAATATCTATAGAAAGATGAGTTTTCGGATTTGCACTACGATTTTTTTTGGATTATTTCCTATAAGATATATTTCTATGAATAACTAGTGTAGGAAAAAAAATCATAGAATCTAAATCCTACATAGCTTCTACACAATTCATATGAATCAAAGGAGATCTTAGTGTATTTTCAAAGGATTCAACCTAAATCAAACAAAAACAAAATGTCTGATTTCATCCATTTGGGAGGTGAGCTCAACAACCGTTTGGATCAGCGCACCCAAAAACCACCCCCTCCCCCCACCCACCCACCCACACACATTTTTATGGCCTTATCGTCTTCCCGTGGAAGACGCTCTCATTGCAGCTATGACGCTTCGCATCCCAACAGACGTGTAGCCTTCAATACGCAGGAAATGTTCGCGAGCGGCATTCCTGGAACCCAACTATAAAAGGTCGTGACGTGCGACCCTTTCACCCAACAGACAAACCCGTCCTCCTCCTTCTCCGCCGCACTCCTGCCTACGAACCATGCCTCGCCGCCTGCAAACCACATGGTCCAAGCTGACCCATGCCACACGCAAGCACTACCCGTCGTCCGATGAGGAGCTGGAGGACGCGGCAATGAAGACGTGGCTGGGGCAGGAGTTCAACCATCTGCGGATGAGCGGCCAGCGGGTATCCTTGTTGGCCTCCTTTGAATATGTCGCGTGTGTCTGCTCCCTCGAGGAGGTGAACGCGGCATGCGAGGACGGCGTGAAGGAGCTCTCCCGTCAGCAGGTTGCAGTGGCGAGCAGCCGTAGGCTGATGGTTGCCACTCGAGATGCCATCGGGGATTAGCTTGCCAAGCCGCCTTCCCATGATGGAGGCTACACGCTAGGCGCGCGAAGCGGAGGTAACGACGAGGAACGACGCATTGCGCCATCCATGCGCTCCCAAGTAGCGATGCCAGAGGCGATGAGGGCTGCAATGGTGAGGCAGGCCAACAGGGCTGGTCCATCCCGCGTCGTCGGCTGGAACGGTGACGAGGCCTAGAGTTGAGTAGAGAACAACCTAGGCAAGATCCATTGTAATTCATTTTAATTTTAATGAAAAATCAGAAATGCTATCTTATTTATATGACTAACTAGTGGGCCCAGGACGAACGGATAGGGCATTTGGGTTGTCCAGGTCGCCTCCACTGGACGTAAGAGCATCTCCAGTCGCGTACCCCAAAGCGCCCCCCAAAGCTTTTTGAGGGGCGCCGGCTATTTTACCTCCCCAGTCGCGCGCCTCAAAGGGCCTTTTCGACCGGCGTGGCCCAATACGGTGTCCAGCGCCCCCAGATCGTCCTTGCTCCACGGGGACGCTTCGGGAGCGCCGGATAGAGCGAAAAGCGAGGCGGGTACTCACCTGGCGGCGACCACATCCAGGACGGTTTCTTCCCGCTTTATTTCTCGTCGCGCCTCCAATCCCTCCATAGCCGCTCAATTTGTCGGTCGTCTCGTCGGACAGTTTCTCCTGCGTTGGACACCGCCATGACGACTGACGCCCCACCGTCCTTTCCGCCACAGCCGCTTCGCCAACGCGTCCCAGAACGCGCCTGCAAACCCGCCCCTCTCTGTGCACAGAAGGTGTTCAACGGTTTGTCTAGTAGGTGCGACACATTGATGTTCGTTGCCTCCTCCGCCGTGGATGAAATTTAACCATGTGTTTTGCTTCAGACATGGATAGCGAGGACGAGATGATTGTGGAAATGATGGAGGAAGAGGAAACCTTCGGGGGCATTTGTCGATCATCGCGTCCCTCCAAAATCTGCTTGGCACCGACGCGGAGAGGAAGAAAGGCCGTGTCGCGGAGGTTCAAAGCCGGGAAGAAAGAATTCGAAGCCGGCAGAGGATGGAGGGGCATGCCATGTTGCACACCGACTTCTTTGCAGAAGAGGTAACACATACCGACAATTTTCGGCGCATGTATATGATGAGCAAGGGTTTGTTCATGAATATCCTCCACGACGTTCGAGAGTTCGACCCCTACTTCAAGCTGAAGCACGACGATGTTGGCACAACCGGGTTCTCATCGATTTAGAAGTGCACCGCCGCCATGAGGATGCTTGCATACTGAGCACCTGCCGATACATAGGACGACTACATTCGCATAAGTGAGTCTACTGCCATTGTGTGCATGTATAAGTTTTGTCGTGGTGGAAAAGTTTGACAGATACTACTTGAACTTGAGAGGGCCAACTGAAGAAAAGACTGCAAGGATCGTGACCCAAAATGCAGCGAGAGAACTCCCTAGGATGGACTCCCTAGGATGCTTGGAAGCATCGATTGTATGCACTGGTCATGAAAGAACTGCTCGTTTGTTTGGTGCCTTGATCTAGTCCAACTTGTTTGGTTTGTTGTTGGATTTTTGTGTTTTAATTTGGAAATAGCTTCAGCAAACATATATTTGTGTGCTGTGTTTAATAAATTGTTTGTGTTTTCGAATACCATAACCAAAAATAAAAACAAATTTCAGGGTCTCGGTTTGAGGGGCGCGACTGGAGAGAGACACACCCCAAACGTAGCACCAAGCAACAGCGTTTGGAGAGAGGCGACTGGACTGAAGATGCTCTAAACTCGTGTAGATTTGGGCTTCAAGTGGAATTGGTCCCAACCGTGAGCTACGATTTCTACCCATTTAGCGAAATGTGTCTTCGCGCAGTTTGAGACGCCTTTTACACCAGCGTTGAGCTAGCCTGGGTAGAAGTACATGTACTGGCTAGTTAGGTCAAGGTGTGATGGATGGATCCATGGGACTAAACAGTTGTGCACTGCTCACGCTTGCCATTCTTGTCGCTGCTGCTGCATCTAGCTACCTACTAGCAGGTGGTACCTCTGCGTCTGCGTTGAGTGTGGTGCTGGGCAAGCGTGCACTACACATGTCATGTGTGTATTTTTCCTTAGGGCATTTCCAGCGGCGCGACACAAACGGTCGTTGAGCGTCCGTTTTCGTCCGCCGTGACCGAAAATGCGTCTGGGGCCTGTTCCAGCGGGGCGACGCAAAGTGACCGGGCCGTCCGCGGAGACGCAAACCTAGCCCAAATATGCGCCAGGTTTGCGTCTCTGCGGACGCTCGGCGGTCGCATGGAGCGTCCGCTCGCGTCCCCACGGGCCCTCATGGCAGCGACCTAGATTCGATCGGTCTCGAATTCACAACCGCCGGCGACCAACCGCCGCAATGGAGCGCCGAACCACCGCGGAAGAGCAACCGCCGGCCTCTTCGTTTTACGCGCCGCCGTTAATCCGCGCACATTATAACCCCCAAGTCTACGGTAATTCAAGTTCAACCGCCTCCTTCTTCATCCTCTTTTCTTCTTCTCCAACACCGGCACGTCATGAGCGACTACACGCTGCCGTCCGACTCGGAGAGCGAGGGCAAGTCGCCCGGATTCCTGCATAGGTGGGAATCGCCGGCGACGCCAAGCGATCCGGGCTCCACGCCCAGCTACCCTACCTCCACACCGAGTGACGAGGAGGAGGGAGGCGGCAATGGCAGCGAAGGCCAGGAGGAGGACGGAGGTGGCGCTGCCAGCGACGCCGACGACGAGAAGGAGGGCCAGGAGGAGGAGGAGGACTCCGACAGCAAGTTCGCCCGATTGGTGGCGCAGGAGGCGGCGGACGACAAGGCGGCGGCAAGGAAGAAGTCCAGGGCGCCGGCGCGGGCGGCGCGTCGTCGTCCGTTCACCGACGACGACGACGAAGACGCCATTTCTTCCAGTTTCAAGTCCTCGACGGGCGCGTTGTCCTCCAGTTCCGACGACGAGGTGACAAGCAAGAGGCGGAGGAGTTTCCACGACGATGACGACGCAGGGCCTTCGAACAAGAAGGCCAAAAAATAGTTTTAGTTTATATGTTTTTAAATTTCTTCTTATTTGTATGTTAAATATGTTTGAATCTAGTCGATTGACGGTATCCGGTTAATTGTTTAGGCTATAATCTATTCGATTGGACCAACATGACATCATGAGTACATCTTTCTCGCGTTTAAAACATGATCATTCAACTATAAACTGTAAAGAAGTAGCACAACAAAAAAACAGTTGCATGTCCAAAATGCGTCGAACCGCTGGAGGTAGCCCCCGACGCAAACGGACATTTCGCCCCTTGCGGTCATTTTGGCGTCCGCGGGGCGACGCAAACGGACGCTCGCGACCACTTTTGAGCGTCCGAAATGCGTCGCCCGCTGGAGATGCCCTTAGAGCTAGAGGGCATCTCCAGCGGCATGAAGGAAACGAACTCGGCAACCGTTTGCGTCCGCTCGGGCCGAAAATTCGTCTGGTACGACATCCAGAGGGACGGCGCATCGCATCGTGACCGGGCCGTCCGCAGCGATGCAAACCCGACGCATATTTGTCTGCGAATTTGTTAACGATGCCAAATATAATTATCGTCTCTGCTAGTATTTAGTTAATAGGTTAATTAGAGAGATAATCCTCCTTTCTGTAATTTTGTATGTCGATTGGTTTGTCAACAGATATAATTCTTTCTCACACCTCTTCGAACGGATTTGACCCATATTCACATCTCTTTCCCTTAAGTTGTGAATCATCAATGAAAGAGAATCATTTGGTCTATTCGCTTGTGTCTCTTCTCTCTTTTAGTTAAACTGGCTAGAGTATGTAATTGCATATGCTAACCGACCTACAAGATTTTGAATTTAAATTCCTAGTGAATGCAGTATTTTAAATACATATTCGTGGTCTCCCTACAAAAATCAATGACACACTTCTAAGACCCGTGAGAGATCTAAAAAAGGCATACCAGCCTAGACGTGAGGAGATGTTGAAAATAATTGTCTAGTCTCTTCCATGAAATTTCTACTCTCTCTATCTAAAAATAGGACTTACTATTGTGATATGAATGTAACTAAATGCATTTTAATTTGAGATACATAAGTAACGTTGGGTGTGTTTGGATTGTGATTTTGCTGGCATACTTGTGATATGAATGTTACTAAATGCATTTTAATTGAGATGCATCTGTATATAAACGTTGGGCGTGTTTGGATTGTGATTTTGCTGGGTTTTTTCGAGAGACAAACCAAACAAGCTTATGTGATCATAGAAAGTTGGCAACTCTTGCAGACGATTGGTCACCAGGTGTATGTAATTATGATGTATTCATCACTCGTCAGGTAAAAATCCATCTCAAAAGAGGTGTCTTTGTTTGGTTTGTTTTTAAATCTATTTCCATTTATTCAAAAGAGAGTTTTGCTAGATCAGACATTAGAGAACATTTTATGGACTAACAGACCTCACCGGTCCGGACTGGTGAGAAAAGATAAGGGGTAACCAGTTTGATGTACTGCACACCACTATGGTCATATACAATGGGTGCACTTAAGAACTCTTATTTGTGTATGAAGGGTGATAAACACTAGTACTTAGACAAAAGAGAGTTAATTTTTCTACACATTTTTGAATCTCATGATCAGAAACTGGATCGATTGGTAAGTACCACAAAGATTGGCATACAATTTTTTTGGCAAACACAGGTTATGCAACGAAGTAAATAATAGAAAGTTTATAAACATGTATGGATCATAGAAATTGCAAGTACACAAATAAGAATTTGTAATCAAATTTGTAGTACTGTAAATTATATCATCAATATATATGTACAAGCTCCGTTCCTGTTTAGTCAAAACGATACCACAGAAATAAGCACCACACCGGGTCAATTAGACCAGAACTGAGGTAGTAATATCACCTACAAACTTGTAGTAATAATTATACAACCAATATACTGACAGATAAGAGTTGCAGTTGACATTGATATATAAGGTGCAGAATTGGTATTAATGGTGTCTATGTAGACAAAACAAGAAAACAGCAACAATAACATACCCAAAGAGAAGAAATCCAATTATCAATGAAACATTAAGGGTGAACACGACCTCAGAAATTTGGAGGTGACAGCATGGCCAATACAAAGCCAATCAGTCCCGAAAGATGGTTGTTTTTCATATAGGTTATCATCACGGGGTCATTTCACCTGAAAAATAGAACTACCCCATCACAATTGCTAAAAATTGAAATCATATTCAATAATGATAGAAAAACCAAGTAGTAAACACAAAACAAATATTCAAATTGGCCTCAGAATTGCAGAATGACAGCATAGCCGCATAACAGCTGATCAGTCCCGAAAGATGGTATGATTAGAATGTTTTTCCTCACCGGACCAATATGAACAAAACACAGACACTGGAAGTTAACATTGAAGAAAATCGGAACTAGATTCAAGTTAACAAAGGTTGGTAATGGACATCAGAATTGCAGATTAGACAGCATGGCACACGTTGTGCACCAATCAGTCCCGAAAGATGGTGTGTTTTAATCGTGTTATCATCATTGTCCAGTCATATCACCAACAAACAGAAAAATAAGCAATCCAAGAACAAGGAAAGAAAAAAGCACAAAAATCTGAACTAGGGAAGCAGAACTTTGTGTTTTGAGTTAACAAAGGTGGGAAATGGACATCAGAATTGCAGATTAGACAGCATGGCACACATTGTGCACCAATCAGTCCCGAAAGATGGTGTGTTTTAATCGTGTTATCATCATTGTCCAACCACAAACAGAAAAATAAGCAATCCAAGACCAAGGAAAGAAAAAAGCACAGAAACCTGAACTAGAGAGGCAGAACTTGTGTTTTGAGTTAACAAAGGCGGGAAATGGACATCAGAATTGCAGATTAGACAGCATGGAACAGCTTGTGCACCAATCAGTCCCGAAAGATGGTGTGTTTTAATCGTGTTATCATCAATTGTCCAGCCATATCACCAACAAGCAGAAAAATAAGCAATCCAAGACCAAGGAAAGAAAAGAAGCACAGAAAACTAAACTAGAGAGAAAGAACTTGTGTTTTTGAGTTAAAAAAGGTGGGAAATGGACATCAGAATTGCAGATTAGACAGCATGGCACACATTGTGCACCAATCAGTCCCGAAAGATGGTGTGTTTTAATCGTGTTATCATCATTGTCCAGCCAAATTCCAATCCACAAAAAATGATAAATACCACACAATAAATGAAAACAAGACCTAAGATAATACAGAACTAATGGATCAGGACGCTCAAATATGCCCTTAGATATCCAAGGAAGGATCTAACTGTATTAGCTCTCAAGCCTGACTGGGTGAAAGCTCTTAGGCGGCAACTGCGAATGTTTTGAGAAACAAGCCAATAGTGCATCATCACTGGGCATTAGCATCCATTGAAGCAAAACAACGTGGGAAGAACAAAATCTCTCTAGCATTGCATCAGATATCCAAGAAGGATCTAGCAAAATGTATTTAAAAAAAACAACACTGGGAAAAGTATCAAGGCTCAGACATCCAAGGAAGGAATTGGCAGCATTTACTCTCAAGCCTGGCAAGGCGAAAGCTCTTAGGCGGCAACTGCGAATGTATTGAGAAACAAGCCTTAAATTTTGTCATCATAGCCATATTTTCCAAGTAACAAATTCAAAGCAAATAAGGTATGCATTAACAAGTGGGAATTTAATCACAATAATCGGCTCTGTGTTCCAATTGATGTGTAGTCACAGGTTCCTATCAATATGTGAAAATAAATCTAGGCCCAATCATAGATCCTATGGCAATGCTTATAGCTACCAGAGAAGGACTATCAGGCCGAAGTTAGAATTGACAAATAGCTAACAGAATAGTACAGGAAATATGACCAAGACAAATCAGAAAATATGCTTCCAAGACAGACAAGGTTATGTGATTATAACATTTGCACATGACAAAAGTAGTTGTTTATAGCTACTAAAACGAGATGATACAAAAAAAACAACTATACATTATGTAAAACAGTGGCTGGAATCAATCTCAGAAAGCCGCATAAAATATCGTCATTTGGTAATCTGACGGTAATTCCAACATGTAGCTAATCATCATTGGCTTAACTCCATTTCCATTATACTCCAGGTGTAACAAACTAAATAAAGCCGTTGTAAGAATCCCACAAAATTTGATAGATAGATATACATGCAATGAGCAAAACTAAAACAGAAATAGTATCATCAGAATACAAATACTTCTCATTCACAGGAAAATAGCACTGTGTCAGAAGGTGTCCTAAGATTTTTTCAAGGTCTCTTCACCTGATACTAGAAAATACATTAAATCCGATAAACAAGTGATGTCCAAAGAAGTTTTCAGTAGAATACATGCTTCAGTCCAAGCAGACAAAAGTAAAAAACAGCAAAAATAAGGCAAAGAACGCAAACAATTAGTAAGCCAAATTGTTGGAGGGCAATAGTTACTCAGTTGTGGCATTAGGTTATTAGGTTCGATTCTGCCAGCGATGTCCTCAGTGCTTTCAGAAGAGGGAGCTTGTTTGTCATCATAGCAACAAACCATCCTCTAAAACAATACCGGAAACTAACAAAAAGTAGAAACTAAAAGAGCCATAATATAAATGTAGACGACGAAGACAAAAATGTGATGGCTCAGATCAGCGGGATACTCGGCATACAGATCATTCTCAGAAGAGAATGGCCAGTGATTTGGTCTGTTGAGCTTGAATATTACCAAGTCGTCACTGCCATCACATATAATTAATTTGGAAAAAAGAGACACCACACTAAAAAAACCAATAAGCAACCTGAGCTAAATTTGACAACAGATAAGGCAGCTCAGGAGTCTTGAGTAACCTAATCCCCAACATAACAAAACGAATTGAAGTTCTACGGATCACTTGATTTGATCACTCTAGCAAAGACCTAACTAGCTAGGTTAGAAGCAAATTCGAACCAACAAAGCAAACAAAATAAGATAAAAGTGGGATGGCTCGGTTCAGCGGGATAATCGGCATACAGATCAATCTCAAGTGAGAATGACCTGTGATTTGGTCTGTTGAGCTTGAATATTACCAGTCGTCACTGCCATCACCAGAAAAAAAAACAATGGCAACAAAAAGTTTTCAAATAACAAAAACCTATCAGCAGTCAGCAACACAGGAAAGCATCTGTCCAAGAGGATATTCACTCCTAATATAACTATCTAGATGACGAAAATGATTGATGGCATCAAGTAATAGTAAGCAATGCACACATAAGCATATTCCATTTCCAACATAACAGTCATACAGATCTTTACTCAGGTCTTAATAATCATCAGCACTGGAAAACATGCATACTGGAACGGAACAGAGCTACTAGGGAACCAAAAAAAAGGGCCTCAGATCTACTTCTCCGAGGAGTTGGGGCCGCGCTTCTTGCCGAAGCCGACGACGGCGGTGACGAAGCGGCGGTTGTACTGGATGCGCTTGTGGGCGCGGCCGCGCGGCTGCTTCTTCTTGTCCTGCTTGGCCACCTTGGGCGTCTGGCCCCGAACCTTCCCGGCGCGGGCCAACGATCCGTGAACCTTACCTGAGCACACCACCGCAGCTCGTCAGAAACCGAGAAGCACAAAACTAGTAGAGAGGCCGAGGTGAGGAGGGGGGTAGATGGTTACCCATGGCGTGGAGCGGCGGCGCTCGTACGGTCTCCGGCGACGAGGGGACGGCGAGCGCTCGTGCGGCGGCGGCGGTTGCTTCTGCTGATGGAGGAAGGTGACCTAGACCGGTGGAGAATTTATAGATGCTACTAGGGTTTCTTTATTGGGCCATGGGCCATCGAAATGGTTTTGCATCGGGTTTACAGCCCACGGCCCGTCAGCGGCCCATAAAGGCGTGTGGCGCAGCGTGGGTAGCGGTACCCGAGAGAAACCCTCGCAGCAGCGGCGGCGGCGCAGGAGCACACGAGCGAGCGAGCTCATCGGCGGCGGCGGCGGCGGGAAGAGAGAAGCGGAGGCGAGATGCCGCGGCCGGAGGTGCAGGCGCCGCCGGAGATATTCTACAACGAGTCGGAGGCGCGCAAGTACACCACCTCCTCCCGCATCATCGAAATCCAAGCGAGGATTTCCGAGAGGGCGCTGGAGCTGCTCGCCCTCCCCAACGATGGCGTCCCCAAGATGCTCCTCGACATCGGTCAGCTTCTGCCCTACGCTCTCTTACAGTCCAATTACATGTGTTGCTACTGCTAGAATTATGTTTCCTTTGGTTGAACTGTGGTACGCGAATCGTAGGGTGCGGCTCTGGACTGAGCGGGGAGACGTTGACGGAACATGGCCACCACTGGATTGGCTGCGATATTTCGGAGTCCATGCTTGGTGAGGAACTCCACTCACCTTGTTGCTCGCTTCTACGGGCATGTCGGTGTATTGCTTAAGTTTCTGTTCTGGAGCTTCACTTTTGTTTTCCCTTGCAGACGTTGCTCTAGAGCGGGAAGCAGAGGGTGACCTCCTACTCGCAGACATGGGCGAGGTAAATTAGTTACATGTTGTGTCGTTGGATTAGTGGAGAAATTTTAGTTCCAGATGCCATGTTTATGTCATGACTTGGTAAAAAAATTGTTTATGTCATGACTTTAGTTCCAGATGTCATGTAGGCTTGTCTTGTGTGATTCTTAGTGTTACACTTGAGTTGTATGTGTGATTCTTAGTTGTCTTGTGGACATCCTTCATTACAGATAAAGGTCCTGATTACATCAGCGGACCCGTCAAAACAACGGATAGAATGCATTCTTGGTATGATAATAGTGAACACGACTTCTGTTTAACATGATCTAAAAATCAGTTGACACCATAAATTTAGATGGGCCTTCAAACCTTTGTGTAGTGGCAAAATAGTAGAATGAATCCAAAGAACCTAAACATTGCAGTCCTGCCTTTTCTCCGTAACCGTATGGTTGCCAAAGTGGTTTTGCCCGTGCGAAATTACCATGATTTCACATCTTTGCTTTACATACACAACTACATCAAGCTCTTCACAGCTGTAACCACAAGTTGTGCTGCTTTGAGCTACTATACTTATAATAATTCATCTTCCAGGGCTTAGGCCTGCGCCCAGGAGTTATTGATGGTGCAATCAGTATCTCAGCAGTCCAGGTTAACCTCTTAAGTTCTTGTTTTGTTTCTGCAACTAAGTTGCCTTGTTTATTTCATTTCTAATTGTTTTACTACTGCTTTTTGTCGACTGTATACAGTGGTTGTGCAATGCTGACAAGTCATCTCATGAACCAAGATTGCGGTTAAAGTACGTGAAGTTATATTGTAGTGTATCCCTTGAGTTATCTGCAACCAGTTCTTAACCTTGACGTGTGCATGCTTTTTCAGGGCTTTCTTTGGATCACTATATAGATGCCTAGCAAGGGGAGCAAGAGCCGTTCTACAATTCTATGCTGATAATGTGAAGCAAACTGAAATGCTCGTGTCTTTTGCCATGAATGCTGGTTTTGCTGGTGGAGTGGTTATTGACTGGCCTCATAGGTAAGAATTCCATTGCCTTGAAGCCATGGTGTGTGAACGGTCTTATGAATTTGATGATGTAGACTTCTGCTGATGCCTTTCCTCTGACAGTTCGAAAGCAAAGAAATCCTACCTTGTCCTCACTTGTGGTTCACCTTCTGTTGCCACATCTCTCCCAAAGGCGAAAGGTCAAGATGGTGAGATGTGCAGCAGTGATGATGATGAGGATGCTGACGATGAGAGCAATGATGACCGAACAGTAAGCTCGCTCTTAACAAGACAATTTTCTGTTTTATACATTTTGAACTTATTTACTGCTCTTAATCCCTATCCTTTGTCTGCTGCTTTATTCCATCATGTTTTTCTAGTCTTAAGCTTCTTTACAAACAAGGTTTTAAATAGCTGTGCTATAGCGTTTTGGGAAGTCTAAAATCTAACCTAAGGCACATTCTATCGCTGTCCTAGTTACGGTTAAGGCCGCTATCTCTTTTTTTTTGCGATGTAATTTTATCAAGTTCAACTCTACACTGGAACGAAAGAAAAAGAACCAAAACAGAGAGACCCCATTGTGATACTATTTTTGTTGATGTTCTTGAGGATGATGATAATGATCGGCTTTGCGAAAATGCAAGAGATGAACCAATCAAGAAGCAAGCAATGGATTCTGAGCCTGAGGATCATGGATCCGCACATGGAACAAGCAAGAGGAAAAGGGTTACCAGGAGTAATAAGCAACCCAAAAGGACTAAGCTCAATCCAGATGAAGAGGAAGAAGTGATTTCATCTTCCTCGTCAGATGAGGACACACAATTACCAATTGATCATTGAGAGCCCATAACTCTCTCTACTGACTGCGAAGAAGAATAGGTTCCAGTTTTCAAGTCATCATTGCCAGCTAGCTCCTTGTTAAGACTTAAAAGATTTTAATATTTCACGTCCTTTCAATCGTTTGGACATGTTGTTTACGTTACTTGATTGGTCCAGTGGTTTGTGATCTCAAAAATGGTGCCATGGACATGTATTAGTACTTCTAAATTAACATGTCTTCTTTTTTCTCTTTATTGTGATTTATTTATTTTAAATCTTTTATCGTAAATTCCCTGAGCTGACATAGACCTTGCTGCGTAGCTTAGAAGAAACTTGATTTAAAGCCTTGTTTACGAGTATCATAATGTATGTCATCTTAATCAACGAATGTCAGATTCATTTAATCCAATTGTATGTATCGGTTATGCAACAAAATATTCCTGTGCAAACTTTCAGTTCTAACTCTCGAAACTGCTACTGCTGCTGTCTTGGGCTGTGAGCTAACTGGCTGTGCTTGATCAAGAATCAACTTAGACCATACTTCTCTTTTTCTGCTCTCTAATTTGTAGGCACTGAACAGATGATGGTCTACCATTTATGATAAAAATGTATTTTCTCCAATGCAGGTCGGCACATATGGACGGAACCGGTCAAACAAGAGGCGGAAGGTGAACAACAACAAGAACGGTCGAGGCAAGGATTGGCTCCTGAGGAAAAAGGAGCAGATGAGAAAAAGAGGACGTGAGGTTCCCGCTGACACGAAATACACAGGGCGGAAGCGCAAGACCCGCTTCTAGTTCGGTAGCTTATGGAGTGCCTATGCGCCCAGTGCCCGTTGTTTGCCGGTCATTTAGTTGTAGCTCATCAGTGAGGATTTTATGCTTGAGAGTTTGCTGGATTGTGCTTAGTTTATTGTACCAACAATAGAGAGATGTTCTTAAGCTGCAGCAATTTTGACAGTGGTATCATGTTTGTAGTACCTTCATAATGATATATAGTGACATGGTTGTTTCATGTTTGCATGGATTTGTGCTAAATTACGCAATCTGTATTCAGACTCCAGAGTGCACTCTTCAAGTAATGCATTTTCTTGAAGAAAAGAATGTGCGGGCAGTATTCAGTTCATCGTGGTGCTGGGGGAGAAAGAACAAGCTTGCATGCTCTCTTGTAGTAAATATTTGTAGGTTTATAAACTCGGTACGTATCACTGCTCAAGGAATAAAAGTGAGAATCTAACTTGCAAGCACTACAATAACTGAAATTCAAGCATGAATATCTCTGGTGCATAGCATTTTAACCATTTTCACATTCTTAAATTGAAACACAACAGTTCAAACATAGAAATGAAAGAACAATAGTAATTAAATGTCATGCAAACATCAGAGTTCATAAAAACCATAACCAAGCTCACCATTTGGCTAATGCTGGTGCCACTACCATCTCCACCACCGAAGTCGTCTCCAAAGCCAGCACTACCGATCTACCGCCATCAAATTGACCTTGTTACTGCCATAGTACTAGCAAACCTGCCACTGAGCAAGCTTTGTGGAAGCAATATGTGACCTCCTAGCCAGTGTTAGGATTATATCTTTCCATATATGTAAGGGAATATGCTAGGCACATCGATGGAGCGAAGATAGGGTGGGGAGGACATTATTCTGCCATCGGGATGTACCTGCCACCTCATCATCCCGAACGAAGACACTGGAAGACAACCTAAAAAAAGAACGAGAACCCTCCCGCCAGCGAGGGGCCGTGGTATACCACGCCTCCAAGGCCCTAAAGCCAACGGAGGCGGAGCATACTGGCGACATCGCCGGTGAGGGGACGGAACCATACATAGGTTTCATAGTCGCATCTTCAGAGGGAGCGCTTCGAAGCTCTGCTGGCTGTTAATATCATGGAGCTTGTTTTCTTTCCATGGTGCTGGCGGAGAAGGTCATGAAAGTCAAGATTGGTGGAAGAGCAATGGTGGTCGGATCTTGGTGGTGAGATGGAACTGGCTTTGTGTTCCGGGCTTCACAGCGGCGTAATGAAAGTGGGGACGACAACACAGGTGAAGTTCAGAGTCCTACCTTTCAGGGTGAAAACCCAAGGTCTGGCCTTAACTGGTTGTGCCTGGCAATGACCTTGTTGGAGGCATTGTTTTGAGAGCGGGGACTATCTTCAGGGTGAAAACCTAAGATCTTTAATCGGGCGACGACGGTGTTTGAGCACTGTTCCCTTTTTGAAGGCGTCGTTTTTGGAGAGCTGTATTTCAGGTGTTGTCTTGGCGGTGGATGTATTGCTGTTGTTAGGCCCGAGATACTGTAGCGGGATTTTTATTTCTTAGCTTTTTTTTTTTGGCTGTGTGCATCCGTAGTGCCATTAGGGTGGTGCGTTGTTGCAGAGGCTGGGTGTAATTGATATCTTTTGATATTAATATATTCCCTTTATCGAAAAAAAAATCTCTCCTGGGGTACACGTTCTTACCGGTTTGTGTGTGAACTGAACTAAACTGATCATGTTGGTCTCTTCTTAGGATTTAAACTTCTGAGATCAGGAGTTGGAATATTGTTTCTCACAATGCTATCATGTTTGTAATACCTTTTTATTAAGGATATAATGACATGGTGGTTTCATGTTCGCATGGATTTGTGTGAGTTCCTTCTGCTCCGGTGGTGGACACCCCTTCTGATTTTGTACAGCGAAATCGAGGCTTGGTGCAGCGAGTTAGAGAAGACAGCCCGACAAGCGCATGGCAGTGCTGCGGTGTAGGTACCCAATGACGGCATGTTTCGTGCGGCAACGACATAGGGATAACCGCCAAACCAACAAGCAAAATCTATAGTAATTTTGAACTTTGCACACCCATTCCAATAAATCTGGCTCCGTCGATGGAGAATGGCATGCATATTAGGCGTGTAACGGTGGGGCACCCCATCTAGATCCAACAATTTAGGCTCGCTTTGCATGGCATGTCACCAGTGTGTCCTAGAATCTACTCTAGAGCACCATTGGTTGGGAGGAATGAGCGTCGGTGACAAGGTATTAACTTGTCAATGCCTACGGGTTGTAGACTAGGGTTTAGTTGGAAGTAGTGGGCAAGTAGATCTCGAAGGTTTCAGCCGAAAAGTACTCGACGATTATGAAACTAGGGTTTGAGAAACAATGATTCGATGATTTCTGCGTCCCTCGACTCCCCCTTATATAGGAGGCGGAGCCGAGGGATTCGTGTCGTACAAGTTACAGAGTCCGGGAAGGTTTCTAACTCATCCCGCAAGATTACAAATAACACTTCCTATTACAACTCTAGCTTTCCTTAATAATATCTTGGGCTTCCGAATCTTCTTATTCTTCGGGTAGTGGGCCTTCAGTAAACCCCGGGTACTATCTTCGGCAGGCCCATTTGGGATGCTGATACGTCTCCGACGTATCGATAATTTCTTATGTTCCATGCCACATTATTGATGTTATCTACATGTTTTATGCACACTTTATGTCATATTCATGCATTTTCCGGAACTAACCTATTAACAAGATGCCGAAGTGCCGCTTGTCGTTTTCTCGCTGTTTTTGGTTTCAGAAATCCTAGTAAGGAAATATTCTCGGAATTGGACGAAATCAAAGCCCAGGGGCCTATTTTCTCACGAAGCTTCCAGAAGTCCGAAGGAGAGACGAAGAGGGGCCACGGAGGGGCCACACCATAGGGCGGCGCGGCCCCCCCCCCCTTGGCCGCGCCGGCCTGTAGTGTGGGGCCCCCGTGCCGCCTCTTGACCTGCCCTTCCGCCTATAAAAAGTCTCCGTGACGAAACCCCCAGTACCGAGAGCCACGATACGGAAAACCTTCCACAGACGCCGCCGCCGCCGATCCCATCTCGGGGGATCCAGGAGATCGCCTCCCGCACCCCGCCGGAGAGGGGATTCATCTCCCGGGAGGACTCTACGCCGCCATGGTCGCCTCCGGAGTGATGTGTGAGTAGTCTACCCCCGGACTATGGGTCCATAGCAGTAGCTAGATGGTTGTCTTCTCCCCATTGTGCTATCATTGTCGGATCTTGTGAGCTGCCTAACATGATCAAGATCATCTATCTCGTAATTCTATATGTTGCGTTTGTTGGGATCCGATGAATAGAGAATACTTGTTATGTTGATTATCAAAGTTATGTCTATGTGTTGTTTATGATCTTGCATGCTCTCCGTTATTAGTAGATGCTCTGGCCAAGTTGATGCTAGTAACTCCAAGAGGGAGTATTTATGCTCGATAGTGGGTTCATGTCTCCGTGAATCTGGAGGAGTGACAAGAACCACTAAGGTTACTGGATGTGCTTGTTGCCACTAGGGATAAAACATTAGTGCTATGTTCAAGGATGTAGTCACTAGTTACATTACGCGCAATACTTAATGCAATTGTCTCGTTGTTAGCAACTTAATACCTGGAGGGGGTTCGGATGATAACCCGAAGGTGGACTTTTTAGGCATAGATGCAGCTTGGATGACGGTCTATGTACTTTGTCGTAATGCCCAATTAAATCTCACAATACTCATCATGATATGTATGTGCATGGGCATGCCCTCTTTATTTGTCAATTGCCCAACCGTAATTTGTTCACCCAACATGCTCGTTTATCTTATGGGAGAGACACCTCTAGTGAACCGTGGACCCCGGTCCAATTCTCTTTACCGAAATACAACCCATCGCAATACTGTTCTCACTGTTTTCTCGCAAACAATCATCTTCCACACAATACGGTTAACTCTTTGTTACAGCAAGCTCGGTGAGATTGACAACCTCACTCGTTTCGTTGGGGCAAAGTACTTTGGTTGTGTTGTGCAGGTTCCACGTTGGCGCCGGAATCCCCGGTGTTGCGCCGCACTACATCCCGCCGCCATCAACCTTCAACGTGCTTCTTGGCTCCTCCCGGTTCGATAAACCTTGGTTTCTTTCTCGAGGGAAAACTTGCCGCCGTGCGCATCATACCTTCCTCTTGGGGTTGCCCAACGAACGTGTGAAATACACGCCATCAAGCATAAATTTCGGCGCCGTTGCTCGGGAGATCAAGACACGCTGCAAGGGGAGTCTCCACTTCTCAATCTCTTTACTTTGTTTTTGTCTTGCTTAGTTTTATTTACTACTTTGTTTGCTGCACTAAATCAAAATACAAAAAAATTAGTTGCTAGTTTTACTTTATTTGCTATCTTGTTTAGTATATCAAAAACACAAAAAAAATTAGTTACTCGCATTTACTTTATTATCATGTCTAATCCCGTAGTTGCTACTCTATCACCTGAGGAATCGATCTTCACTTTTAAACAAGGAGGTGAAGAGAATTTTAAAGAAGCATGGTCTAGAATTTTTGATGCTTATAGTAAAACTGAACCTAAAATGACCTTAAGTTTGCTTCTTAGTAATTTCTATTTCGGGCTTATTCTTCGCTATAGATATGCCTTAGATGCGGTAGTGGGAGGAGATTTCCTTCATTGTGATGGGGATCAAGCTTTTAATGCCATAAGGAAATTGATTACATCATTTAGCTCCGATAATAATTTTGATCCATCTCATGCTAGCATGCATAATAGATTAAACACTATTGAAACAAATATATCCCGTTTAAAAGAAGTGTATAACCGAATTCGCGAATACTATGATTATGTTCCATTAAGCTTCGAACCTTCAATGTGGGTGCCTACCGTTAAAGTTACTATTGGTGGTGAAACTTTTCCTGCTCGTTGTGATATTATGTCCGAGTTTTGCCTCATGCCCGAAAAAATTTATAAATCTTTGACACTTTGGGGACTTACCGAAGGGGGAGAAGAAATAGCTCTTACGGATAACTCGTTGTAATTCCTAAGGGTATAGCTGAAGGTGTTTTCACAACCTTTCTTGGAAGGACGGTATCCACCGATTATCTCGTTATTGAATGTGTAGGGACAGGACAAATCACGCTTGGAAGATCCCCGCTGAAACTCATGGGAGCAGTCATAGATGTTGGGAAAGGCACTCTAAATTTTACCTCTACACCCGGATGCGGTCATGTATTCCCTAGACCAAAGAGTAGGAATAAGAGTAAGAAAGGTAAGTGCAACACCCCTGGTAAGAATGCCGATGCATCGTCTCTTGATAATACTTGATACACACTTTCTGCGCCTAGCTGAAAGGCGTTAAAGAAAAGCGCTTATGGGAGACAACCCATGTTTTTACCTACAGTACTTTGTTTTTATTTTGTGTCTTGGAAGTTGTTTACTACTGTAGCAACCTCTCCTTATCTTAGTTTTGTGTTTTGTTGTGCCAAGTTAAGCCGTTGATAGAAAAGTAAGTACTAGATTTGGATTACTGCACAGTCTCCAGATTTCTTTGCTGTCACGAATCTGGGTCCACCTCCCTGTAGGTAGCTCAGAAAATTAAGCCAATTTATTTGCATGATCCTCAGATATGTACGCAACTTTCATTCAATTTGAGCATTTTCATTTGAGCAAGTCTGGTGCCATTTTAAAATTCGTCAATACAAACTGTTCTGTTTTGACAGATTCTGCCTTTTATTTCGCATTGCCTCTTTCGCTATGTTGGATGAATTTCTTTGATCCATTAATGTCCAGTAGCATTATGCAATGTCCAGAAGTGTTAAGAATGATTGTGTCACCTCTGAATATGTCAATTTATATTGTGCACTAACCCTCTAATAAGTTGTTTCGAGTTTGGTGTGGAGGAAGTTTTCAAGGATCAAGAGAGGAGTATGATGCAACATGATCAAGGAGAGTGAAAGCTCTAAGCTTGGGGATGCACCCGGTGGTTCACCCCTGCATATATCAAGAAGACTCAAGCGTCTAAGCTTGGGGATGCCCAAGGCATCCCCTTCTTCATCGACAACATTATCAGGTTCCTCCCCCGAAACTATATTTTTATTCCATCACATCTTATGTGCTTTTGCTTGGAGCGTCGGTTTGTTTTTGTTTTTGTTTTGTTTGAATAAAATGGATCCTAGCATTCACTTTATGGGAGAGAGACACACTCCGCTGTAGCATATGGACAAGTATGTCCTTGGTTTCTACTCATAGTATTCATGGCGAAGTTTCTCCTTCGTTAAATTGTTATATGGTTGGAATTGGAAAATGATACATGTAGTAATTGCTATAAATGTCTTGGGTAATGTGATACTTGGCAATTATTGTGCTCATGATTAAGCTCTTGCATCATATGCTTTGCACCCATTAATGAAGAAATACATAGAGCATGCTAAAATTTGGTTTGCATATTTGGTTTCTCTAAGGTCTAGATAATTTCTAGTTTTGAGTTTGAACAACAAGGAAGACGGTGTAGAGTCTTATAATGTTTTCAATATGTCTTTTATGTGAGTTTTGCTGCACCGGTTCATCCTTGTGTTTGTTTCAAATAAGCCTTGCTAGCCTAAACCTTGTATCGAGAGGGAATACTTCTCATGCATCCAAAATACTTGAGCCAACCACTATGCCATTTGTGTCCACCATACCTACCTATACTACATGGTATTTTCCGCCATTCCAAAGTAAATTGCTTGAGTGCTACCTTTAAAATTCCATCATTCACCTTTGCAATATATAGCTCATGGGACAAATAGCTTAAAAACTATTGTGGTATTGAATATGTAATTATGCACTTTATCTCTTATTAAGTTGCTTGTTGTGCGATAACCATGTTCACTGGGGACGCCATCAACTTTTCATTGTTGAATTTCATGTGAGTTGCTATGCATGTCCGTCTTGTCTCGAAGTAAGAGAGATCTACCACCATATGGTTAAGCATGCATATGTTAGAGAAGAACATTGGGCCGCTAACTAAAGCCATGCTCCATGGTGGAAGTTTCAGTTTTGGACAACAATCCTCAAATCTCAAATGAGAAAATTATTAATTGTTGTTATATGCTTATGCATAAAAGAGGAGTTCATTATCTGTTGTCTATGTTGTCCCGTATGGATGTCTAAGTTGAAGAATAATCAATAGCGAGAAATCCAATGCGAGCTTTCTCCTTAGACCTTTGTACAGGCGGCATAGAGGTACCCCTTTGTGACACTTGGTAAAAACAATGCATTGTGATGACCCGGTAGTCCAAGCTAATTAGGACAAGGTGCGGGCACTATTAGTACACTATGCATGAGGCTTGCAACTTATAAGATATAATTTACATGATGCATATGCTTTATTACTACCGTTGACAAAATTGTTTCATGTTTTCAAAATCAAAGCTCTAGCACAAATATAGCAATCGATGCTTTTCCTCTATGGAGGACCATTCTTTTACTTTCAATGTTGAGTCAGTTCACCTATTTCTCTCCACCTCAAGAAGCAAACACTTGTGTGAACTGTGCATTGATTCCTACATACTTGCTTATTGCACTTATTATATTACTCTATGTTGACAATATCCATGAGATATACATGTTACAAGTTGAAAGCAACCGCTGAAACTTAATCTTCTTTTGTGTTGCTTCAATATCTCTACTTTGAATTATTGCTTTATGAGTTAACTCTTATGCAAGACTTATTGATGCTTGTCTTGAAGTGCTATTCATGAAAAGTCTTTGCTATATGATTCACTTGTTTACTCATGTCATATACATTGTTTCGATCGCTGCATTCACTACATATGCTTTACAAATAGTATGATCAAGATTATGATGGCATGTCACTCCGTAAATTATCTCGTGTTATCGTTTTACTCGCTCGGGACGAGCAGTAACTAAGCTTGGGGATGCCGATACGTCTCCGACGTATCGATAATTTCTTATGTTCCATGCCACATTATTGATGTTATCTACATGTTTTATGCACATTTTATGTCATATTCGTGCATTTTCTCGGAACTAACCTATTAACAAGATGCCGAAGTGCCGCTGTCGTTTTCTCGCTGTTTTTGGTTTCGTAAATCCTAGTAAGGAAATATTCTCGAATTGGACGAAATCAAAGCCCAGGGGCCTATTTTCTCACGAAGCTTCCGTAAGTCCGAAGGAGAGACGAAGAGGGGCCACGGAGGGGCCACACCATAGGGCGGCGCGGCCCCCCTTGGCCGCGCCGGCCCGTAGTGTGGGGCCCCCGTGCCGCCTCTTGACCTGCCCTTCCGCCTATAAAAAGTCTCCGTGACGAAACCCCCAGCACCGAGAGCCACGATACGGAAAACCTTCCGTAGACGCCGCCGCCGCCGATCCCATCTCGGGGATCCAGAGATCGCCTCCGCACCCTCGCCGGAGAGGGGATTCATCTCCCGGGAGGACTCTACGCCGCCATGGTCGCCTCCGGAGTGATGTGTGAGTAGTCTACCCCCGGACTATGGGTCCATAGCAGTAGCTAGATGGTTGTCTTCTCCCCATTGTGCTATCATTGTCGGATCTTGTGAGCTGCCTAACATGATCAAGATCATCTATCCGTAATTCTATATGTTGCGTTTGTTGGGATCCGATGAATAGAGAATACTTGTTATGTTGATTATCAAAGTTATGTCTATGTGTTGTTTATGATCTTGCATGCTCTCCGTTATTAGTAGATGCTCTGGCCAAGTTGATGCTAGTAACTCCAAGAGGGAGTATTTATGCTCGATAGTGGGTTCATGTCTCCGTGAATCTGGAGGAGTGACAAGAACCACTAAGGTTACGGATGTGTCAGTTGCCACTAGGGATAAAACATTAGTGCTATGTTCAAGGATGTAGTCACTAGTTACATTACGCGCAATACTTAATGCAATTGTCTCGTTGTTAGCAACTTAATACCGGAGGGGGTTCGGATGATAACCCGAAGGTGGACTTTTTAGGCATAGATGCAGCTTGGATGACGGTCTATGTACTTTATCGTAATGCCCAATTAAATCTCACAATACTCATCATGATATGTATGTGCATGGTCATGCCCTCTTTATTTGTCAATTGCCCAACCGTAATTTGTTCACCCAACATGCCGTTTATCTTATGGGAGAGACACCTCTAGTGAACTCGTGGACCCCGGTCCAATTCTCTTTACTGAAATACAATCTATCGCAATACTCGTTCTACCTGTTTCTCGCAAACAATCATCTTCCACACAATATGGTTAACTCTTTGTTACGAGCAAGCCGGTGAGATTGACAACCTCACTGTTTCGTTGGGGCAAAGTACTTTGGTTGTGTTGTGCAGGTTCCACGTTGGCGCCGAATCCCCGGTGTTGCGCCGCACTACATCCCGCCGCCATCAACCTTCAACGTGCTTCTTGGCTCCTCCTGGTTCGATAAACCTTGGTTTCTTTCTGAGGGAAAACTTGCTGCTGTGCGCATCATACCTTCCTCTTGGGGTTGCCCAACGAACGTGTGAAATACACGCCATCAGATGCCTATGTCAGTAGCCCCCGAGATTTTGCTTGAATCGTAGAGTCAGGGAAAATCTCCACTGTTTATTTTTATTCGACAGCTTCAACTTTTCTATATTTCTTCACATAAACTTCTATATTGTACAGGGATAATGGTAGTTGGGGCTAGTTCATCTGACGGATCAGGTACTAGTTAACTGCTCTAGTGGCAATCCGCAAAAACATACTTCAAGATCACGTCCCTGGACATGATCTCGGGATACCGGTGTAAACTTCGACAGGTGCCGCTTAAGGTCTTACCATTCTGTCGAGTCCCAGTAAAATTTATCGGGTACCTAACGCGTCCGTTAGGATTTTTCTTCGTATCTGTTGATACGGATAAAAGTAGCAGAGCACAGTCTTTGGCGATACCACGCCTCACAGAATGGATCTGGGGTCTTACCTTCACAAATTTGCGGCATTCAGAAATTGATCGCAACTTTGGCGTTCTGAGAATATATTGTCGAGTGCTTTTTCGGCTGTTGGAATGGCACATTTTATCGAGTCAAAGATGACTTATATTGCTCTCCCGGGGAGTATATGCAGAGTTATTTATAACTCGAAATATACTCTTTTGCTCTGCTATCTTTCTTTTTCTCTTTCTTTCTTTCTCTCTCTCTTTTTTTTTATGATTTCATCGGGCACGCGAGCAGCATTCCCGATGGGAGTAGCCCCCGAGGCTACAGCCAAGGACTTGTACTTGGTTGTAGGCTCCACGCCTTATGCCGCTATACTTTCTTTTATCTCCCGAAGTTTTATAATTTCTCGGGTGCGCGAACAGCGCTCCCGATGGGAGTAGCCCCCGAGGCTATGAGTAAATATTTGTATTTGATCATAGGCTCACGCCATTTCTCTTTTATCTTTCTGGATCTTTTCTTTTTTCCAAAGTAGCCCCCGAGCATTTGATCAAAAACTTGTATTTGATCAAAGGCTCAGCATTATTTTTACATGTCGCCTTTTATGAAGCTGGTGAGGCGAATTTTTTCTTCTGCCAAGGTGACGTTATTGCTGACGATAGCCACGATTGCAAGTCCGAAAATCGCGAGAAGTTTTCTCCTGCTGCCTTGCGGGCCCAATTTATCCACTATTTTGACACGTCGTGTAAGTGGGGGACACACGTTCTCCGCTTTTTTTGGCACACGTACCGTAACTTCTCCGATGTTAAAATACTTTTTTACCCTTGTTTCCACGTGGCTATCATCTGCCGCACACTTTTCTTATCCAACGGTCCGCCGCTTCGCCGCACCT
This sequence comes from Lolium rigidum, assembly GCF_022539505.1. Taxonomy (NCBI): domain Eukaryota; kingdom Viridiplantae; phylum Streptophyta; class Magnoliopsida; order Poales; family Poaceae; genus Lolium; species Lolium rigidum. Next base: position 275,522,188 of record NC_061509.1, read on the forward strand.
CTATATAAGTTCTTCTTCTTCCTTCTTGAGCACTTCCGCTCACGCCGCACCTCTGCTCTCCTCTGCAAAACCTCCTCCTGCGCTCCTCAATCCCCTAAGCTCATCTTCTCGAAGTTGTATTCCTGCGCCATTGTTGATGCCACCGCGTCGTTTGACCAGGCACAGCACGCCGGAATCATCAATGGCCGCCGTGGATCTGGGAACCGCGGAGTGGGAAAGGTCCAAGATTTCCACCCAGGACATCAATCTGCTGAAGAAGCTGGGAATCAGCAAGAAGCCCAAAGCGCTGAGCTTCCCTAGCGAGGAAAGCTACCCAACCCCTCCAATGGGGTATCGGATAAGTTTTGTCAACCACCTCATCTGTGGTCTTTCCACCCCCATTCATCCTTTTCTCCGCGGACTGCTCTTTATTTACGGTCTGCAACTTCACCACCTCACGCCCAATTCCATCCTCCATATCTCCATTTTCATCACCCTTTGCGAGGCCTTCCTTGGCGTCCAGCCTAACTGGGCGCTATGGAAGCGCATTTTCTTTTGTCGCCGTAATGGCTCTCCCAACATCGCCTATAATATAGGCGGCGTTGTTATTTCCGTTCGCCCCACCGTCGATTACTTCGACGTCAAACTTCCTGACTCAGTCCAGGGGTGGCGCAAGAAGTGGTTGTACATTCAGGAAGAAAACCATGGATGTGCTGAAGACAACATCCCTCCCTTCGATGGTGCCGAGAAAATCCTTCGCCGCCGCTCCTGGGACGCAGAGGCTACCGAAGAAGAAAAAATAGCGACAGAAGCCCTGATGACTCGCATCCATGAGTTGCAAAATACTCGCGGCAAAGAATTGTCAGGTATCCAAATCACGGCATATTTTCTTAGGACTAGAGTGCAGCCGCTCGAGCTCGCAAATACCCTCTCCGGAAATATGTCGGCGACAAGGACGCAGATCGGTTGTCAGCGGATTTAGAGGTCAAGGACTTAGAAAAGCTTGTCCGAAAAATCTCGTCTCTCAGCAAAAAAGATCCGTTCCCTTCTTCTTGCCGTGTAAAACCATTCAGCGCCGCTAACCCACTTCCCAAGGTAACCTTTGTCGATTGATTTGTTATTGCTTTGCTATCTTTTTTGTAACTTCTTTTCTGATATCTTCCCCTGTTTTTTTTGTACAGAACCATCCAAATCTATTCTCGCTTCCTCCTCTTCCTGAAGGTGGAGAAGTCGAGGAAAGGGCCGTTGTCACTGATGACAACCAAGATGCCCCCTCCTTTGTGAATGAACCCGTGGATTCTTTAAAATTTGCGGGATCTTCTGAAAAAGATGCTGCCTCCGAAGGCACTGCATCGGCGCAATCTCCTCCTCCTGCTGTTTCTCCAAGGAACAAAAGGAAGAGGAATGATGTCGAAGATTCCGGCACCTCCAAAGCCGAAGAAGTTGGTCCTTCACGTCAGAAGGCAACTTATGATCCATATCTTGAATCCCTCATCAGCTCGTAAGTCACTTTTATTTCCCCTTATTTCTGTACTCGAAGATTTTTGTCTTATCTTGCTTTTTATGCTGTCGATTTTTAATCGCAGTGATGATGAGGAAGAAGTACCAACTATTGATGTGGCTGCTCGAACAAGCACGTCACATACTTTAATTATTTCGGAGACGCCAGTTGAGGGAGAAGAATCCTCGCCTCCTCAACAAAACGTTGGCGCCACCACTCCTCCTTCAAGCCCTCTTGTTCCTTCACCAAAAAGGACAAGGGTTGAAACAATCCCGGAGCCTACCCTCCAATTGGGTAGCTCCTCCAATTCTCTCTTGGATGATGTAAGTTCTTGGTTTTCTTGTCATTATCTATATTTCCTCTGTTTGCTTTTTCATGCCTTCATATTTTTCCCATACCAACGTTTTCTCTCTTTGTTCTTCTTTGATAGCCTATGATCAAAGAGCTTGTTCGCATCGGTGCCCAATTCATTGGGTACCGTGAGTATGCTCGACAAGACCGAAGGTAATAACTTTTTTGTTGCCCCTTGTTTATAGCTTCTTGCTCCTATCTTGTCGCCATTTTGATGATTCTTTACTATTTTGGCAGAGAAACTTGCAGAGGCCAACAAGCTTGTCGACACGCTTGCTCAAAAACTAGAGCAAAGCGAAACGGCTCGCAAAAAAGCTGAACTTGACGCTAGCCAAGCTAAAGCAGAGGCTGAGAAGGCCAAGGCAAAAGCTGCTGGTGTCGACGATCTGCAAAAGAGACTTGATGATGCCGAAACTGGCTTGAACGAGCACAAGGCCGCACAGGCTACTCGTGAAAAGGGGATCATCAAGCGCTTGAACACGCAGAACCGGCGCTTCCTCGGTAATTTTGTCGATCCCTTCTATCTTTCTTAGACTTGCTTTTTCTTACTTGCTGTCGACTGATGTCTACGTTCCCCCTCCTTTCCTGTAGACAGTGTTGGGCCTCCAAGAGCAGAGGTTTGTAGAACAGCAGCAAGTTTTCCCTTAAGTGGATCACCCAAGGTTTATCGAACTCAGGGAGGAAGAGGTCAAAGATATCCCTCTCATGCAACCCTGCAACCACAAAGCAAGAAGTCTCTTGTGTCCCCAACACACCAAATAGGTGCACTAGTTCGGCGAAGAGATAGTGAAATACAGGTGGTATGAATAAGTATGAGCAGTAGCAACGGTGCCAGAAAATAGCTTGCTGGCGTGTAGTTGATGGTGGTAGTATTGCAGCAGTAGTAACACAGTAAAACAGTAAACAAGCAGTAGTAACACAGCAGTAGTAAACAAGTAGCGATAGCAGTATTTAAGAACAAGGCCTAGGGATTACACTTTCACTAGTGGACACTCTCAACATTGATCACATAACAGAATAGATAAATGCATACTCTACACTTTTGTTGGATGATGAACACATTGCGTAGGATTACACGAACCCTCAATGCCGGAGTTAACAAGCTCCACAATAATGCTCATGTTTAAGTAACCTTATAGTGTAAGATAGATCAAAGAACTAAACCAAGTACTAACATAGCATGCACACTGTCACCTTCATGCATATGTAGGAGGAATAGATCACATCAATATTATCATAGCAATAGTTAACTTCGCAATCTACAAGAGATCATGATCATAGCATAAACCAAGTACTAACACGGTGCACACACCGTCACCTTTACACACGTGCGGGAGGAATAGAACTACTTTAATAACTTTGCTAGAGTAGCACATAGATAATAGTGATACAAAACTCATATGAATCTCAATCATGTAAAGCAGCTCATGAGATCATTGTATTGAGGTACATGGGAGAGAGATTAACCACATAGCTACCGGTACAGCCCCGAGCCTCGATGGAGAACTACTCCCTCTTCATGGGAGCAGCAGCGGTGATGAAGATGGCGGTGGAGATGGCAGCGGTGTCGATGGAGAAGCCTTCCGGGGGCACTTCCCCGCCCCCAGATCTTGGCCTCGCGATGGCGGCGGCTCTGGAAGGTTTCTGTGGTTTTCGTCCAACGCCTCAGGGTTTTCAATCCAGGGGCTTTATATAGGTGAAGAGGCGGCGCAGGAGGGCTTCTGGGGGGGCCCACACCACAGGGCGGCGCGGCCCCCTCCGGCCGCGCCGGGTGTGGTGTGGGGCCCCCGTGGCTCCCTCCGGCGGCTCTCGGGTGTTCTGGATGGTTCCGGGAAAAATAGGAACCCGGGCATTGATTTCGTCCGATTCGAGAATATTTCGTTACTAGGATTTCGAAACCAAAAACAGCAGAAAACGAGAACCGGCACTTCGGCATCTTGTTAATAGGTTAGTTCCAGAAAATGCACGAATATGACATAAAGTGTGCATAAAACATGTAGATAACATCAACAATGTGGCATGGAACATAAGAAATTATCGATACGTCGGAGACGTATCAGCATCCCCAAGCTTAGTTCTGGCTCGTCCCGAGCGGGTAAAACGATAACACGGATAATTTCGGAGTGACATGCCATCATAACCTTGATCATACTATTTGTAAATCATATGTAGTGAATGCAGCGATCAAAACAATGTATGTGACATGAGTAAACAAGTGAATCATATAGCAAAGACTTTTCATGAATAGCACTTCAAGACAAGCATCAATTAAGTCTTGCATAAGAGTTAACTCATAAAGCAATAATTCAAAGTAAAGGTATTGAAGCAACACAAAAGAAGATTAAGTTTCAGCGGTTGCTTTCAACTTGTAACATGTATATCTCATGGATATTGTCAACATAGAGTAATATAATAAGTGCAATATGCAAGTATGTAGGAATCAATGCACAGTTCACACAAGTGTTTGCTTCTTAAGGTGGAGAGAAATAGGTGAACTGACTCAACATTGAAAGTAAAAGAATGGTCCTCCATAGAGGAAAAGCATCGATTGCTATATTTGTGCTAGAGCTTTGATTTTGAAAACATGAAACAATTTTGTCAACGGTAGTAATAAAGCATATGCATCATGTAAATTATATCTTATAAGTTGCAAGCCTCATGCATAGTATACCAATAGTGCCCGCACCTTGTCCTAATTAGCTTGGACTACCGGATCATCACAATGCACATGTTTTAACCAAGTGTCACAAAGGGGTACCTCTATGCCGCTCGTACAAAGGTCTAAGGAGAAAGCTCGCATTGGATTTCTCGCTATTGATTATTCTCAACTTAGACATCCATACCGGGACAACATAGACAACAGATAATGGACTCCTCTTTTATGCATAAGCATGTAACAACAATTAATAATTTTCTCATATGAGATTGAGGATATTTGTCCAAAACTGAAACTTCCACCATGGATCATGGCTTTAGTTAGCGGCCCAATGTTCTTCTCTAACAATATGCATGCTTAACCATAAGGTGGTAGATCGCTCTTACTTCGGACAAGACGAACATGCATAGCAACTCACATGAAATTCAACAACGAATAGTTGATGGCGTCCCCGATGAACATGGTTATCGCACAACAAGCAACTTAATAAGAGATAAAGTGCATAATTACATATTCAATACCACAATAGTTTTTAAGCTATTTGTCCCATGAGCTATATATTGCAAAGGTGAATGATGGAATTTTAAAGGTAGCACTCAAGCAATTTACTTTGGAATGGCGGAAAATACCATGTAGTAGGTAGGTATGGTGGACACAAATGGCATAGTGTTGTTTGGCTCAAGGATTTGGATGCATGAGAAGTATTCCCTCTCGATACAAGGTTTAGGCTAGCAAGGTTGTTTGAAGCAAACACAAGCACGAACTAGTACAGACAAAACTCACATAAAAGATATATTACAAGCATTATAAAACTATACATCGTCTTCCTTGTTGTTCAAACATCTTACTAGAAAATATCTAGACTCTAGAGAAACCACTCATGCAAACCCAAATTTTAACAAGCTCTATGTATTTCCTCACTAATGGGTGCAAGGTATATGATGCAAGAGCTTAAACAAGAGCACAACAATTGCCAAGTATCACATTATTCAAGACATCACACCAATTTCTACATGTAGCATTTTCCAATTCCAACCATATAATAATTTAACGAAGCAGTTTCAACCTTCGCCATGAATATTATGAGCTAAGAACACATGTGTTCATACGAACCAGCGGAGCGTGTCTCTCTCCCACACAAGCATTTATTCAAACACAAACAAAAACAAAAGCATACGGACGCTCCAAGTAAAGCACATAAGATGTGACCGAATAAAAATATAGTTTCAAGAGAAGGAACCCGATAATTTGTCGATGAAGAAGGGGATGCCTTGGGCATCCCCAAGCTTAGACGCTTGAGTCTTCTTGAAATATGCAGGGATGAACCACCGGGGCATCCCCAAGCTTAGAGCTTTCACTCTTCTTGATCATAGTATATCATCCTCCTTTCTTGACCCTTGAAAACTTCCTCCACACCAAACTCGAAACAACTCATTAGAGGGTTAGTGCACAATAAAAATTAACATATTCAGAGGTGACACAATCATTCTTAACACTTCTGGACATTGCATAATGCTACTCGGACATTAGTGGATCAAAGAAATTCATCCAACATAGCAAAAGAGGCAATGCGAAATAAAAGGCAGAATCTGTCAAAACAGAACGAGTTCGTATTGACGAATTTTAAAATGGCACCAGACTTGCTCAAATGAAAATTCTCAAATTGAATGAAAGTTGCGTACATATCCGAGGATCATGCACGTAAATTGGCTTAATTTTCTGAGCTACCTACAGGGAGGTAGACCCAGATTCGTGACAACAAAGAAATCTGGAACTGTGCGAGTAATCCAAATCTAGTACTTACTTTTCTATCAACGGCTTTACTTGGCACAACAAAACACAAAACTAAGATAAGGAGAGGTTGCTACAGTAGTAAACAACTTCCAAGACACAAATATAAAACAAAGTACTGTAGCAAAATAACACATGGGTTATCTCCCAAGAAGTTCTTTTCTTTATAGCCATTAAGATGGGCTCAGCAGTTTTAATGATGCACTCGCAAGAAATAGTATTTGAAGCAAAAGAGAGCATCATGAGGCAAATTCAAAAACACATTTAAGTCTAACATGCTTCCTATGCATAGGAATCTTGTAAATAAACAAGTTCATGAAGAGCAAAGTAACAAGCATAGGAAGATAAAACAAGTGTAGCTTGAAAAATTTCAGCACATAGAGAGGTATTTTAGTAACATGAAAATTTCTACAACCATATTTTCCTCTCTCATAATAATTTTCAGTAGCATCATGAACAAACTCAACAATATAACTATCACATAAAGCATTCTTATCATGAGTCTCATGCATAAAATTATTACTCTCCACATAAGCATAGTTATTCTTATTAATTGTAGTAGGAGCAAATTCAACAAAGTAGCTATCATTATTATTCTCATCAAGTGTAGGACGCATAGTATTATCATCATAAAAATTACTCTCCATAGTAGGCGGCACTAAAAGACCAATATCATTATAATCATCATAAATAGGAGGCAAAGTATCATCAAAGAAAATTTTCTCCTCAATGCTTGGTGGACTAAAAAGATCATGCTCATCAAAACCAGCTTCCCCAAGCTTAGAATTTTCCATATCATTAGCAACAATGGTGTTCAAAGTATTCATGCTAACATGTTCCATGGGTTTTTTAATTTTCGCATTAAACCATTCATGTCTTGACTCGAGAAATAGTACAAAGAGCTCACGGATGTTTTCCATTATGCCTAACTAGTGTAAACAAGAAACAAAAAGTTGCAATTGCAGGATCTAAAGGAAATAGCTTCGAGCACAAACACAATGGCGCCAGAAAAGTACTTTACCTGAAACCGAAGTATGAGTGCCTTTTACCTTTTCTCCCCGGCAACGGCGCCGGAAAAGTGCTTGATGTCTACGTTCCCCTCCTTTCCCGTAGACAGTGTTGGGCCTCCAAGAGCAGAGGTTTGTAGAACAACGAAGCAAGTTTTCCCTTAAGTGGATCACCCAAGGTTTATCGAACTTAGGGAGGAAGAGGTCAAAGATATCCCTCTCATGCAACCCCGCAACCACAAAGCAAGAAGTCTCTTGTGTCCCCAACACACCAAATAGGTGCACTAGTTCGGCGAAGAGATAGTGAAATACAGGTGGTATGAATAAGTATGAGCAGTAGCAACGGTGCCGTGAAAATAGCTTGCCGGCGTGTAGTTGATGGTGGTAGTATTGCAAGCAGTAGTAACACAAGTAAAACAAGAACAAGCAGTAGTAATGCAAGCAGTAGTAAACAAGTAGCGATAGCGATATTTAAGAACAAGGCCTAGGGATTACACTTTCACTAGTGGACACTCTCAACATTGATCACATAACGGAATAGATAAATGCATACTCTACACTTTTGTTGGATGATGAACACATTGCGTAGGATTACACGAACCCTCAATGCCGGAGTTAACAAGCTCCACAATAATGCTCATGTTTAAGTAACCTTATAGTGTAAGATAGATCAAAGAACTAAACCAAGTACTAACATAGCATGCACACTGTCACCTTCATGCATATGTAGGAGGAATAGATCACATCAATATTATCATAGCAATAGTTAACTTCGCAATCTACAAGAGATCATGATCATAGCATAAACCAAGTACTAACACGGTGCACACACTCGTCACCTTTACACACGTGCAGGAGGAATAGAACTACTTTAATAACTTTGCTAGAGTAGCACATAGATAATAGTGATACAAAACTCATATGAATCTCAATCATGTAAAGCAGCTCATGAGATCATTGTATTGAGGTACATGGGAGAGAGATTAACCACATAGCTACCGTACGACCCCGAGCCTCGATGGAGAACTACTCCCTCTTCATGGGAGCAGCAGCGGTGATGAAGATGGCGGTGGAGATGGCAGCGGTGTCGATGGAGAAGCCTTCCGGGGCACTTCCCCGCCCCGCATCTTGGCCTCGCGATGGCGGCGGCTCCGGAAGGTTTCGTGGTTTTCGTCCAACGCCTCGTGGTTTTCGATCCAGGGGCTTTATATAGGTGAAGAGGCGGCGCAGAGGGCTTCGGGGGCCCACACCATAGGCGGCGTGGCCCCCTCCGGCCGCGCCGGGTGTGGTGTGGGGCCCCCGTGGCTCCCTCCGGCGGCTCTCGGGTGTTCCGGATGGTTCCGGGAAAAATAGGAACCCGGGCATTGATTTCGTCCGATTCCGAGAATATTTCGTTACTAGGATTTCGAAACCAAAAACAGCAGAAAACAGGAACCGGCACTTCGGCATCTTGTTAATAGGTTAGTTCCAGAAAATGCACGAATATGACATAAAGTGTGCATAAAACATGTAGATAACATCAACAATGTGGCATGGAACATAAGAAATTATCGATACGTCGGAGACGTATCATCGACCAACATATATTTTCTGTGGCAGGTCAAACAAACCAAGAATTTGATCTTGAGAATCCCGACAATGATCCTCTCCTTGACGCACTCTCTTATCTGGAGTTTCACGGAACCGAAGTTCGCGAAGGCATGGAGCATGCTGACGCAGGATTATCAAAGCTGTTCCCCTACTTCTTCCCGAAGAAAGAGGAGCCCAAGACTTTCCTTCCCCTTGCCAAGGATTTCAATCCATCGGAGGATCTTGGACTGAAGATGCGCCAGGAGAACATGAAGATTGCTGTCGAGAGCACTGTTGCCTTGGTCGTTGACAGCCAACAAACTGTTGACTGGATGAAGGTTGGCGACACCGAACAGATAGAGCAAACAAAATGGCGATCTTTGATCAAGGCAACCAAGCCCAACACGAAGAAAATCCTGGCCTATCTCGGAATCAAGCCATCTGCAACTCCTAGCTCATCAAGGCCGGAGGTCTAGTTGAATGCCTCTTCTTTTTTCTTTCTTTGTTTTTTCTTTTTCTTTTGCTATTGTCGCCATACTAGCTTTGGCGACAATTAGTTCAGTAGTCCTTTTGGAGAACTCCTTCTGTAATATCCATGTAATTTTCCTGGAAATCAATGAAATTCTCCCTTGCACTATTATTGATCCTGAGACTTTCTTTTACAGTTAATATTTGATAACTACTCGACCAATCCTTGCTCTGCTGATACTTCGCCTGCTTCTTCATTCTCGAAGAAAGCCCTTACCGGAGATTTTTCAAGTGAACACTTGTCGCAAGATTTGCAAGAACTTCGCCAACAACTCCAATCCATGAAGAAACAAACTCTTGCGATGATGGAACAATCTCGACAAGCGTCCGAGAGAGAGAAAATTGCTCTTCAACAGGCAAAAGAAGCCATTGCTGCGAAGGATGCTGCTGTTGCTGAGGCTACCGAAACTTCTTCTCGCGAAAATTATATGCTTCAACTGATGACTGACGCCAGCTTGGACATGACAGGTATGTTTCCTGTTCATAACCATGTTGGATGTTGTTCTTGTTGTTTTTTCTTTCCCTGATAATTTGTTTGCTGTGCCAGGCTTATTTTTGGATACTGCTGCTGAAGACCAACGTGTTGAAGCTCGAGCCAATATTTTGCTTAGACTGGCTGCACAACATGGGTCTAACTTTTGGGTTACTCCTGAGCGCACCCGCCAAATTGTCAGATTCCAAGATCGCGCGACTCAGGTCCGTGACTTCCTCGACTTCTGTACGAAGACTTTATTTTTAGTTTATGGAACCATGTTCCCTCGGAACAAGATGCCGTAGACCCTTCCAGCCTTTAATGGAAAAATTTCGAGATGCTCCTCGAATCCATGGTTTTGTGCGGGCTCAACTCTCTGCTGGCGCAAGGTTTGCCATGATGATGATAAAAATTTGCTATCCAAAATTGCCCATGGATCAAATTGTTCCCACGTGCCTGGCTAAAATGTCGAAGAAGAAGAGAAATATGGGCAAGATTGATGATTTGGTGACTCCTGTCGCCGAAGATATGATGGATGAACTTCTTCGGATGGATGCTGAGTTCTTCGTGAAGGGAAGCTATGCTGAGCATAGTACTCGTCCTTCTACTGAGCGTATAACCATAGACCATGTGCTAGGTTTCCATTGAGGATTTTTGTTTCTTTTCTTGATGTAGCTCCACCATTGATATGTCTTTGTGTATTTGTACACATAATCTATATTGTAAAGTTGTCAACTCTGTATTATTTCTATTTTTGATCGCTGAGCCCCCGAGCCTTTGGCTGGAGTTTATACTGTTTTTCTATCTCAAAGATTTTTTCCTCTTGTCATAAGAAGATATATTTATTTTTCCCTCGATGGGTTACAAGCCCCCGAGTGTCTTGGTGTCGAAGTTCTATATTTTTGTTGCGAGGTTTTCAGACCAAAGCAATGAGATTTTGATGAGTATACTATATTTATAATTTGTTAGCTTCCGATGTTATATTTGGCGAGGTATTATTGTACCAAGGCGAAATATTTCGGTAAGTCTAGTTTATCTATATTGTATGTATTTTGTAACTTGAAGGCGTTGAGCCCCCGAGCGTGTCGAAGAATAAGAAGTATATCTCCACTATCTTTATTATATTGCAGCACCGCGAGCCCGCCTCATTAAAAACCTTTCCGGCCCCACTCTGCGTCCCGAAAGGAAAAGAGTGCGTCTGAAAACCGCGGCGTTTCAAGACATTGTATTTTTACAAAGGAGGACTATATTTCGACTCTAGGCGTAGAACCATCCGAGCTGCGCCATGTTCCAGGGTTTTTCTCGGAACCCCGTCTTCTTGT
>NC_061509.1:275533463-275601578 GCF_022539505.1 Lolium rigidum
GTATTCCGTCCAATCCATAATTAATTTTAGAGGTTAAATTCAAATTTGAGCTAATTAAAATTAAAATTTCAATACTTATTATAGATTCAAGGGAGTAATTGAACTCGTTTAATTATGCCGCATTTGCCGCTGCGAAGCACATATGCCACCTAACTGGCTGGCAGTCTTGATCAGTTGACCTCTTTGTCTACCCAAATGGAGTAACATCACCATGTCATTTCAGATCAGGGCAGCATTTTTACAGAGCTACAGACACCGAGAGAATCCACAAGTCAGTCAAACGATGTGGATTCGGTCCATCGGACGGCACCGGCCGCTCCCTGGAAACAAAATAGCCAGCAGTCAGCAACCACCGCAGCACCACCGGGGAAAGAAAACGACGGCCACCCACATTATAACCAGTCTTGCTGTGACGGCCGATCACACGTCTAAATTAGCAACAGATAACCACCACACGATCGAATTAAATTTTTTTTGAAAGCTCAACGGGGGAGGGGGAAACCCCTCCACCTGAAGTGAATATTATTGAATCATATCGAGGGTTTACAGAGTTGCTCGCAAAGCAGCATAGGGCTTACAGACGGAGACCAAACGCTACAAAGTCACACAAAATAGGCTCTAAGAGCGGACAACCATGCATCTACAGGTTGCCGACTGTGGCGACGGGGAAGCCGGTGAAGCCAGAGGTCACAGTGCGTCGCGAGGAGGGAGAACATCTGCCTGGGGTGCAAGCGCTGGGCGTCGAAGACCATGCGGTTCCGGCTCTTCCAAATGATCCAGAGGGTCAGCAGCACCAAGGTGTGTCGCACCGGCGGGACGAGGTCACTGTGGGCAGCGGCGAGTGACGCGCAACCCTCAGCCAGGTCGGTCGCCGAGGCCGCAACATGCGCCCCAAGGCCGGCAAACCAGGGCTCCAACCGAGGGCACCCGAAGAAGAGGTGCAGCAGGTCCTCATCGCTGCTGGGGCAGCAGGCAGTCGACAGGATCCCGTGCCTATGGAGCAACACACGCGTCCTGGTGTTCCCGTGACGGGCGATCCAGAAGAACACTTTGACCTTGAGTGTGGGAGCGCGCAACTTGGTTTCTTGCATACAAAGGATAGCAGGCGACATATCGACGACGGCGGAGTTCGCTTTACATATCGACATATCGACGACGACGATTGAATTAATAAACCATCTACAATCTAGAGCACACTAGAGCAAGATGAGCATCCATGAAAAATAATCTTGTCAAGATAGTAGACATTCAGAGTTCGCTTTAGAGCATCTCCAACGAGCGCGCTAAATTGCGGCGCGCTAAACCGCCGATTCTCGCGCGCCGTAAACAGCTACCGCGCGCTGGGCCGTATTTTCCCCCGCCGGACGCGCTATTATGCAGCGCGTGCGCGGGCGGAAAAAATCGTCCTCCGCCGGGCGCGCCAAAATACAGCGCGCGTGGGCGCGGAAAACAGTTTTGTGGACTATTTTGCAATCACAAAGATCACACATAATTCATGAAACAAATGATGTACCATAATTTAAATGGACACAAAGTGCAACATACATCACATAGTTCAAGAACGACACACAAAATGACGTAGTTCAACAATGACACACGACATATGGTTCAAATGGACAAAGTGGAACACATATCACAAATGCATATCACACTTCGGCATTTTCCAAGTCAACACCTTCTTCTTCTTCCTCGTCATCTTGGGTTGAAGGAGGAATAGTAGCATTCATGGAAGACACGAAGCCTCCCGGTGGTGCTCCCATACTCCCATACACACCACTCACCGAGCCTCCCATGGTCCCTCCAAAGACTCCTCCATAGCTTGGTCCTCCCATGCCGGCCATGCCTCCATAGCCTCCCATGCCGGCCATGCCCATGCTTCCCATGCCGGCCATGCCTCCCATGGTGGGCATGGGCATGCTTCCCATGCCTCCTCCAGACGTCGGCATGGCTCCTCCAAACATGCCTCCTCCAAACATGCCGGTAGTGGAAGTGTTCATGTTGGCTACCAACAATCTCTTTTTGGCCAACACTTCATCGCGAAGAAGGTTGATGTACTCCTTTTGCCTCTCATCCATATGTGAAGTATCAATCAAGAAAAGCTTCCTCTCCTCCTCCGCTAGGCGTGCATGCTCCTCGGTGGCTTGCCTCTTCTCCTCCAAAGCCAACTTCCTCTCCTCGTTGGCGGCAATCCTCTCCTCCAAAGCGGCTCTCCTAGCTTCAATAGCATCCATAGCCTCTTTCTCCAAGTTTCGTTGCATCTTTCTATCTTCATTTGCTTGCAACCTTGCATTTGCAATCCTTTCCATAGCCATGGCAATGTCATCATCTCCGGTCTTCTTTCCCTTCATTTCCTTGGCGGTATTCCTACCATGCACATTCCTCCGCCCATTGTTGACGGAGTGAGGAGTGGAGCTTCTCTTCTTCCCTTCATCACTTGAATCATCATCATCGATGATTGTTGCATCACCGGTAGCATGGGCCGCCATAGTTGCCGCATCCAACTTGCCGCGCGTCTTCCACTTCTCTTCATTCCCTAGCACGTCATAGAAATGATGCAAGGTGAATGACTTGCCAAGAATCTTGTTGCCTTTCTTGTTCTTCTTTCCCACATCCCTAAACAATCCTTGAGCCATGGAGTTCTACACATATGCGGAAAAGAAAATTGATGAGCTATATGAAGTAGAACCGTATTCTTCTCCTATGAGCCATATGGTGAACATAGTAGAATTACTTACCCTATCATTCTCATTAGTGCCACTTGGATTGAGAACATCGATGTTGGCTTGCACGCCCGCCCATTTTTGGCAGTCGGTGTTGATGCCGGACCAACGAGACCGAAGTGAGCGCATGGTTCGCTCGTTCCCACTTGTGTGTGTGTTGAACTAGTCCGTCATCCTCATCCAATATGTTTCTCTTGTTTGATCGGTACCGGTTGTTGGATCCATTCCAATTGTCAACCACGTCTTGCAAAGCAACTTGTCCTCCGCTATGGTGTAGTTGGCGGACCGACCGGGAGGGCGAGGTTCAATCAACCCTTCTCCTTCCTCATCTACATCCTCATATTCCTCCTCTCCATCAGCGGCTTCATGATGCATGAACGAGGATCCAACATTCATTGTCTCAATGAATGCCGCATCATCGACTCTACATTGCAATGAAATTCATCACTTCCCGGCTAGGTATGCATCTAAACTACAATTTGGACGAAAAGTAGTGTTTTTTTACCCCTCGGGCATTTCATCATGCACCGTATGTGCGCCCGGCGGAGGAGGAGGAGGAGGCGCCTGGTTCGTCGTCGTCGTCGTCGTCGTCGGAGGAGGCACCTGGTTCGTCGTCGGAGGAGGAGGCTGCGGCCGGCGGGGGACGGGCGCCTTCGCTTTCTTCGGCGGCGCGACGGAGGCGGGACCGATGTGCGGCCGTTTGTTCGACGGCGCCTTTCCCCTCCTCGGCGCGGGCCGCGCGCCGCGCCCGCGCGGCCATCCGCGCGGCGGCAGCCGCCTGCGTGCGGCGCCCGCGCGGCGGGATGAAGAGCGCGCGCGCAGCAACCGTTGCGTTGCCGCCGTCGGCGCCGCCGCTAGGGTTTGGCGGTGGTGCGGCGGAAGTGGCGGCGGCGGAGGGGTGGGACGGAGTAGGGAGGGTGCCGGAGGGGTCCTCCATCGTCGGGATTTCACCGGCGGTGCACGGAGACGACGGATTGGGCGCTCGGGCGGCGACGCGGAAGAGGAAGTTTCGGCGCGGGGATTTTTCGCCCTTGGACGAGCGATGCCGCGCGCCGTAGCCGATGCGCCGGATATGCCGCTCCGGATTGTGCAAAACGCCGCGCGCCCTAAAAATTTTACAGCGCCGCACCGTTTACCGCGCTCGCTGGAGCGCCACATTCTCTCCCGCGCGCTATATCGGACGTTTTTATGCCGCGCGACCTATATAGCGCGCCTGTTGGAGATGCTCTTACAGGTAAAATGTAACAACAGTTTTCCTAACGTATGCAGGACCATATCAACATTGCGAACTCCACCTCCATCGCAGTTATGCTGAAAATGCTCCAACCCACCAAAGGAACAGTTTACAAATTACAACCCAGAGGTTTCTTACACGGACCAATCTTTTGCAACGTTTTCTTCTGTGATCGACGTCAACTGGACTGAAGTTGTGAACTCGCCTTTCAGTGTGCTGCACTGGTGCTACGTATTGTCTGATATGAACTCGCTTAACCTGGTCAGCTGAATAGTTTAATTATAGTACGCTTCTATGTGTGTGAGAGGGAAACTATTTGAATTATACTTTAGTTGATTCGCAAAAAAAAAAAATTATACTTTAGCACAATACCACTTTTTTTTACTTCCTTTTCCCCTCTTCTCTAATGAAAAAAGCAGATCACCTGCTGTTACCGTAGAAAAAAAGTGTCATGGACTGCATCCAGTGGCGTTTCGAGCGTGAATGATCATATGAGCTTGTCTGATGCGCCATTCGGGGCGGTCGCGTGAAGTGCCATTTTCAGGTCATTTCCCGTTCTGGGAAGACAACTGTATAAATCTCAGAGTCAGGTCAGGGCGCTTGGTTCTTCAGATGGCGACTGCGAGTGCTCGAGCCACCATGGCGATCCTCCTCCTCCTCGCCGCGCTCACCGCATCCCACATTGCGTCCTCTCTCGCCGACTGCCAGTTCAGCGGCTACCTCCCGGGCAGGTCCGGCGCCTGCGACCAGACCAACAGCCCGGACTGCTGCGTGGACGGGCAGCAGTACCAACGGTTCCTCTGCTCGCCGCCGGTGACCGCCCCCGCGACATGGGCCGCCCTCACCGTCAACAGCTTCAGGGAGGGCGGGGACGGCGGGTTCCCGTCGGAGTGCGACATGGCGTACCACGACGACTCGGAGATGGTTGTCGCGCTCTCCACCGGCTGGTACAACGGCATGTCGCGCTGCGGCCGGAGCGTCAAGATCACCGCCAGAGGCGGCGCCTTCGTGTACGCCACGGTGGTGGACGAGTGCGACTCCGTCAATGGCTGCGACGCTGAGCACAACTTCGAGCAGCCGTGTGGCAATAACGTGGTCGACGCCTCGCCGGCGGTGTGGTTCGCCGAGAACGTATCCCATGAAACGGCACAACTCATGAACCAGCTGCACCGGTGTATTCTGGGCCTTTGGATGTGAAACGAAGCGATCTAGTGAGATGGTGAGCTGCTTGCACAATTCCCGTCCAGCTAGATGGTGGGCTGCTTGCACAATTACACAAGGGACCTTGTTCTTATTGTTTTTTCAATTAAGCAAAATTTCCTCCATGGATCTGGTCGTCTCTCTCCAGAAATCCATCTGTCTCTCTCTATTCGATCATGTTCTGTATCTCACCCGATCTAGAGCGAGCCAAGTTTCTCTCACTTTATCTTGTTTGTGATGGGAATTTGTTGTTTGGAGCAGTCATTAGTTTGGAGAGAAGTTGGGGATGGTATTTGGACGGGGATCTCATTAGATCTCGGATTTCTGTGGGAGCTCTAAGCTCGGAGATAATAGGAAAACTCAAATTTAAAATAGGAAACTACAGGCTTGGCTATGCTTGAGTGAAATTCGCCGCCGTTTTCGTGTGCTGGAAGCCGGACCATGGAAGATCCAAGGACACGAATGGCTCAGCAATGGAAGCTCATACACGTACAGTAGAGGGAAGAGGAAGACGATGGGATTTGAAAGGAATTTTCGTGCAAATTAACTGCCTTAAAAGGTTTCTTTTGTAAAATGTACCAACAGTAAATCTCGTACGCTCAGTTTGAATCCAAAGGCTCACAATCCATGGTGCAGCTGGTGCATAGGTTAGTTTGTTTCACTGGATACATTCTCGTGGTTCGCCCTGGGTCTCGACAAGGATGTTGGTCTAGAGGCCGTCACCTGGTCTGACGCGTAAACAGCTTGCCTACATGTGTGTTTGTTGCAACATGGTGTATATCACTATATAGATTCTTTTATTCCTTCTGAAATTGAATACATAATACCAGTACATTCCATCGAAATGTATGTTGACCAGGGGTTTCTACTTGTAAATAAATAAAATTTCACAAATAGAATGGTTGGAAGATTTGGGCACGTGGAAGGGAACGGGCGTGATGCAAAGAAGACAGCAGCAGGAGTATCAGGGTTAGAAAGATGATTAGTAAAGGAAGAACACACAAGAAATGACTGAAGTTAAAAAGGACGGGACAACTAGTTAGTAGACAACCCCCACCAAATTAATCTACTCATTAACTAAGCTAGCTTACCTCTAGTAGTTGAACTATCCATGCCCCTGTCGCTACTGCGTATGCATGCCAATCAACTCTGCTGGCCGGCAGCTGACCTCTGCCTACCCAAATGGAGTGCCATCAGCCTGTCAATTTCAAATCAGGGCAGCATTTTTACGCAGCAGTGCTCCAGAACAACAGACAGATAGAGAGAATCCACACGTGTGAATCAAATAAAATGATGTGGATTCGGTACATCGGACGGCACCGCCGCTCGCTGAAAAGTGAAAACAAAATAAGCTAAGCAACCACCGCTCTGCCGGCGAAAACGACGGCCACCCACATCATAGCCAGTGCTGCTGTGACGGCCAAAAATCACGATTCTAAATTAACCACAGAGACAACAACAACCACTCAAATGAACTAATAAACAGATGCTCTGGAGCTCAAGCCAGCTGCAGACAGTTTACAGCATCCACACAATGACACAAAGAATCTTGTAGAGATAGTACAACACTCTGAGCTGGATTTACAGGTAGGATTATGATAATGACGATGTCAATCAGTGGTTGAAAATCTTGCAAATCCAGCAAAATATCTGGAGCAAAAGCGACAAAAAAGGATTCCAAATATTCACTTGTAAGAATCAAGATCTCTTTCCTCAGTTGTCCTAAAGTATACAACACCATAAACAGCATTCCAAAACTCATCCTCGACAACAGAACAATTACAAGATTTTCTGAATGTATGTCGCATCCGGTGAGATCGGCCTTCACCATCCACTGAAGCTTCTGCCTGCACCCAGAGCCTCAGGGCTCACTTGGCATACACAGTCAGCCTCACCTTGGCAGTGACATCGGGGTGGAGCTTGATCTCGGCGACATACTCCCCGACCTCGCGGATCTCCGGAACCTCCACCAGGCGTTTGTCGACGTCCCTGCATGAAAAAGGTTCATTTGCCCGTAAGCAAAACGATAATTACAAAAGTGTTGCTGGTTATACCAACTCGAAAGGATTCACCACCTGTTAAGCTGTGACTTTATGATCTCGACGAGATCTTGCGACGTGACACTGTGGAGAGTACAATTAATTTTTGTCAGAGGATGTGAACAGGGAAAAGGAAGACATATGGAGAATTGTTTGACTAGGACGACTTGCCTCCCGAAGATCTGCTTTCCTTTTCCACCTTTACGTGGCACCTTGAATGCCCCGATAGTCTCGAATACTCGCGCAAGTTGCTGTGCCTCTTCTTTTACCTATTTAAGCATAGACATTCAAGAGCTTATATCAACAAACAGTACAGGATTAAGAGGAATGCAGAGTGTTCAAGACTTGCTGTTTTCAGTTTGTTGATAATGAGGTAAAACTGCAGTCTGCAACTATTCACACTAAATAAGGATGGTGGGGTCAATCTGCGATGTTTCCATTTTAAGACAGAAATACTACCAAGTGTAAGCTTTTTTTTTCTTTTGTTCAGGAAACTTTTTTTTTACATTGAGCGTTAAAAAGTTCTTTTCTTACCCGTTTCTTTTCAGCCTCTATTCTAACCTGCTCCAGTTCCATTTCCCTGAAAAGAGGAGCAGAGGAAAGTGACACATTAACATTACTTAGGTTTATACAACAATATGAACATTGTCAGTGAGGTTGAACACTTCCGCGTGTGTTAGTTATAGAATGTATCATAATGTTTATTTGAAAATATGAGAAGATATACATGTAAATCCAAGCGATAGACAACCCAACTCCGCCTTTAAAAACTAATCTGCAAGACAAACTACATAGCGTCTCATGCGCAAATAGGAGGCCTTCGTCCCTCAAAACAAGAATGATACCAATAACCACGCAAGGATCCTACACGCTAAGAATCATAAAGGACAACTAAATTATTCAATGCATACTCTGGAACTACCAGGAAAAGTAAGATGTTGTGAGCCCAACAAAGAACAGACATAAGCAAACAATAATAAGATCTTGCCGTGGCTGCCTATATGTAAGAACCAGACTAACCTATACAGTTACTGAGGAATGCAAGATACATCACACAATCGGTTGCAGAGCAGGAAGTTACTTGAGGACGTCCGGAGTGAGCAGAGTAGCTTTCCCCTTGGGGAGGAGGAAGTTGCGGTAGAAGCCGGCCCGCACCTTCATCGTGTCCCCCTTTTTCCCACCCACCTCCTCAATGTCATCCATCAGTATGACCTAAATAGAACCAATAAACTGAGGAAAAGAGCATCCAGAAAAAACACATTATGCTACAGAGTGCAAAAGCCATAGTCAGTCAGGCCCAGATGATGGCAAAGTCTTTGCGCATCGTCAGCCATTTGGTTGTAATTGGCAGATGCAAACGCATTCTATCCTAATACCATTGTGCAATCATCCAATGGCTAAAATGTGCAGACTTACTTTCCATTTCGTTGTACAAGTATGAAAAATGGCTAGAATTTCAATGCCAAGAAGCGGCTAAAATGTGCAGACTTACTTCCCATTACGTTGTACAAGTATGAAAATGGCTATAATTTCAATTTCTCGTGACCACTTGAACCGTTTCCAGATGAGCTGGAGCATGGACAGTGCACTACATTGCTACTGTTTTTTTTCAGAGTGTCAACCATCACCTGGAACTTTTCCTAACGCAAACAGTATCACGGAACAACTAATTCGAGCGTGTGTGGAGCATCACCACTACTGCTAACAGTCCAGTGTCCAATCAATCGTCCAATTCTTTCAGCATATACAGGCGAATGTCTGCAGAAAAAAATGGGGAGATAAGCCTGACAGACTGACCTGGCGATACTTCTTGACCTTGCCCTGGGCAACGATGACCAGCGACGGCGCCCGGCGCGTCTGGAGTCCGCGCGGCGAGGCGGCGGAGGCGGAGGAGGAGGATGGTGCGAAGGCGGCGGTCCAGGGCAGCGTGGATGCACACGACGGCGACGCCATTGCGCAGGCGGTGTGTTTTTCCTGCTCTTTCTGAGCTCGTCTCGCAGGGACACAGCGTCTCTTATCCAATCTCCAACCCGAACAAAGTTGAACGGATTTGGTACTGTTTGGGCCTGGGCAGCGGGCCCTGCATGGGCTACAAGTTCTGATGGCCTGCGAGATTCTTATGGGCTGTCAGCTTTGCCTCTCTTCCTATTTTTTAAAAACTTTTTTTAGATGAATAGTTCCTCTGTTTCAATGAATAAGGCTTTAAAAAAAAAGTCAAGCTAAATAAAATTTGATCAAACTTTTAGAAAAACTATTGAAAACTATAATATTATATGGATATTATCTAATGATAGTAAATTTTATATTATGCATGTTAATAATTTATTCTAAAAACTTGGTTAAACTTTACATAGTTTGACTTTTCACAAAAAAAGATAAGCCTTATTCATTTAAACGGAAGTAGTATTTTTATATTTTTCTAAAAAAAGATGAATATTATTTTCTTGCCATCATTAGATCAGACGGGTTTTACTCATACCATATCCTTTAACATTATGCATGTTAATAATTTATTCTAAAAACTTGGTTAACTTTACATAGTTTGAATTTTAACAAAAAAAATATAAGCCTTATTCATTGAAATGGAGGTAGTATTTTTTTCTAAAAAAGATGAATATTATTTTCTTGCCATCATAAGATGAGACGGGTTTTACTCATTACCATATTTCCTGCTCTTTCTTATAGGCCGTCAGCTCTGCCTCTCTTCCGCGCCTTTAAAAACGTTTTTAATGAATGATTCCTCCATTTCAACGAATGAGGCTTTTAAAAAAGTCAAGCTAAATAAATTTTGATCAGAAAATAGTTGTTAAAATAGTTAATATTATATGTATTATCTAACGATAGTAATTTTATATTATTATACATGTTAACAATTTATTCTATAAACTTGATCAAACTTTACGTAACTTGACTTTAAAAAAAAATATAAGCCTTATTAATTGGAACGGAGGTAGTATTTTCTTTTTGTCTCAATAACTACTAAATCTATCATATTGGCTTGGGCTTTTGACTAAAAAAATCAGATTATCTATAATCTATATGTGCATCCTATCTGCTATAATGTATCATACACCCATATCCGGTGCGATACTTCGAAATTGGATATCCTTATCCATCCAGAACTTTTTTGACCTGATATACATACTTCAAAATGGATTCTGAGATGGATTCGGTGCGAAAATTATCTTACCCCTAATCATGATCATTTTTTTGTCTTATAGAATTTTTCATGAATCTGTGGTTCATCTACCAAATGTACTCTCTCCTTCTTTTCCTCTTCAAGAGTTGGGGCCACTAGGCTCAAAGCCTCAAAGATGGCACACCACGACTATCGTTTTTGTGATACTTCCCACTCTGACTAGTCTTATACTCCGTAGAACTTTTTCATCAACCCGTGGTTCATCTACCACCTGTGCTTCGTCCTTCTTTTCCTCTTCAAGCGGCGGGGCCAGTAGGCCATTCTCCGCTAGCTCATCATCAGCATGCTGATTGTCAACTTCTTCAGTGTCATCATCAACTTATTCTTCACTTATAATTCTTGTTCTTGTTCCTCTGGCTACAATGATCTTGCTCTACTTGTACTGTATTTTCTAGAGTAGTTCCAGAAGATGTTCTCCTCTCAACAGAAGAGTGCCACTGGCTGTCATTCATAAACCCATTGTGTGGGAGAAACCAATGTCTATTTTAACAAACAAAAAAGTAGAAGAATGTACCTGCCAAAATGGAGTCGGACCTGCCGGATAGTGGCAACCGCTGCCGTCCGCGGCGGATGCCACCGGACAAAACCTCCCCGCGGACTCCACGAGGCTTCCCCGACCCAACAGCCTTTTAAAACTCCCCAAAACCCTTCCCGCGTCACGCCCAGACAGACACAAACACAGAGAGCGCGCCGTGCGACAGCGACATGGAGGCCGAGACCTTCGAGCACGGCGGCGACGCGGCGGCGTTCGTGCTGTCCCGCCTCCCGCACGCGGACAGCGCGGCGGACGCCGGCCGCGCGGCCTTCGTCGACGCCGCCACGGGCCGCGCGCTCTCCTTCGCCGCCCTCCGCCGCGCCGCGCTCTCGCTCGCCTCCGCGCTGCGCCTAGGGCTGGGCCTCCGCCGCGGCGACGCCGTCCTCCTGCTCCTCTCGCCCGAAGACGACCCGCTCCTCCTCCCGCCCATACTCCTCGGCGTCCTCGCGGCCGGCTGCGTGGTGGTCGCCGCCCACCCGGACGCCACGGCCGCCGAGGTAGCGCACGCGTCCGGCGCCGCGATCGTGGTCGCCGGGCCGGAGGCGGCGAAGAAGGTGGCCGGCCTCGTCGCAGCGCCGCTGCTGCTGACCTCCCGGTCGCCCGACCCGCGGAGGCTTTCAGCGGAGGAGCTCATGGACGGCGGCGACCCGGCAGCGGCGCTCGACGCCCTTGCCGCGGACCGGCCTGGCCCGTGGGACGCGGCGGTCGTGGTGTACTCGTCGGCGGGCGGGAAGCCGGCAGCCATGACGCACGCCGACATCGTCGCAGCCGTGGCGGGTGCAAGCTCGCCGGACGAGGGTCGGGTCTGCATGGCATCTCTCCCGGCGTGGGGCACCGGCGTCCACGGTGGCTTGCCGCTGCTCGCCCTCGGGCTCCCTGCTGCGGGAGTGACCACGGTGCTTCTGGCGCCGTCTGCCGACCTGCGAGACGCGGTGGCCACCCACGGCGCCAGTGACCTTGTCGTGACGCCGGAGGCAGCAGCAACGCTCGCAGCTCCCATGGCGCCACAGGGGAAGCTCGCCGGACTGAGGAGGGTGACGGTGGTGGCACCAGCGCCGCTCGCGGAGGACGCTAGGCAGGCGCTCCGCCGGAGGCTGCCGTGGGTCGAGCTGACGGAGTTGTCCGACGCGCCAGAGACGGGAATGGAGACGGCTTCCGAGCAGGTGCAGGTGGCTCCGGCAGAGCTGGGAGCTCTGCTGCTCGGGCAACCTGAAGCAGCAAGTCCTCTAGCCATACAGTAAGACTCCACTTTACATGCCAAAACATTTTCAAGTTGAGATCCTTCCATGTTAACATCGCCACATAATTGGACAACCACAGCGAATTATATCTCTTGACTCTTGACCATTTTCACACGTTTAAATCTTTCAGGCACAAGGGCAAAATGGCAGATCAAATTTCAGCGGCAAACAGAGTGGTAAGACTACACTCATGCATTGAACAAATCAAATAAACGACACATAACATGATGACATCTGAAATAGAGACAGCTTGATAATATTACTACTAAATTTACGCTATAAACAAATATATTTCCTCCATTCGCCACAACCAATGAACATGTTTGTACCACAAACCAATGAACATATTTGTATTGCTGTATGAAAACAAAAGAAAGCTAGTAACCGCAACTAATTATATTCCCAATGCGGTACAATCTTCGGTGTATTTGTATGTATGATGCCATGATTTTACTGTGCAAATTGTAATTGTCTAAACTGGCCTATGGAAAATTTCTACCAGGTGGCGCCACTCCAGAAGATCCAAAAGACTATTATGGGAGACATTTTGGCAAACTCGATCGCGGGCAAGTTCTTGAGGAAGCACCCAGTAGCCACTGATAAACAGGCTGTCTCAAAACTGTAGCAGCTTCGCTTGAGTCGTCATTTGCTGTTGGCTGGCTGTTTGTCTTGAAGGACCTGGCACAGAGTGGTTAAAGTGTTACGAGTACTCTCATAAGTTGTACTGTCATATATTTAGCTATGTGGCAAATTAAACAGGTAGGCAGAAAAAAAGAGCTGAAAGCTTGTAGGGGAAACTTCTGGGAAATCAAGCTTGTCTTGACGGACCTGACATCGAATGCTTGAAGAGTTACAGACACTCTCAAAAGTTAGTATGAAATGCTGAGTTACATATATGGCAAGTTGAGCAGGTGGGGCCTCTTATGTGGGGAAATCAGCATAAATACCAGTTCAGTACTACGCACATCAAACAGAATGCACCTTTATCATGCATTCATATTTCTCTACCTCCAGGACTTCAGAGTGACAGCTTTCACTGTTCTTGGTTCTGTAAGCAACCAAGAAATTGTTTCGAAAAAAATGTAGAGATAAATGTCCTTATTCAAACAAAACCGCGAGATTTTCATCCAATATGAGTTTCATATATATGCAGTAAAAATTTATTGACAAATGATATTTTTAGATTATCTTCTCATAAAGCAACGTAAATGCAATTTTTAAAAGATGCTTGAACTTTAATATTCATTTCACAGATCATTCTACATTACATAGATGCAAATTTGCCTCAATATCCCCACAAAAAAATTGCTTCAATATTCCTGCCAATTTTGTTTTTCAATACTACAGGATGGTCTAAGACATCGCCATGCAATCTTTGAAACACAGGGTCACATCAACCTCCATACAAAAAGCTGTGCAAAATGATAATCACAAAGCTTTTGGTAATAACATAACAAGGACATCAGACTTGGTCCATTCAAGCATAGACTTACTATTCGTTGTCGGAGACCTCTGCACTTCCTGCCACCCACTTCCATACACCCCCAGATTTCCGTCTTTGAGAAGATGTCATGGTTTGTTCCACCTGAGATATTTGTTGCTGCAATACTTCAAGTTCATTTTCCAAAGAACCAGCAGATTCCAACCTTTTGTGTGCAGCAGCAATTTGGGACTGGATTGAGCAAAGAGGAGAGGTAAGCAGTCAGAAGCATAAAACTGAGTGCTCAAAATATGCATGTTCGTGCTCAGAAGTTATTGCAGTGTGCAAGTTCAGAACCTCCAGTTTCTGGCATCTTGAACCTTCAGCGGCTAGCTGATTTTGAACAGATCGAAGTTCCTACAAAAGAAAAGGAGAAAAAGGTGGGAAATTATTATGGTGAATCAAGAATTTCCTTTGCACTTTGCTCCCTCAAAGAAACAAATAGAAAGACAGTTTTACCTTTGTTAATTCACCATAGGACAACTTCACCATATCTAGTTTATCCTTTAGCTTTGTGTTTTCAGCACGAACTTCTGTCAGCCGAGACTCTAGTTCTACTTTCTCCCCATTAAGTGCATCAACTTCAGCAACAATTTGTTTGGAAGAACTTCCAGGTTCAGCTCTCTTCACATCTAAATCATCAGTAGCAACAATATCTTTAGTTTTCTCATCAGCAGCAGTTATTACAGCATAGGCAGCTGTCACAGAAGCAGCAGCGGCGGCAGCAGCTGGAGATTGGAGAAGCCGAGGTTGCACAAAATTTCTTGGCTTGGGTTTCATCACAAAGACCTGCACATTGCCATCATTTTCCTCAGACATTGAAGAATATTGTTAATGGAAACAAACAACACTAAGAATTGCTAAGGGAAACAAAGAGCACTAAAAAGGGAAAACAGAGGATATGCAACTTCACCACGTCAATGTAACTACGTAACAGCTATAACTCTACAAGTCAAGCACTAGAGGCACCACACATAAAGACAAGCTGAGGCACCACACCAGTTTTTGCATGTCAAGCACTGGATTATTTTGAACAAAATCCTATGCATAGTAGTTACTTTTATCAAAGTGAATACCTCATTGTTGTATTTCCCATTATAACCGCCAAAGGCAATTAGAACCTTTTCACCATCAACCGTGGTTGAGCAAAGAGTTAGACCCTGGAAAAAGAAAGAAAAAGTTGGACAGAAAGTTAATGTTCACCAGATTATAAAAACTCGAGCTCTAGGTGTCTTGTTTGACAGGAAAACTGATTGAGTGTATTGATAACATCTTTTTGTGTTGGCCTTGGCATTGGGAGGTGGGATTTTAAGTCACTATTAACAGTATTGCATCTGAAAGTAACATAAGTTGCATGAATGTTTGCCTTCAAGTTCATATGGAACTTCCTTTCACCTAGAATTTAAGTACCCTAACATTTATTAGAGATCAATGTAAACAAATGAAGTCAACAGGTATATGTAGAAATGCTCCATGAATAATCATCTTATTCACAACTTCTGGAGCATTATTTTTTTCAAAAAAACATGCAAGGATTGTATGTGATATGATTAAGATTCTGGAATAATAATTTGTGTGAAAAATCTTTGTGATTGAAGAAGACAGCACAGTTGTGCAAATACTGCTTAGTGCTTACCTCACAAGCGAGTGGATCTCGGACTGTCACACTGGTGACCACGGACCAGACAAACTTGGCAGCATTCATTACAATTGTATCAGTGGAACCTGCAAGGTGTGTATTTCCGTAGATACTTGAGCTCAAAGAACAGTGCAAAACAAACTTAATAAAAAAACAGGTAAATACAGCATCCGGCGTTCAGGCATTACCACTTGCATTATCTCCACCACCAACTATGTACCAGTTTTCATCAATCATTGTACCAGCATGGCCACTCCTAGGAGTTATATTTGCACCTTGAGTGTCAGGTTGAGACCACTCCAGCTGTTAAAGATAAACATTTTTACAAAAGCTTCAGTTGAGTCCTAAAGTCAAGTGCTAAACTTGGCTCGAGAGGAAAATCACTCAAGGCCCTTCGGTGTAGAGTACAATATTATTTGATAAACATGTATGTATGTGCTTATGATGCGTACTACTTACTGCTAGCGACAGTGGAATACAGTTAGATCCTAGTCATTTGATGGGAACAAATTCAACTCTGAAGTTACTATTAGCTTGCTATAAAGTAAAACTATGAATGCATGTGGAGACTTCGACAATCTTCAATAAACTTTCAAAGAACGACTAAATATAGATGAATTTATCAAGTAAACTTTGGCTTAGCAGACTTATGGAATGTGACATTGTGACTTAACGCACAAGTGTACTTGTATAGCGTGGTACATAAGAACGTTCAGTGCTTACACTTTGCAAGTCAAGCAAGTACAGATCACTGAAGCATGTGGAGTGAGAGGAACCGCCAAAGATTAGAAGATAATTATCAGCATAAACAGCAGCCGAATGATCATACCTAGGAGCTGGGCCACCTTTCCTGTTTCACAATAACAAAGAGAACGGTAAATTTGACATCCAGAAGAAATCTAGAAATACATAAAGCAATATTTAGCATAACTAATAAGTAAACCCTTACTCTGTTGTAACCTCTTCCCACATCATTGTCTCCAAGTCAAGTACATGAAGATCGCTCAGAAGTCTCCTCTTGTTATCCTCTCCACCAAACATTATTAATCTAGAACCAACTAGTGATACAGATTGGCCGACTCGGGCTATCTGATGGAAGGAGGGTTCAGCATGATCTCCAGTAAATTAATGTATAATTGCAGGAGAAAAAAAATCTTACTGGAACTTTTCCATGCGTATCAACAGCAGACCAGCTATTTGTTTCCACATCGATAAGCCAAACTGCATGCAGAAATTCAGCACAATCATTTACATTCAGTTCTAGGACTTGTAAAGTTTGGGAGATCGCTCCAGAAAATGAAGAAATCAGGAAAGATGTAACTTGTGAAGTTGAAACAAAGCATGCTGATTCGCTACTAGTTCAGAACATGATAAATCTGTGTGTAGGAGGCATAAGTGAAATATGTGCACACATCAGTTCATCTACGGCACCTCTATGATAATGGAACTTATAATATTTAGGGGCATAAACAAGTATGTCATGGTCTTTGGTGGTGGTACAGAACCATAAGGTGATAGTACAGTTATTGTTTTTTTTTACAACCGACAGGACCGCTGCCTTTTGATTAAGGAAAAAAAGTATTTACAAACAGGTGGTCATGTCTTAGGCAGAACATGACGAAAATTACTATGTCTGTCTAAGCATACCCATGACCCAACATTTTGCTGCTAGACGTTCTAGTATGAACTGAAGAAAAAGGGAAATCCATAGAAGCACCTGAAACCTTATTCGATGCTGCTGCTCTCGAGTTCCCAGCTACAACTAGAAGATTATTCTTCCACTTGACCTGAGTGAGAGCACTAGTCAGCATAGAAAATGACACTCTTCCGCTTGAAAGGTTCATCGAGGTTAAGATGATAGCATTACCAAACTGTGGCCGACTAATGGTGGAAATTGCTGGTTCCCAGCATTATTTTCAATATTCAATTGACTTGAATCTTGACTGGGATTCAACACTGACCACTTGGATGTCTTAAAATCAAAAACCTGCCACAATCACCAATGTTAGGACATAGGTACAGAAGGAGCAGAGGCATGCGAGACACGACCGGTTAGCATGCATGAGTGGCAAACCTGAACATCTGACAGAGAACGGCCATTTCGACTTCCCCCGACCACATAAAGTTTGTCTTGAACCACCTCCGCAGCATGCTGTCATGTTGATTAGCACTTCAGTAGTCATCAAAGAATAAACAAAGACACAGTTTAATGCAATTGCAGGGCACGGTGGAACAGCATATTAATCGTGTCATCTTTAGACTGTCTCCTGTCTGAAGATTTGCTAGACGTGATTCACGGCCCTAGATTTAGAGCACAGTGCAACAACAACTCCACTAGAGTTATTTCTTAACCAGTATAAGCCCTGTAGTTTCGCTCAGGTAACTGTGACAGCTCTAAGAGTAACTTTTGTCTGTAACGCTTGCTAAACATGTTTCAGCGCATTGAGATACTTGAAATTAGAGCACAATGCAGCAGCAGCAACAGTAACAACTTCAGTACCGCTACCTATCCCTGTATGATCAGCTAGCTGTGGCAACAGGGCGGGATGGAAATGAGCAAGCAGCTACAGTGTCACGTCTCTGTGATCAAAACTCCCTGGAAAGTGGGAAACCACTACCTCTACGGCTCTACCGGCACGCTGATCCAGCACCACGGCTTCTCCCGACCACATAAAGTTTGTCTTGAACCACTTCCGCAGCATGCTGCCATGTATTAGCGCTTCAGTAGTCATCAGAGAATAAACCAAACACGGTTTAAGGCAATTGCACGGCACGGTGGAGCAGCACATTACTCGTGTGATCGTTAGCTCGTCTATTGTCTGAAGATTTGTTAAACATGATTCACGATGCTAGATTTAGAGCGCAATGCAACGACAACTCCACTAGAGCTATTTCTTATCCAGTATAAACCCTGCAATTTCGCTCAGGTAACCGTGACAGCAGGGCAGGATGCAAGTTTCAAACGGTATGAACCACATCCGCAGCATGCTGTCATGAATCAGCACTTCAGCAGTCATCATAGAAACGTTGCATCGCTCATATGATAACTTTTGTTACCGTTTGCTAAACATGTTTCGGCGTGTTGAAAGACTTGAAATTAGAGCGCAATGCAGCAGCAGCAACAACAGCGTCAGTACCGCTACTTCCTATCCCTGTATGTAATAAACGCTGCAGGTTGGATCAGCTAACTGTGGCAACAGGGCAGGATGATCAAAACTCCCCGGAAACCACTACCTCTACGGCTCTACTGGCACATTCCACCGGCGCCGCGGCTTCACATGAACGCGGTGTGTCCACTCACATTCCGCACCCATTCATTCGACTCCCAACATCTCTACACGCTAACAGCTACGGCTCGCACTGGTGGATCAGAGCAGATCAGAATTCAGACACGGCAGCCCAATCCGAGCGGAGGCGGAGCGGGAAATCGCGCGCGCGCGCACCTTGTAGCGGGCGGACGGGCGGGAGGAGCCCTCGGCGGGGCGGAGCAGGACCCAGCGGTCGTACGGCGCGTCCGCGAGGCCGGCCCGCTCCTCGCCGCCGTTGGTGGCGCCCTCCTGCCCCATTCCCCCGCGCCCCTGATCCGGCCGAATCGAGATCGCCGCGCGGACCGGGCGGCGGGGAACGGGGGAATCTGCTGGGGCCGGGTGGAAGCTTCGCCGCGTCGGCGGCCGGCGGGCGAATTGGCTGGCTTGGTTCTCTTGCTGGATCTGACCGACGAGGCTTCTTCGCGGTTTAAAACCAGAAAGTGATTGGCGAGTGCAGTGGTGGACTCGTCGTCGTTGCCTCGTTCGTTACCTTTGCGTAAACACGTCCCGTGCGAAGGGGATACGTGAACTGCGTTTGGAAGCGTATTTCCTTTTTTTCGATAAAGGATGCTTTATTACTTTGGGAAGCAATTACATACAGCCTATGCATAACCAGGATACACACAGCCGTTTGTTGTCTCTAGTCCAAAAACATATATAAAGAAAACTAGGCGAGATACATATCGAAACGACGAATCATATGTCGCCTAAGGTGTAGGTGGGGCTTCTATCCGTAGACTATGCTGCCACCCATGTAGGGAAAAAGTATCTCTCGCCGTATCCTCCAACCGTGTACAGATATCCGTAAATAGGTCTCGGTTCTCCACTCGCTGAAGAGGTAACCACAAACGGAGAATACTTGTACATCTGTGGATGACCTGCAACAAAGAGCAATTTTTTTCATTAAAGATCTTGTCATTTCTACATAGCCAAAGCGCCCAGATGACTGCTAGCGCCCCCACCCTAAGAAGCAACTTAAACCTTGAATCGATACCATGAAGCCAATTGCCAAAGATATTGGCGACAGTAGTCGGCGGATAAAAGGTAGACGCTACTTGGATGACTGACCATATAGATCTCGCGAACTAGCACTGGAAGAATAAATGTTTGACGGTTTCATCCTGATGACAAAAAACACACCGTGTACTCCCGTGCCAATTCTGCTTAACAAGATTTTCTTTGGTGAGGATAACCCCGCGACGAAGATGCCACCCAAAAAATTTAATTTTTAATGGTATTTTCATCTTCCAAATCATCTTATTGTTATCAACTGGTAAATCAGAAAGAAGGATCACATTGTATAAGGATTTTACAGAAAAAGTACCATCTACATGAAGATTCCATCTGAATTCGTCTGGCTCTGGCGATAAGTGAATATCTTCGAGCCGGTGAATTAGGGTATTTCATGCCACAAGTCTTTGTCCAAGTAAAACCCTTCTGAACGTCACATTCGGAGGTGAGGTAGCCAATACAGTGGCAATGGTATCACCTTGGCGACGAGCAATCCTATACAAAGAGGGATACTGTTCACTTAAGGGTGCATTGTCTAGCCAAGCATCTTCCCAGAACCGTATATGTGCTCCATTCTTGATTGAGAAAGTCCCATGGCGAAAAAGACATTTTTTGTCGCCATAAGACCAGCCCAAAAGTGTGAATCCCCCGGTTTTCAAACCACTTGGGATAATGTCTTCGAGCCGATATACTTTCTCTGAAGAATAGTTTGCCAAATCCCATCCTCGGTAAGTAGTTAAAACAGCCATTTACCCAGTAGAGCTGAATTCTTGACCTCCAGGTCATGAACTCCAAGCCCTCCTTGATAGTTTATGCAGTCGATATTTATTTTTCTCCATTTAACCAGTCGATATTTATTTTTCTCGCTGTCCCCTTGCCAAAAGAATCTGGATCGATAATAATCGAGTTTATGCAGAATTCCTTTCGGTAGAATGAAGAATGATAACATATACAGTACCATATTTGTTAGTACCGAATTAATGAGTACCAATCTTCCTCCCAGGGACAACAATTTACCTTTCCAACTACTGAGGCGTTTTCGTAATCTTTCTTCCACTAATTTCCATTCCGCAATTGTAAGTCTCCGATAATGAATCGAATACCCAAATAACGAATAGGAAATTAGCCTTGCCCACAACCAAATAACTCTGTATACAGAGCCACATCGTTTTCGGCTTCGCCGAAGCAGAACAATTCACTTTTATGAAAATTAATTTTCAATCCCGACAATTGCTCAAAAGCCGCTAAAATTAATTTCAAATTTTGAGCTTTTTCAAGATCGTGATCCATAAACAGAATATTATCATCAGCGTATTGAAGGATGGATAAACCACCATCAACCATATGTGGAATCACCCCTTCAATCTAGCCATCAGACTTGGCCCGCTCTATGAGTACAGCCAACATATCCGCTACAAAAGGCAACTAAACATGGCAACTAAACTGTGGCGGCTAAATTTTTGTTTAGCAAAATGTAACCGCGAACCAAACATCTCCACGAAACAACCCGTAACCCACATCCGGCCATATATTCGACTATCCCACACATAGGTTGCTTCAACTGTATCTATGCAATCTCAATTGTCTTTTTTCTTGGCGCTACCTTTTTGCCTTTGTGTCTTTTCACATTCTCCTTTCAATCCAAACGATTTAGGTACATTCTTTGACCTAATCGTCAATTTTCTTTGATCTTTACCATGTCTATAAGGGAAGTGCGGTAGTTACTGGGGCGCGTCGTCACTTCCTTTAAAAGGGTGGGCGATGATCTCGGGCTCCCTCTTTTTCCCCTTCGTCTTCGCTTCTTCCTTCGTTTTTCAGTGGCGCCACGAGTCCCCCACAGGAGACGTCTTTAGGACGTCGCCGGCCACCCAATGTTAGGGCGTCGGCAGAAGCGATCATGTGAGTTGCAGGTCCGGGTTCTGGGCCTGAGCAGCGACCACGACATGGATTTGGTGCGCTAGCTCGTTACTGATCTGGATCTGGTGCGCTGACCGAGATGAGCGATGGTGACCAAGCCAACCGACTCATGGGGTAGGGACGAGCATGACATTCCCGTCATCCTCTAGTTCCTTGCGGCAGGGGTTTCCCCTCCTTTCGTTGTTCTTCAATGTGGTGCTAGCTGTTCGGAAACTTGGGCCTCCGACGTGACCCACTTCGGTGGGCACGTTTGGCTAAGTCTTTCCCCATGTTTAACGTTAAGTGAGTCTTATCCATTTATCTCTCTAGGCCTATATATAGAAGGAGCTCAATCATTGTACGTACTAGTTGACAGAAAGATCAATTAGGGCATGGCCAATGGTATGCCCCAACTTACTTCCCCAGCTATCCACCTAGGTTCGGATGCCACCGTGTAGGCTAAAATGTGGTTCGGGTGGAGAAGTAGCTGCCTGCAGAGGAGGAAGGATCCTCATGTAAAAGCAAGCAAAAAAGCATGTGAGAGAAGGAAAAAAGCGAGAGTGGGATGAGAAAAGCTGGAAAAAGAGTGGACTGATGTGGGTCACCATGTGCTGTATGCTCACATCATGAGGCTACTGGTGCATTGGGTAGAGTTAAAACTGAGTGATAGCCTCATGGGCTTGTGCTGATGTGGTTGCGCTGGAGCGACCACTTGATGCTTCTTCCTTTGTACATGCCCTAAAGAGCTCTCTCCATATTCTTCCCTGTATCAATTTACTTTATGCAAACGGTGTATATTTACTGTTCGTCTACTTCATCTACGCTGTGCACCCTCGGGACCGGCCAGCCGGCAGAGGTTGCCACAACACGTTATCAGCACCTTCGCTTCAACAACCCTTCGTCAAGCCTGCATCGAGCAGGCGCCCGGCACCGGATCGCGAAGGTATAATCTGAAATTGATCGCAAAAATGGATTTGTTGTCTGATTTCCTTTCAATTTTTGCGATTTACGTAATTATTAGATCTTACCTATGGTGTGGATTTCTCTCCCGAGAGTCGAGCTGACATGCTGTCGCCGACCAATGTCGATACTCTCGAATCGGAGGCTTGTTGACTACACTGTAGGGAGATGGATCGTCGGCCATCCCGCTGATCGCGACACCGCTGTGATAGGCCCCTGTTGTGCCACACGCCGTCAGAAAAAATAACTGACGAATACACGCCATGGTCGCATCGCCGCTACGGCCGTGATTGACATAGGCATCCCAAATGGGCCTGCCGAAGATAGTACCCGGAGTTTACTGAAGGCCCACTATCCGAAGAATAAGAAGATTCGGGAGTCCAAGATATATTAAGGAAAGCTAGAGTTGTAATAGAAGTGTTATTTGTAATCTGGCGGGATGAGTTAGAAACCATCCCGGACTCGTAACTTGTACAAAACGAAACCCTCGGCTCCACCTCCTATATAAGGGGAGTCGAGGAACAAAGAAAGGATCGAATCTCATCGTCAACATAACCCTAGTTTTCATAATCGTCGAGTACTTTTCGCCTAAACCTTCGAGATCTACTTGCCCTCTACTTCTAGCAAAACCCTAGTCTACAATCTGTAGGCATTGACAAGTTAATCCTTTGTAAATTGGCGCCGTCTGTGGGAATTAGAGGTTGCAAGGAGCTAATCTCGATGGCACGTTCAAGATCTTCGACTTCGTCGACAGCAAGCAACGCGATGGATCGAGGTAACAAGGGAAAAACTGATCTATTCAGTTTTATACCTCACCCGCCCTCCCGTATGGATGCATGTGCCTATCTGGAGGAGCCCATCATCATGACGTTCGGAGAATTCCGATTTGGCGTCAACAAGGAAGGATCCTACCGTCTCGAAGTTCCGATCTCGTCGGAATTTTCAACGGTCGATTCTAACTTTTCGTCGAGTAACGAGGAGCTTTCGTCGCCATACTTCGTCGACAACAAGGCAAGCGGAAAGCTCGCCAAGATCTTCAGCAACACATCCTTCGAGTCGTCTGCGGACTCCTTTATAAGCAGCGACTCCGACAGGCGTCGACAGACTTCAACTTCATCGACAAGTCTGCTGCCATCGGAAAGGTCTTCACCACTCTATATGATGGTGTCACCAATCCTGATAAAAATCAATGCGCAAAATATCATCAGATCTATGTGGTAGAAGGGGCAGGCACATCAGACCCGCAAACATCAGAGGCTTTCGACGAGTTGGGAAATCCATACGTCGATCCCGCTGATCTCAGACATGGCTTAGGCACTAAATATCCTGGATCCTCAACTCGCGCAAGAGTACAGCTCCCGCAAGAAGCGTGGGATAGGGCCGCGAAAGCCATGGATGGTTCAGAACCTATGACCACCACCGCTACTGTACAAGAACTACAAGCATATCAATATAGACTTGCTCGAGTAAGCAGAGAGCTGGAAAAACAGACAGCATCCTTGAACAGGAGGAAAGAAGCAGCTTCTGCATCAAGCAGACGCCGAGCAGATTTAAGTCGCCTTTAAGGAAATACGGGAGATAGTCACAGAGAAGCTCGGAGGAGAGCAATGTCTCGGCTGCAAAACATACCCGAAGCAGAAAGAGGAAACATAATCCAAAATCTCGACATGTCCTTTATGTCGATTGATGAAAGAGGAAATATCATCCCAAAAACGCCAGAAGCAGGTTACATGGCAACACAAGCGTACATCTTGGCGTCGAGACCACCTCCTGGGGACCCGAGAGAACCATTGTTCAATATGGCGATGGCTGGAGTAGGCGTAATGGGAACAGCGTTTGCAACAACGCCTCCCGAAGAAAATCCTAGGCAAAATAGTCCACGACCCAACACAGCAGTCCAAGATCCCCCAAGGACAAGTGGAGCGAGAGACACAGCAGTCCAAGTAAGGGTGGACAGAGCACGACAAGAAAGAAGGGAGCATCAGCACTCACCAGAGGTTGCCGACGAAGATATGTGTGGGCTCCCGTGTTTCACAAGAAGAGTTCGAAAGACTCGAGTCCCAAAAGGGTTCAAGCTACCCGAGAATTTCAAGAAATTCGACGGCCTGCAAGATCCTGAGGATTGGCTCGTAGATTATCTCGAGATGGTGAAGCTGGTAGGAGGAACCAGAGCAACAGCTATGCAAAGTATTCAAGTTCACCTAAGCGGTGCCGCGAGATCTTGGATAAAGAAACTCCCCCTAAATTCCATCGACAGCTGGGATAACTTTGAGGATATC
The DNA here is from genome assembly GCF_022539505.1 of Lolium rigidum. Classification (NCBI taxonomy): domain Eukaryota; kingdom Viridiplantae; phylum Streptophyta; class Magnoliopsida; order Poales; family Poaceae; genus Lolium; species Lolium rigidum. The sequence goes on from NC_061509.1 coordinate 275,558,205, forward strand.
TTCGTGAAAAACTTCCGATCCACCTGCAAGAAACCTGCGTCGTTGGAAGAGTTGAGGGCATGTCGACAAAAACACGACGAGTCGATGAGGAAATATATACAGCGGTGGAACATCATAAAGAACTCGGCAGAAGATATATCTGACGAGAGGGCAATAGATGCGTTTGTGGCAGGAGTTCGCCGAGCAGATTTCATCGAGGACTTAGGGAGAACCAACCCTAAGACCATAGCAGCACTCATGGAGATAGCCAATAAATGGGCAGATGGTGAAGACGCAATATACAACAAGCGACACAGGTCGCCAGAAGAGGATCGTGGTCGAAATTATCAAAATAGAAGGCGATTTTCTCGCCAATTCTACAACAACGATGCTCCCGGCCATATATCGGCTGGTTTTCGAGGAAATCCTGGAGGAAATAGTCGAGATGATTATCAAAGGAGTAATGAGCAACAAGGCGACAATAGAGGTGATTTTCGCGGCAACAGGCAAAATAGTGGACCAAGGATTCAAAGACCTTATGTGTCTCCCGAGAAAATGATGAACGGTCCGTGTCAAATGCACTTTTACCTCGACAACAATGGAAAGAGGCAGTCAGGACATCTCCAAAAAGACTGCCAAAATTTTCAGGCAATGTTGCGAGCCGCAGGAATTGCAAATGCCCAAGCAAATAACAGAAACCCTCGGGAGCCAAGGAGCGAGATCCACCTTCCACCTCCTCCCGCAATAACCGACGAAAATCGACACCAGCTTAGAATTGCGGCAGCACCACATCCACCTCCATATGTTGACCCCAACTCTAACGGTGCGGTCTCGATGATTCGGAAAGCCGGGCCATCAAACAGGCGCGAGAAGGTGATCTCTCGACAAGTGTTCATGGCGGAGAAGATGCCTCCACCAACGGTCGAGTACTTAAATTGGTCGGGGCAAGACATCGGCTTCACAATTGCGAGATCATCCGCAGACAAGTTCCTCGACCGGGACAATCAGCACTCATCTTACCCGCGATAATCGCTGGTTTTGATGTGTCGAGAGTTTTCATAGATGGCGGCGACGAGCTCAAACCTCATGTATGCAGATACATTGAGGAAGATGAACATATCCCTGGCAAACCTAAAGCCAACTGACACACGTTTCCACGGGATTACACCAGAGAAGCCAAGTTATCCACTGGGCAAAATCAACCTCGACGTTCAGTTTGGAACCCGAGAAAACTACAGGATAGAGAATCTGGAATTCGAAGTTGTGGATTTCCCGTCGCAATATCACGCTTTGTTGGGACGACCAGCGTATGCCAGGTTCATGGCAGTGCCGCATTATACATATCTGTTGTGGAGGTTGCCTGGACCTAAGGGACCTATCACAATCAAAGGAAGTTTCGCGTTATCTGATAAATGCGACAAAGATTTTCATCGACTGTCAGAAACCTTCGGGATGCAAGCAGAATATGCGGCACCACGGTTCACCGATTATGATGTACTGCCAGAGGTAGGGAGATCTTCTAAGGAGCCAACTTTCAACACAAACAAAAATTCAAAAGAGGTACAGATTCACCCGACAGATCCAAAGAAAACGACGTCCATTGCCGCAAATATGGATGTCGCATAGGAAAGCGCGCTCGTCGAGTTCCTCCGTGAGCACTAGAAAATCTTCGCATGGTGTCCAGCTGACATGCCAGGAGTACCCAGGGAACTCGCCGAGCACCACCTCAATTTGGATCCTCTCGCACGACCAGTCAAGCAGCCTTTGCGGCGTTTTTCGGAACCTAGCCGCTGACATAGGCACCCCAAATGGGCCTGCCATAGATAGTACCCGGGATTTACCGAAGGCCCACTATCCGAAGAATAAGAAGATTCGGGAGCCCAAGATGTATTAAGGAAAGCTAGAATTGTAATAGGAAGTATTATTTGTAATCTGGCGGGACGAGTTAGAAACCGTCCCGAACTCTGTAACTTGTACACACTAGTAGGAAAACCCTTATAGGCGGACCTTAGTTCTGTGGCGCACCAGAAAATATGCGCCACAGAAATGTATTTTGTGGCGCACCAGGCAAGGTGCGCCACAGAAACAGCATAATTTTGTGGCGCAGCAGCCGACCATGCGCCACAAAAACTTGGCGGGCCCCACAACCTGTCACCCCCAATTATCAGTGTAGGTATTTACGTGGCGCGGAGGCGCGCCGCGCCACGAAATTGCTGTTTCGTGGCGCACTAGCTTTGGTGCGCCACGAAGTAGTTGATTCTGTGGCGCACTTCTTCTGGTGCGCCACAGAACTAAGGGAACCTAGCTATATCATCCCGTGCCCTCCCCCGCCCACGCCTGTTCACCTCTGATCCGTACCGCGCGCCTCTCCCCTCTCCCCTCTCCTCACCGCGCGCCGCCATGGTCTTCGCCATCGCCGTCGCCGCCGCCTTCCTACGCGAGGGCCGCCTGCCGCCACGCTCCTCCCATCCCCGCCACCTGCAGCACAAGCTGCCGCTACGGCGAGGAGGGGCCGCCGCGAGGAGGGGCCGCCGTCGCGTCAAGGTGGAGGAGCCGCCGCGACCTCCACCCTTGCCGTCGTCGTCGGTGAGCTCCTCCACAACTGTTGTTGTCGTCGGTGAGCTCCTCCCTCTTCCTCCCCTCCCCTCCCTCTTCCTCCCCGCGCGAGCACAACGTGCTCGACGAAATGCTTGCTCCGGATGTATTGCTCGTCGTTGCTCTGGATGCATTGCCCCTAATCGTTTTGCATCATATGGTGTTCATATGCATTGCTGCTGCTGCTTGTGATGCTTATTGGAGTGTTCTATATGTTGTTCGAACTCTGTACAATGTGACAATGAAATTGTTCCGAACCGTACACTGTATATGGTGTTCATATGCATTGCTGCTCGTTGCTAGTGATGCTTATAGAAAGATGTGACAATGAAATTGTCTATGCTTATAGAAATTGGAGTGTTCTATATGCTTATAGAAATTGTCTATTCCTCTGCCTCTGCCTCTCTGTACTTGTTCTATAAATCCTTGTCTGAACCTGTACAAGGTAATGAAGACTTGCTCACTTGGTATTGCTTGCTAGTTGGACATTTGGTTGGTTTTGATGCTACTGGTTCATTTAAATGCATGAAATGCTACTATGGTATGCTACTGTGGTATCCTTGTGAAGAAAATGATGGATTCTTGTGAGCTTAATTATGGTATGCTACTATGCTACTGTGGTATCCTTGTGAAGATTTACTTGATGGATTGTTGTGAGCTTATAGAAATTGGAGTGTTCTATATGTGTATTTGACCATGCTTATGATGGATTTCTTTTAAGGACTCTAGCTAGATTAGAGGGGAAAAGTTGCTGCTTTGTTGCCTATGATAATGGATCATCAAATGTTTCCCTTTGTCCCTGGTTGCCTCCTTAATTGATGCCTTATGATCCAAATGACCCAAGTCCCTTGCATGATCCCATTTGTCCCTAATGTTGCTTAAGATGAATAAATTCCCTCTAATCACCATTTGGAGATCAAGACTAGTTCTTGATTTCCATTAGCTAGACTCCAATATTAAAAATTTCTCCCAAATATGGAGACAAACATTTTAACATTACCCCAATTGATGCCTTTGTCCCTGGTTGCCTCCTTAATTGATGCCTTATGATCTATTTCTTGTTGGCTTTGATGAAAATAGAGATATCCACAGTAGGGGATCATGTAAATGAATGCCATCGTGGTATCCTTTGAAGAAAAAGGACTCGTTTCGATGGTTTTAAAAGGCTAGGTGGTGCTAGGTGATTAAGTTGGCTACCAAGACTTGTCTCATCCGGTTAGTCGGGATATGCTATGTGTTGTTGCTTGTTTAGGCATATCTATCACTTACTTGGATTTACTTGGTTCTTGATTGGCCTCTCTTTTGCCAGCATCACTTGGTCTATATACCAAGTGATGAATAATCCCTTTGGAGCATCTGCTCCATGCATGCTATGTGTGTTTGTGCATCTTGACTTATGTCACCATGGTTGCTTGGTTTGGTGGTGTTTTTGTACTTGCCGATGATTAGATGGTTGGTCGATATCACTCGTACACTCGGGGGTGGAGCAAGTGAGCCCGGTGTGATGGCACAAATATCAATATCTTGTGCATCCTACCTGGCCTCACTTACTCCATCCCTGGATGTTAATATTTGTTTCGACCAACAAAGTATGAGGCATATGCTATTTAGTTGATACCACTTGGCTCTTTCTTCCATTTTAGTGCCGATGATTAGAATGTTCGGTCAACTTTACACTCCAGGGTGTCGCTAGTGAGCCTGGTGTGATGGCACAAATATCAATCTCTTGTGCATCCTACCCGGCCTCACTAACGCCATCCCGGGATGTTAATATTTGTTTCGACCAACAAAGTATGAGGCATTCCATTTAGTTCATACTAGCTACTTCTTAATTGCATTGGCCTTTCTTCCATTCTAGTGCCGATGATTAAATTGTTTGGTCACTTGTACACTCTGGGGTGGGGCCACTGAGCTCGGTGCGATGGCACAACTATCAATCTCTCTTGTGCATCCTACCCGGCCTCGCCGACCCCATCCCTGAATGTTAATATTTCTTTCGACCAACAAAGTATGAGGCATATGATATCTAGTTGAGATACCACTTGGCTCTTTCTTCCATTTTAGTGCCGATGATTAGAATGTTTGGTCACCTATACGCCGCAATATACATTGTAGACGGGCCCCCCTTTCCCCGACCGCCGTTCGCGTGAACGAGTCTTTGACGAGACAACAACGCCGACCTGCCTCTCGGCGCAGAACCACGCCGATCCCAGCCGCCTCTCTTGTGGCCGCGTCTCCTGCGCCATGCACTCTTCGCCTTCTTGCCCGGTGAACAATAGACTTATCGTTGGAATAAGGAAGCCGACGACGGTCGATCGCAATCTAATCTTGCGACCGGCCGTCATCGGTTTGCTTATTCCAACGATCAGTCTATTGGTTCATCGGGCAAGAAGGCGAATGCAGGACGCAAGACACACGGCCACAAGGGAGGCGGCTGGGACTGCCGTGGTTCTGCGCCGGAGAGGCAAATCGGCGTTGTTGTCTCGTCAAGGACCCGTTCACGGAACGGCGGCCGAGAAAGGGGCCCTTCGCAAAGTATATTGCGGCGTATACTGCAACTATGGTTTCGACCATAGTATTTTGTGTTGACCAACAATGTATGAGGCACTTATTCCATTTTGTCATTCCATTTGCTTTGATATTTTCAAAATGCCGATGATTAAAATGTTTGGTCCCCGTACACTGCGGGGTGGCGTAAGTGAGCCTGGTAAGATAGCACAAATATCAATCTCTTGTGCATCGGACTTGGTCTCGCTTACGCCATCCCGGAATGCTAATATTTGTGTTGACCAACAATGTATGAGGCACTTATTCCATTTTGTCATTCCATTTGCTTTGGTATTTCCAAAATGCCGATGATTAAAATGTATGAGGCATTTATTCCATTTCTCTTGTGCATCGGACTTGTTGGTCTCACTTTCTTCCATTTTCATCATAGTAGGAACTGGATATGAAGACCCGATGCAAGCGAGCCTGGTGGGTAGAGAGGAGGGGAGCAAAGGAGGAACCGGATGAAGACTACTTTGTATCTCGAAATTGTGAAATTTGTATGAATTAAGAGTTGTATGCAAAACATTTGTATATATTGTTGTATAATGTGATGATGATGTATAATGTTGCTATGTTATATGTGTTCACATTATATCTGTCTATATTATATCCGTATATAACACCGTATACTGTGTATAAAACCCGTATAATACACCAGGCAGTATAAAATCGAGTATACCGGTACAATGTTCTGTGGCGCACCAAAATGTAATTCAGTGGCGCACATGTTTCTGTGGCGCATGGGTAACCAAGTGCGCCACAGAAACCTTAATTCTGTGGCGCACGGGCGACTGCGCCACAGAAACCTTATTTTTGTGGCGATGTTTCTGTGGCGCACCACCCGTGCGCCACAGAATCACTTTTTCGTGCGCCACTGATGAGGCTTTTCCTACTAGTGATAATACGAAACCCTCGGCTCCACCTCCTATATAAGGGGGAGTCGAGGGACAAAGAAAGGATCGAATCTACTGTCAACATAACCCTAGTTTTCATAATCGCCGAGTACTTTTCGCCTAAACCTTCGAGATCTACTTGCCCTCTACTTCTAGCAAAACCCTAGTCTACAATCCGTAGGCATTGACAAGTTAATCCTTTGTCAATTGGCGCCGTCTCGTGGGAATTAGAGGCTGCAAGGATCTGATCTCGATGGCACGTTCAAGATCTTCGACTTCATCAACGAGCAAGCAACGCGATGGATCGAGGTAACAAGAGAAAAACTGATCTATTCAATTTTATTCCTCACCCGCCCTCCCGTATGGATGCATGTGCCTATCCGGAGGAGCCCATCATCATGACGTTCGGAGAATTCCGATTTGGCGTCAACAAGGAAGGATCCTACCGTCTCGAAGTTCCGATCTCGTCGGAATTTTCAGCGGTCGATTCTAACTTTTCGTCGAGTGACGAGGAGTTTTCGTCGACATACTTCGTCGACAACAAGGCAAGCGGAAAGCTCGCCAAGATCTTCGACAACACATCCTTCGAGTCGTCTGCGGACTCCTTTATAAGCAGCGACTCCGACGAGCGTCGACAGACTTCAACTTCATCGACAAGTCCGTCGCCATCGGAAAGGTCTTCACCACTCTATATGATGGTGTCACCAATCCCGACAAAAATCAATGCGCAAAATATCATCAGATCTATGTGGTAGAAGGAGCAGGCACATCAGACCCGCAAACATCAGAGGCTTTCGACGAACTGGGAAATCCATACGTCGATCCCGCTGATCTCAGACATGGTCTAGGCACCAAATATCCTGGATCTACAACTCGCGCAAGAGTACAGCTCCCGCAAGCGCGTGGGATAGGGCCGCGAAAGCCATGGATGGTTCGGAACCTATGACCACCACCGCTACCGCACAAGAACTTCAAGCATATCAATATAGACTTGCTCGAGTAAGCGAGAGAGTTGGAAAAACGAGACGAGCATCCCCGAATAGGAGAAAAGAAGCGGCTTACGCATCAAGCGGACGCCGAGCGGATTTAAGTCGACAATCTAGAACTTCGGGAGATAGTCACGAGAGAAGCTCGGAGGAGAGCAATGTCTCGGCTGCAAAACATACCCGAAGCAGAGAGAGGAAACATAATCCAAAATCTCGACATGTCCTTTATGTCGATCGATGAAAGAGGAAATATCATCCCAAAAACGCCAGAGGCAGGTTACATGGCAACACAAGCTTATATCTTGGCATCCAGACCACCTGCTGGGGACCCGAGAGAACCATTGTTCAATATGGCGATGGCTGGAGTAGGAGTTATGGGAACAGCGTTTGCAACAACGCCTCCCGAAGAAAATCCTAGGCAAAATAGTCCACGACCCACTGCAGCAGTTCAAGACCCACCAAGAGCAAGTGGAGCAAGAGACACAGCAGTCCAAGTAAGGGTGGACAGAGCGCGACAAGAAAGGAGGGACCGTCAGCACTCGCCAGAACTTGCCGACGAAGATATGTGTGGGCTCCCGTGCTTTACGAGAAGAGTTCGAAAAACTCGAGTCCCAAAAGGGTTCAAGTTACCCGAGAATTTCAAGAAGTTCGACGGCCTGCAAGATCCCGAGGATTGGCTCGTGGATTATCTCGAGATGGTAAAGCTGGTAGGAGGAACCAGAGCAACAGCTATGCAAAGTATCCAAGTTCACCTGAGTGGTGCCGCAAGATCTTGGATAAAGAAACTCCCCTTGAACTCCATCGACAGCTGGGAAACTTTTGAGGACATCTTCGTGAAAAACTTCCGATCCACCTGCAAGAAACCTGCGTCGTTGGAAGAATTACGGGCGTGTCGACAAAAACATGACGAGTCGATGAGAAAATATATACAGCGGTGGAACATTATCAAGAACTCGGCAGAAGACATATCTGACGAGAGGGCAATAGATGCGTTCGTGGCAGGAATCCGACGAGCAGACTTCGTCGAGGACTTGGGGAGAACTAATCCCAAGACAATCTCAGCGTTGATGGAAATCGCTAACAAGTGGGCAGATGGAGAAGACGCAATATACAACAAACGACACAGGTCGCCAGAAGAGGATCGTAGTCGAAATTATCAAAATAGAAGGCGATTTTCTCGCCAGTTCTACAACAACGATGCTCCCGGCCATATATCGGCTGGTTTTCGAGGAAATCCTGGAGGAAATAGTCGAGATGATTATCAAAGGAGCAATGAGCAACAAGGCGACAATAGAGGTGATTTTCGCGGCAACAGACAAAATAGTGGACCAAGGATTCAAAGACCTTACGTGTCTCCCGAGGAGATGATGAACGGTCCGTGTCAAATGCACTTTTACCTCGACAACAATGGAAAGAGGCAATCAGGACATCTACAGAAAGACTGCCGCAATTTTCAGGCAATGCTGCGAGCCGCAGGAATCGCAAACGCTCAAGCAAATAACAGAAACCCTCGGGAGCCAAGGAGCGAGATTCACCTTCCACCTCCTCCCGCAATAACCGAAGAAAATCGACACCAGCTTAGAATTGCGGCAGCACCACATCCACCTCCGTATGTTGATCCCAACTCTAACGGTGTGGTCTCGATGATTCAGAAAGCTAGGCCGTCCAACAGGGCGCAGAAAGTAATATCTCGACAAGTGTTCATGGCAGAGAAGATGCCTCCACCAACAATAGAGTACTTAAATTGGTCGGGGCAAGACATCGGCTTCACAATCGCAGATCATCCGCAGCAAGTTCCTCGACCAGGACAATCAGCACTCATCCTACCCGCAGTAATTGCTGGTTTTGATGTGTCGAGAGTTTTCATAGATGGCGGCAGCAGCTTAAACCTCATGTATGCAGATACATTGAGGAAGATGAACATATCCCTGGCAAACCTGAAACCAACCGACACACGTTTTCATGGGATTACACCGGAGAAGCCAAGTTACCCATTGGGCAAAATTAACCTCGACGTTCAGTTTGGAACCCGAGAAAACTACAGGATAGAGAATCTGGAGTTTGAAGTGGTGGATTTCCCGTCACAATATCATGCTTTGTTGGGACGACCAGCGTATGCCAGGTTCATGGCAGTGCCGCATTATACATATCTGTTGTGGAGGTTGCCTGGGCCTAAGGGACCTATCACAATCAAAGGAAGCTTCGCGTTATCTGATAAATGCGACAAGGATTTTCATCGACTATCAGAAACTTTCGGGATGCAAGCAGAATATGCGGCACCTAGATTCACTGATTATGATGTGCTGCCAGAGGTAGGAAGATCTTCTAAGGAGCCAACTTTCAATATAAATAAGGATTCAAAAGAGGTACAGATCCACCCGACAGATCCAAAGAAAACGACGTCCATTGCCGCAAACATGGATGTCGCATAGGAAAGCGCGCTCGTCGAGTTCCTCCGTGAGCACCTGGAGAATCTTCGCATGGTGTCCAGCTGACATGCCGGGAGTACCCGGGGAACTTGCCGAGCACCACCTCAATTTGGATCCTCTCGCACGACCGGTAAAGCAACCTTTGCGGCGTTTTCGGAGCCTAGCCGCAAAGCCATGTTATCAGAAATAGATCGACTCAAAGACGCCGGGTTCATCGGAGAAATATCTACGAAGCCACATGGGTAGCTAACCCGGTGATGGTGCCGAAGAAACACACAATAGTCCTTCGCATGTGCGTCGACTTCACGTGTCTCAATAAACATTGTCCCAAGGATCACTTGCCCCTCCCAAGGATCGATCAAATCATCGACTCCACGGCGGGATGCGAACGTCTTTCCTTCTTGGACGCATATTCTGGTTATAACCAGATCAGACTAAAAGAAGAAGATGAAGCCAAGACAGCGTTCATCACACCTTATGGCGTGTTTTGCTACAAAACAATGCCCTTTGGTCTGAAAAACGCGGGAGCAACATATCAGCGGATGATGCAGAAGTGCCTAGCAACACAGATCGGAAAAAATGTACAAGTTTACATCGACGATGTCGTAATAACATCCAAGAAAGGGTCGACTTTGATCGAAGATTTGAAGGAAACCTTCGACAACCTCGACAAGTTCTGCCTCAAGCTGAACCCGACAAAGTGCTCTTTCGGAGTTCCCGCTGGAGAACTTCTCGGGTTCTTAGTATCTGCAAGGGGGATTGAAGCTAATCCCGAAAAAATACAGGCCATCGTTACTATGAGAAAGCCAACAAAGTTGAAAGAAATACAACAGCTAACGGGGCGAGTCGCAGCTTTAAGCAGATTCGTCGCCAGGCTAGGAGAAAAGGCGCTGCCGTTCTATGCATTGATCAAACAAGGGGAAAAATTTCAATGGAACGAGGAAGCAGATAGAGCCTTCGAGAACCTCAAACGAGCAATTTCGACACCACCGATATTGGTGGCGCCAAAAGAGAAAGAACCTCTCCTCTTGTATATTGCAGCTACACCTCAGGTGGTCAGCACGGCCCTAGTGGTCGAGAGGGAAGAAGAAGGCAAGCTTCATGGAGTTCAAAGGCCAGTATATTTCATCAGCGAAGTACTGTCACCCTCCAAACAGCGGTACCCGCAATATCAGAAACTAGCATACGGAGTATTCACGACAGCAAGAAAATTGCGACACTATTTTTCGGCGCACCCGATAATAGTGGTCAACGAGGCTCCCTTATCAAATATACTTGAACAACCCGAAGCTACGGGTCGTGTCTCCCTTTGGGGAATAGAACTTTCCCCTCGGGACATCACGTATGAAAAAAGAAAAGCAATAAAATCGCAGGTCTTACCAGATTTCATTGCAGAGTGGATGGAGCTACAAAACACGGGACCCCCAGATTTATCGAGAACTTGGACCATGAACTTCGACGGGTCCAAGAGATTGGAAGGTGCTTGGAGCGGGCGTGATATTAGTATCACTCGAAGGCGACAAGTTGAAGTACGTTTTGCGGATGACGTTCCCAAACGCGTCTAACAATGAAGCAGAATATGAAGCTCTCATACACGGGATGAAGATGGCGAAAGCTTGCGGTGCAACCCGACTGAAAATTTTCGGCGACTCACAGTTGGTGGCACAACAAGTCATGAACCAATGCGATGCAGTCAACGAAAGTATGATAGCATACAAAGAGGTGTACAATGAGCTCGAGAAGTTATTCGATGGTTGCGAAGTAAATCACATCAGTAGGATGAGCAACGATGAAGCCGACGTTCTTGCAAACATCGGGTCACAATGCCTCGCGATACCTCCAGGCGTGTTTTGGGAAGAGATAAGCGAGAGATCAACAAGGCCAACAAAAACAAAAAAGGAGAAGAAAGAGAAAACCTCGACTATCACCAAAGACACAGCAGAAGAAGAAGAAGAGCAAGAGTTAGTCATGATGGTGCAAACTCCATGGATGCAGGTTTACATATCATACATCCTAAGGAAAACGATACCCGACGATCCAGTTGAAGCAAGGCGAATAATCAGGAGATCAAAAGCTTTCACTGTGGTTAAAGGGGAGTTGTACAAACGAAGTATTTCGGGCGTGCTACAGAGGTGCGTCACACCCGAAGAAGGAAGAATCATCCTGAAAGATGTGCACGAAGGAATATGCGGGCACCACGCGAGTAGCAGAGCTATCGCGGCTAAGGTTTTCAGAGCAGGATTTTATTGGCTCACAGCAATCGAGGATGCAAAGGAAATAGTGCGCACTTGCGACGCGTGTCAAAGATTTGCGGCAAGACCTCACTCACCGACAGCGGAACTTATGCCAATCCCATTGTCTTGGCCCTTTGCTCAATGGGGTCTCGACATGGTGGGTAAATTGCACAAAGCTTCGCCGAGGAGGATATGAGTACTTGCTAGTGGCTGTCGACAAATTTACCAAGTGGATAGAGGCGAAGCCAATAAATTCACCAGATGCAGCATCCGCAATAAAGTTTGTGAAGAGCATTGTCTTTCGCTTTGGAGTACCTCACAGCATCGTCACAGATAACGGCAGTAACTTTACTTCCAAGGAGTTCAAAGCATATTGTGCAGAAGTGGGCATAAAACTAAGTTTTGCGTCTGTCGCACATCCACAGACCAATGGTCAAGTCGAAAAGGCCAATGGCATCATCTGCAATGGCATCAAGAAGCGCCTGCTAGGACCTTTGGAAAAAGCTAGGCATACTTGGCCAGAGGAGCTACCAAGTGTTTTGTGGAGTATCCGAACAACACCAAATACAGCGACGCAGGAAACGCCGTTCTTTTTGGTCCACGGAGCTGAAGCAGTCTTGCCGATAGAAATAGAGCACGATTCTCCACGAGTCGCAGAATATGACGAAGAAACTTCGAGAAAAGCTTTGGAGGATGATGTCGACGCACTCGATGAAGCTCGAGACGAAGTCCTGTCACGAGTCGCCAAATATCGACGGGACACTGAAAAACTATCACGGTCGACGATTGCGGCCAAGATCTTTCCAAGTGGGTGACCTGGTTTTACGACTCAATCAAAAAAGCCATGAAAAACTCGAGTCACCGTGGCTAGGACCATACATCGTCACGAAGTAATAGAAGGAGGAGCATACGAGAATCAAAGACAAGAAGACAGGGATTGACGAGCCAAATCCACGGAACGTGGCACGGCTCGGGCGTTTCTACGCCTAGATGTCGAAAATATAGTCCTCCTTTGTAAAGCTACAATGTACTGAAACGCCCGCGAGTTTTCAGACGCACTCTTTTCCTTTTTCGGGGCACCGAGTGGGGCCGGAGAAGGTTTTTAATGAGGCGGACTCGCGGTGCTGCAATATAATAAAGATAGTGGAATTATATATCTTCTTCCCGACAAGACCAGGGGTTTTCCCCTACATGATACAATATATATATATAAACACAGTGTCGACAAACGCAAAAGAAGCATCTTGCCTTGGTAAAAATACCTCGCCAAAACAAAAAGAGATATAGACAAAATAGTGATCAACAAAAGGCTCGGGGGCTTGCACCCACAAAAATAGTACACAGTGTATATTATCTTGCCTTGGTTTAAAAACCTCGCATTATATAAATACAGCGAATAGCCACCAAAAATACTCGGGGGCCAGACAAATATAGAAATATGTTGTTTGCTTCACATTAGAATCATAATCATGATTTACAAAGGAGAATTATCTACCAAAGGAAAATAATTAGTCTTGATTCAATATATCATCAAGGGTCACTCTGTTCTCTTCAGGAGCAGCGCCAAGAAAATCAGCATAATGACCATCTGCAAAAAAGTCGGCATCCATCCGAAGAAGGTCTTCAATCATTTCTTCAGCTGTAGGAGAAACCTTCGTGTTAATACGATCGATACCAACTTTTCGGCGCCGTACCTTCTCGTGAACTTTCTCAACAACTTGGGTCAGATCAAGTTTTGAGTGGCAGATCTGAAGCATTATAAGGGCAAATCGGCGCCAGCTACCAGTTGAGCTCTGACAAAGTGATGGATCCTGTGGGCATCCTTGAACTTCTCCATTAACTCGGGAAGAGTTTTTGGTTGAATGTTCCGAGGAAACATAGAGTTATAAACCATAGAGAGGGTCTTGGTACAGAAGTCAAGATACCCGCGAACCTGAAGCGCGCGATCTTGAAACCTCACGATTTGGCGAGTACGTTCAGGCGTGCCCCAAAAAGTCGACCCATGTTCACGTGCAAGCCGAAGAAGGACATTGGAACGAGCCTCGACACGTTCATTTTCAGTTGCAGTATCCAAAAAAGCACCTATTGTTTCATAAAACAAGTCAGAGGGGAGTAAAGAGGCAAGCAGCAAAGGAAAAGAAGAAGCAAGGCGAAGACAATGAAACTTACCCGCCATATCCAAGCTAGCATCTATTAGTAGTTGGAGCATAGAATTTTCTCGAGACGTAGCTGCAGCAGCTTCAGCAACAGCAGCGTCCTTCTCAGTCATGGCATCTTGAGCTTGTTGGAGCGCAATTTTCTCCCTTTGAGAAGATTCTCGAGACTGCTCCATAAGTATAAGCGACTGCTTCTTCACGGACTGGAGTTGTACTCGAAGTTCTTTCAATTCCTCTGTCAGATCCATACTCGAAGAATCATCAAGGTTAACAGGGACAGAAGACTTCTTCGAAAGGGACGAAGGAAAAACTTCGGGAGGACCAGGAATTGGCGAATAATTGTCAAAAATCAACTGAAAAATAGAAAAACGTCGACATCAATCATTGAGACAAAGTTCGACTTCCATTCATTCTTGTAGTATATACATGTCTATTACAAAAGAAGGACCTCTACAAGACCTAATCATCGCCAGGAGCATTACAGCGACAGTACCAAAAGGAGGAGGTAAACTAAAAACAAAGCAAAAGAATATGAAACTAGACCTCCGGCCTTGATGAGCTGGGAGTCGAGGGTGGCTTGATCCCGAGATATGCCAAGATTTTCTTCGTGTTGGGTTTGGCTGCCTTAATCAGCGACCTCCACCTCGACTGCTCTATTTGATTGGTGTCGCCAACCTTCATCCAATCAATAGTTTGTTGGCTGTCAGCAACTAGGGCAACAGTGCTTTCGATAGCAACCTTCATGTTTTCTTGGCGCATTTTCAGTCCAAGGTCTTCTGATGAATTGAAGCTCTTGGCGAGGTTCAGGAAAGTTGCGGGTTCCTCTTTCTTCGGGAAAAAATAAGGAAAAAGCCGTGACAACCCTGCTTTGGCCTGATCAATGCCTTCGCGTGCCTCTGATCCATGAACCTCGAGGAATGAAAGGGCGTCAAGAAGAGGATCATTGACGGGTTCTTCAAGTTGAAACTCCTGAGCTGTTCTAGCTGTCAAGAAAGAAACTTATTGAGCAACAAACGAGCGCAGAGAAGGACATACAAAAAATAATAAGTGGTACTTACCGACGAAGCGGCGACTTTGCATCCTTAAACGCTTAAGGATCGCCTCTTCGCGAGCAGATTGGGCAGCTATGTGATCGCTCAGTGAAGTTTCAGCGGTGTGAAGCCTTTTTCTAAGATCTTCGACATCAGCAGCGTCAGCCTTGGCCTTGTCGGCTTCTCGCTCTAGCTTCGGTAGCATCCAATTCGGCCTTTTTGCGAGCCTTTTCACTATGCTCTAACTGTTGAGCAAGTGTGTTGGCACGCTCATTGGCCTCCGCCGGTTTTACGGCAAAGAAGAAAAATATAGTTAAAAACTTCGACAACAAAGGAGCAAAAGGGCGAGAGGCAAAAGAAGTAGCAAAACATTACCTTCAGTTTTATTAGCATATTCACGGTACCCAACAAATTGGGCACCGATGCGAAGAAGATCCTTGATCATAGGCTGTTAAAAAAAGAGGACAAAGAGAAAATGGGGGTATGAGAAAAATATGATGATACACAGAAGTAAACAGAGAAAACATAAACAATGACAAAAAAGTGAAGAACTTACATCCTCCATGAGAAGGTTCGAGGAGCTACTCAATTGGAGAGTAGGTTCCGCGATAATCTCCGTCCTTGCCCTTTTCGGTGAAGAGGCTCGGGGGCTCGGAGGAGGAGTAGAAGCGCCGATGTTTTGTTGAGGAGGCGAGGATTCCTCTCCTTCAACCCGCGGCTCTGAAATAACCAGGGTATGTGACATACTCGTTCGAGTAGCCACATCCAAAGTTGGTGTTTCTTCGTCATCATCACTATCAAAAAAGGGTGGCAGCATAAAAAGCAAGGCAAGCAAAATTCTTCGAATAGGAAAATAAAAAAGACAGGGAACTTACAAACTGATGAGACTCGCGATATATGGGTCATAAGCTGCCTTTTGCGGTGAAAGAGCAGTTTCTTTGGGTTGAGAGGTCCCGGAGTCCTCGACGTCATTTCTCTTCCTTTTATTCTTCGGAGAAACAACAGGAGGAGGAGTTTGTGCTGAGGTAGTATCTTCAGAAGCAGCATCCTTTTCAACAGATCCCGCAGATTTTCGAGAATCTGCGGGTTCATTCACAAAGGAGGGGGCTTCCTGGTTGTCATCAGTGACAATGGCCCTTTCCTCGACGTCTCCACCCTCAGGAAGAGGAGGAAGCGAATCCATAGAAGGATGGTTCTGTCGAAAATATAAAGACATAAAAAAAATATTAGAGAAATATCAAAACAATGAGGTGCAGGAAAAGATCGGAACAAGGAACAAATTCGAGAAGACAAAATACCTCGGGGAGAGGATTGGTAGAGCTATATGGTTTCACGCGGCAAGAGGAAGGAATAGGATCCTTCTTGTTCAGCGAAGTAATTTTTCGGACAAGTTTTTCCAAGTCCTTCACAGCAAGATCCTTCGACAACCTATTGGCGTCATTCTCACCAGACATACGTCCAAAGGGGATTTTTGCGAGCCTGAAGAGGCTGCACTCTAATCCGAAGAAAGTAGGCAATGATTTGAACACCAGAAAGTTCTTTGCCTTGAGTATTCTGAAGCTCATGAATACGAGTCATAAGCGCTTCTGTCGCCTTTTTCTCTTCTTCGGAAGCTTCAGCATCCCAAGAATGGCGGCGTTGAATTTTGGCACTTCCGTCAAAAGGGACTATGTTGTGCTCGACAGAGTTGGCATCTTCTTCGTGTATATAGAGCCACCTTCTGCGCCATCCTTGGACAGAATCAGGAAATTTGACGTCGAAGTAATCAACATCGGTTCGGACGCGAGATAACAACTCCACCTATGTTATAGGTGGTGCTGTGGGAGCCATTGCGGCGGAGGCAGAAAATGCGCTTCCAAAGAATCCAATTTGGAGTGATTCCAAGGAAGCATTCGCACAATGTGATGAAAATTGAAATATGAAGGATGGAATTGGGGGTCAGCTGGTGTAGTCTGAATCCCGTAGACAAAGAGAAGGCCGCGGAGGAAATCGTGAATTGGGGTAGAAAGGCCGCGGATGAGATGATCAACGAAACTAACCCGGTACTCCATTGGAGGGTTGGGGTAGCTTTCTTCGCTAGGGAAGCGGATGGCGTCTTCTTTCTTCATCAAGCCAAGCCTTTTCGAGCAGGTTAACATCCTGGTTTGTGACCTTGGACCTCTCCCACTCCACGGCTCCTAGATCCGCGGCGGCCATTGATGAATCAGGCGTGCTGTGGCGAGTGAGACGCGTGCGCGGTGGCATCAACGGCAGTGGACAAAGCAATGCTTGGGCGTGCGGAAGATCAAACAGAGTTGGGCGCAGGGGAAGTTTTTGCAAAGGGGAACAGATGTGCGGCGCAAGCGAAGGACTGGACCAAGGTTGAAGAAAGGTTTATATAGGATTCGGACGAAGCAGTGCACCGTTGGATGAAGAAATCGTGTGGTGAAAAAGGATCTCGTAGATACAAGGGTAAAAAGGTATTTTTATCGGGAAGGAATGGAACAGGCATTACCGTACGTGCGCCAGGAAAAGCGGAGGACGTGTGTCCCCCACTTGCACGACGTGTCAACGTGGTGGGAACAGATGGACCCACAAGACAGAAAAATCCCAATTATTGATAGAGATGAAGAGAATTTGACAAAGGAAAATATGTCGACAAGAAAAATAAAAAGAGAATGGCGACGTGGTAAATCATTTGAATACTTTTGGAGCCTTTGATCAAATACAAGTTTTTGCCCAAACGCTCGGGGGCTACTTTGGAAAAATAGAAAATTTCGAGTATGACAATATAGAAATGGCGAGAGCCTATGACCAAATCCAAGAATTTGTTCATAGCCTCGGGGCTACTCCCATCGGGAGCGCTGGTCGCGCACCCGATAAATATAAAAATATCGAGAAGGATTATAAATATAGCGGCAAAGGATACTAATCTGTGGAGCCTACACCCAAGCACAAGTTCTTGGCTGTAGCCTCGGGGGCTACTCCCATCGGGAACGCTGTTCGCGTGCCCGATGAATTTTTTCAAAAATAGAGAAACAGAAGTGAGTATATTTCGAGTTACACAGATAACTCTACATATACTCCCATCGGGAAGACAAAATAAGTCATCAAATATGACTCGATAAAATGTGCTATTCCAAAGGCGAAAAGCACTCGACAATATATTCTCGAACGCCAAAGTTGCGATCAATTTCCGAATGCCGCAAATTTGCGAAGGTAAGACCCTGGATCCGTTCTGCCGGGCGTGGCATCGCCAAAGACTGCGCTCTCGCTACTTTTATCCGTATCAACGAGATACGAAGAAAAATCCTAACGGACGCGTTAGGTACCCGATAAATTTGACTCGGGACTCGACGGAATGGTAAGACCTTAAGCGGCACCTGTCGAAGTTTACACCGAGTATCCCGAGATCATGTCCGGGGACATGATCTTGAAGTAGGTTTTTGCGGATTGCCACTAGAGTAGTTAACTAGTACCTGATCCGTCAGATGAACTAGCCCCAACTACCATTATCCCTGTACAATATAGAATTTTATGTGAAGAAGCATAAATAAAAGCTCTCGAATAAATATAAACAGTCGAGATTTCCCTTGACTCTACGATTCAAGCAAAATCTCGGGGGCTACTGACATAGGCATCCCAAATGAGCCTACCGAAGATAGTACCCGGAGTTTACTGAAGGCCCACTATCCGAAGAATAAGAAGATTCGGGAGTCCAAGATATATTAAGGAAAGCTAGAGTTGTAATAGAAGTGTTATTTGTAATCTGGCGGGATGAGTTAGAAACCGTCCCGGACTCTGTAACTTGTACAAAACGAAACCCTCGGCTCCACCTCCTATATAAGGGGGAGTCGAGGAACAAAGAAAGGATCGAATCTACTGTCAACATAACCCTAGTTTTCATAATCGTCGAGTACTTTTCGCCTAAACCTTCGAGATCTACTTGCCCTCTACTTCTAGCAAAACCCTAGTCTACAATCTGTAGGCATTGACAAGTTAATCATTTGTCAGTGATGGCCAACACGCGCGCGCACGCAACGCCGCCACGGCCCTGCTGGCCGCCGGCGCGGTGGACGCCTCTGCCTCGACCAAAGGTCACCGCCGCCGCCCTCGCCCGTGGGCCAGCTGCCCGACACGGCGCTCGTCGATGCCGCCCTCGCCGCGGCCCCGCTCCCGATGCCGCCTACCTGCCTTGGTCCACGCCCGAGCGCCCTCGGCCGCGGCCATCGCTGCCGAGCCGCCAGTGAAGAAGGATTTGACCGAGCCGGGCTGCTCTCTCCCCAATAAAAAAAATAAAAAAACAGAAGGGGGAGTGGGGCGGCAGATTGGGGGGTGGGGGTGGCCTTGGGCCTGGTTTCATCCCTGTGCTAATCGGTGCTAATCGGCGTAAAATAGCCTCGGAAAGTCTTTTTTAGGGTCATTTTTCACGTTAAGAACGCGCTGAGCATAACCTATCTTTGTACATGCTTTTATATTATGTTTTACTACAATATTTGATTGATGTATGCTTTTAATACTTAGTATAGCATAGTTAGCATGTCCATTTTTCTATTTAAATTTTGGAACACCGTCATATTGTATTTTGTATCAACATCGCATTTATGCAATTGATTACCTGCTGTAGTCTTACACACTTTGCATAATTTTAAGATGACGGGAATCATGAATCGTGAGTTCGCGGAGTTGGCTCAGAACGGGCTGAACTACCTGACTTGGGCCTTGGACGTTGAGATCGTCCTCGAGGGCAAAGAGATCAAGGGTACGCTGAGTGCGGGGACCCCGATGGCCCCAAGCACCACCACTCCGGCGCAAAATGCGCAAGCACTGCACTTCCTCCGCCACCACATGTGTGGTACTCGAAAAATGAGTACATGGCAGAAAGGAGTGCTTCAGCCCTTTGGACCGCCCTCAATGCGCAGTTCTCTAGGCTGAAGTACACCTGTTCAGCCACGAGGCGGAGGCGTGAATGGATGCGTCCGAGGTTTGCGGACTTCAAGATCGTGGGAGAGTACAACTCCGCATTACACCGGATTTGTACCTCGCTTCTCCTTTGTGGTACTACTATCACAGATAAAGAGAAGATAGAGAAAACCCTCTCTACCTTTCATCCATCTGCTATTCAGTCTTCGCGGAACTACCGCCAGGAGAAATTTCAGCAGTATGCAGCGCTTATTGATGCCCTCCAGGTCGATGAGGCGCAGGATGAAGTTATCAAAAAGAACTTCTCCTCGCAGCCTTTCGCTAGAGGTCCAAGTTAAGAAGTGAATGCCGGTGCATATAAAGTGCGCAAGCCAGTAATGAAGAAGCGAGGCAAGAAAGGCAAGAAGGGACCTAACCCCCCAACCCGCGGGGCTCCTCTCCAGGGAGAGGAGCATTCATCTTCGGCCACCGGAGGTGCGGCGCGCTAGTTCCTCTCGCTGAAGCAAGTGTCGTACTTTCTGGGAGAAGGATCCTCCACGTGGCGCTTCGTGGACACGTCGAGGAGTTCCCTAGGAAGGACGATGGACCTAGAGGTTGGAGAGGCCGTTGCCCCTTTCTGGGGTCTCCTTCTCCAAACACTTCTCGTAAGCACGTCCCCGATGTCGCGCTTCCAGGGTTGAGCTCTTCTTTCAAGAAAGGAACATGGTCATGGGTGGGCGTGTTTGCCGGGTTCGTTTGTTTTACCTCTCCTTGAGTACAATTCCATTGGCCAGTACTGACTTACATCGTTACCTTGCAGAGAAGAAGTCCCGCAGGAGAAGATGGAAGTGTCGCCGGGAGCTTCCGGCGAGGGGATGCCTGCCAGGGCGACGCTAATTCCTTCTCCGAACGAGGGGGCCTACAGGGGTTGGAGCTTCTGCGGTTGCGGGCCCTCATCCTGGTAGGTCTCCGAGCTTTTGCCTCTTCTGGTTTCCTTTTTTTAGAGCAACCACATATTTCAGTAATCAAAAATCAAGTAAGGTGAAGCAACACATGTGGAAACTAAAAGACAAACGGGGATAAAATAATTATCCAGAATTTGCAGATAAAATCCTAAGAAATCGAGAAATACAAAACGATACCTAGGGTTTCTTGCAACCACCGTAGCCAGCGGCCTCCGCCCAACTCATGTGCCATCGAGCCTGATGCCGGAAGAGACGTTGATCCTCCGCCATTGCAAAATCCAAAAAAGAACCATCACCAACATGATTTTGTGAGTCGATGAACAGGCCTGCTGCAAGCAGTGAGGCACATGTCATTATGGCACGTCGACCGGGGATGTCCTTGTTCTGTCTTAGACCAAGATTCACTGCCTCCTATCGACGAAGTCACATAAGAACGACAAATCCACCACCTCCGGACCAACATCTTCGCTCCAAAAGAACCACCTCGCCCCGGCCACCGGGGCCGTCGCGGATAACAACGAACGCAAGCGACACACCGAGAAACTAATCTTGCCAAATCTAAAGAACGACAAGAAGTTCAAGTTGCCGATCTGAAGGATCGATTAGCACACGCTGCCATCAACTCCGAGACGCTTCCCAGAAGGTCGTCGCCGGTGTGGAAGTAGAGATGAGGCCCCAACGGCGCAACACGGCAGAAAAAAAAACTACTAGGCCAAAAAAAACTACTAAGCGGGAAGAGGAGGAAGAGACCAACAAGGCTTGGCTGGTGGATATTGGGAGAATGGGAGGAGCTTTGAGCAAGTGCCGGAACGACCAGAATCACGTGTCTAGGTCCTCGGGAAACGCGCGGCGAGCTCCTTGGAAAAAGAGCGACGCGATCTTGGCATGGTGCCGCTGTCAGGAGAATTTTCCTTCAATCGGAGCCGAGATGAGTCAGAGAAAATCCAGACGAGCTGATCCAGATTTGGTTACACTAAGAGCATCTCTAACAGAGCATGTAAATCCCGTCGGAACTGATTTTTTCCGGCGGATTTACGGGTTCGGGCCGAAAGTGACGCAGAGCGGAGCCCGAATGGTGGGTCGGCCCGTATAAAAAGTTCAGGGACCCGAGAAACTGGAGCGTTGACCCGTATAATTACATGCCGCGGAAGGGAGTAGGGTTCCAAAACCCTACTCCCTCCGCCGCGTCCGCCCCCTCCACCGCGCGCACGGTTCGACTTCCGGCGAGCAATCCTGGAGCCACCGCCGCCGCTTCTCCACTCTCTCCACCACCACCGTGACCGCATGGCTGGGGCGAACATCGGCGGCAGGGGAGGCAGGCGGATTGGCGGGAGCAACTCTCTGATGGCGTGTAACTCACACGTTCGTTGGGAACCCCAAGAGGAAGGTATGATGCGCACAGCAGCAAGTTTTCCCTCAGAAAGAAACCAAGGTTTATCGAACCAGGAGGAGCCAAGAAGCACGTTGAAGGTTGATGGTGGCGAAATGTAGTGCGGCGCAACACCAGGGATTCCGCGCCAACGTGGAACCTGCACAACACAACCAAAGTACTTTGCCCCAACGAAATAGTGAGGTTGTCAATCTCACCGGCTTGCTGTAACAAAGGATTAACCGTATTGTGTGGAAGATGATTGTTTGCAAAGAAAACAGTAAAGCAAGTATTGCAGTAGATTGTATGCGATGTAAAGAATAGGACCGGGGTCAACAGTTCACTAGAGGTGTCTCTCCCATAAGATAAAAGCATGTTGGGTGAACAATTTACAGTCGGGCAATTGACAAATAGAAAAGGGCATAACAATGCATATACATGATATGATAAATATAGTGAGATTTAATTGGGCATTACGACAAAGTACATAGACCGCCATCCAACTGCATCTATGCCTAAAAAGTCCACCTTCGAGTTATCATCCGAACCCCTTTCGGTATTAAGTTGCAAAACAACAGTACAATTGCATTAAGTATGGTGCGTAATGTAATCGACAACTACATCCTTAGACATAGAATCAATGTTTTATCCCTAGTGGCAACAAGCACAACACAACCTTAGAACTTTCTCGTCATCGTCCCGGTATCAATGAAGGCATGAACCCACTATCGAGCATAAATACTCCCTCTTGGAGTTCAGAGTAAAAACTTGGCCAGAGCCTCTACTAATAACGGAGAGCATGCAAGATCATAAACAACACATAAGTAATAGATTGATAATCACCATAACATAGTATTCTCTATCCATCGGATCCCAACAAACACAACATATAGTATTACAGATAGATGATCTTGATCATGTTAGGCAGCTCACAAGATCCAACAATGAAGCACAATTAGGAGAAGACGACCATCTAACTACTGCTATGGACCCATAGTCCAGGGGTGAACTACTCACTCATCACTCCGGAGGCGATCATGGCGATGAAGAGTCCTCCGGGAGATGATTCCCCTCTCCGCAGCAGGTGCCGGAGGCGATCTCCCCGAATCCCCCGAGATGGGATTGGCGGCGGCGGCGTCTCTGGAAGGTTTTCCGTATCGTGGTTCTCGGTACTGGGGGTTTCGCGACGGAGGCTTTAAGTAGGCGAAAGGGCAACGCGGGGGGCCACACAAGGGCCCCACACGCCAGGTCGGCGCGGCCAAGGGCTGGGTCGCGCCGCCCTAGTGTGGCGGCGCCTCGTGGCCCCACTTCCTTCCCGCTTCGGTCTTCTGGAAGCTTCGTGCAAAAATAGGACCCTGGGCGTTGATTTCGTCCAATTCCGAGAATATTTCCTTACTAGGATTTCTGAAACCAAAAACAGCAGTAAAACAAGAATCGGCTCTTCGGCATCTTGTTAATAGGTTAGTTCCAGAAAATGCGTAAATATGACATATAATGTGCATAAAACATGTAGATATCATCAATAATGTAGCATGGAACATAAGAAATTATCGATACGTTGGAGACGTATCAGCATCCCCAAGCTTAGTTCTGCTCGTCCCGAGCAGGCAAAACGATAACAAAGATAATTTCGAAGTGACATGCCATCATAATCTTGATCATACTATTTGTAAACATATGTAATGAATGCAGCGATCAAAACAATGGTAATGACATGAGTAAACAAGTGAATCATAAAGCAAAGACTTTTCATGAATAGTACTTCAAGACAAGCATCAATAAGTCTTGCAAGTATTTTGAATTAAATTTGTAGAATTGGCATCCGTTATCTACCATGCGCTAGTCTTGTAATTGAGATAGAAATATTGTTAAGTCTGACAAGTAACTTTACGGACTGGTACCGTATTGTTAAAGAATCAAGATATGATTAAGTCCTAATGCAAACTTTTAGTAAACCTCACATTGATGATTCAAAGAGCAATGGTGTCAATTAGTACCTTAAAATCATCTTTTCTCCGTGAAACTTGAAGTTCAAATCCGTTTGAAAAGTAAGGAGCCGGAAATTTTGTTTTCAAAAATAAGCAAGGTATGAGATATATGTGATATCTAAGACCTTATTGCAAGATGATAGAATACAATCTAGTGAGACTACATAAACTCGTAAGTTTTATGGGAATGTACGAAGGTTGAAGACGCTAGGCGTCCCAATCCTCCAACTAGTTGGGCACTAACGATATTCACACATCCATGAAGTGATCGTCCTTAGTATGCACCGTTGCTAAAGCTCGCCGTTTCGAAGCATCACGTGATGATCGGGTGTTATAGATTCTACGTGTGCATACAACGGGTGCAAGCCAGATTTGCACATGCAAATACTAAGGTTAAACTTTACGAGCCTAGCATGTACAGACATGGTCTCGGAAAGTCGTCATGATTTGATGGATAAAAATTATGAGTGAAATTGTTCATCACATTAAAAGGTTACTAATAGTGAAATCTGGAACACTTGTCATGTGATGATCAACTTCAAAGGAAGAACCTCAAGGTTATTGGTATTTGACCAATGGACCTAGAAGTTATTGAAGGTGAAGTGTTTTCTAAGAATGGGGAAAGCTAAAAGAGAAACTACAAAAGATTTTGGCAGAAAGAAAGAAAAGACTAGAAAGTCTAGCTCAGGTGTATATAGATGATATACATGTTATGAATGTATTCCCTGTTTTGGTCACACAATGAAATTCTTGGGTATTTGTACCATATTGGTTGGTATGATGTGTCATACGAAATAACGCAATACAAGAATAAAATGGCCTAAGTGACTGACAAGGAATATGGTAGGAATGCACGTCTGGAACAAAATAAAGTGTTATTGTGTGTTCGTCGTTGGCATTCTACCTAGCCCTTCGGATTTTATAATAAAGAACTTTTACAATGGTTGTTATGTTCTAGTCAAATGAAAACAATGAGTTGTTCAAATTATGACATATTCCATGTACGATGGATAAGTTATTATAAATCTTTATGGTGAAGCACACATGCATAACACTGACGCTAAAATGTCATAAGGCAAATGATGTGAATTCCACTCATTAGTGGAACCGCCATTTAGGTCATGTTAGAAAGGAACGCATGAAGGAACTCCATGCAAATGGATTCTTGGAGTCATTTGATTTTTGAATCATTTGGCACTTGCAAATCTCTTCTAAAGAGAATGACTTAAATACCGTTCATAGGCCAAGAGTTGAACGGGCAACTAACTTAGTGGAAACATACATGGTGATGTATATGGTTCACTGGGCATAGTTGTGTGCGGGAGATTCTTCTACTTCATGAAAACTTCTAACAATGAATTGAGTATATATATATGGATATATTCGATAAGGAAGAAGTTTGAAACTTTTGAATGGATTCAAATAAATTTCAGCATGAAGTGGAAATCATCGTAATAGAAAAGTCAAATATCTATGATTGGATCATGGTGGAAATATTTGAATTACGAGTTTTAGCGAACATCTAAGAGATTTATGAAATTGTTCTACAACTCACGTTTCTTGGAGTATCATAATGATGATGGAGTATCCAAGAGACGTATCCAAACCTTGTTGGATTAATGATGAGATAATATAAAATGACGCCATTATACTTTTGTGGATTATGCTTTAGAGACTACCGCTTTTACACTGAATAGAGCATCATCATGATCCATTGAAATGACACCATACGAGTTATGGCATGGGTATAAACCCTAATAGTCCTTTCTTAAATTTTGGTATGCTTAGCATAAGTAAATGAGTTTACAACCAAAATCGGATGAATATCTTTGTTGGTTATCCCAGAGAATCAAATTGGGAATTCTTCCCACTATGAAGTAGCGCAGCATCGGAAATGGTTCCGGAAGCGGCCACGACGATCATGGCTCCCATGTCTACAAAGTGTTATAGTCATGGAGATCAAAGTACCTATTGAACCTTGTAGATATGGTTTACTTTGTGATCAAATAAATGATTTGTGGACAAAGGATTGATTTTGACCAATGATAAACCAACTACATACAAAGAGTTTTGATTTCATCAGAAACGATGAAGATGCTTGCATTTGCAAGAAATTAAGTGGGAGCGCTGAGACATATTTATAATACTTTATGTAGATGACATATCGTTTATTAAAATGTAATCATGTACTTGATGTGATTAAAAGGTTTCATTGAGAATTAATTTCAATGAAAGGATATGGACTGAAACATATTTAGTGTCAAGATCTATGAAGATAGATTGAAACACATAATAAGTTTAAGTCAAAGTACATAGAATGAATATTGAAGTAGTTCAATATATAAATATTAAGAAGGTGTTCTTTTCATGTGAAGGTTTAACAAGACTTGAGTGTATTTGACACTCAATGAGTAAAAACACATGAGTGACTTTAGATCACGAATAATATGTACAAAATCAGATGTCCTATGCTCTAAAGTGTTACGAGCATATACCATAATGATTCATGTAATGATCATTGGACAACAATAAGAATATCCCTGAGTGCTTTAGAAGAACCAAGGATATATATAGTTTTATATGGGTAATGACAAACAAATCGCTGTAAAGTGTTGCACCGATATTAGTTTGGTCACATATAAAAAAGAAAATTTCAATCTCAATTAGGCTAAGTGTTAATTAAAAGGGTAGCACAATGAGCTAGAATATGGCTATGCTAGATTTAGATGAGTTCTAAATATTGTGACAGATTCTACAAACGAAGGCAGAGTATGTCATTGTGTTGACGATGACTGAGGATGTTAAGTCGGGGAGTTCTTTGAGAACTTGGTGTAGACCGACAGTGTCAGAACTTTGAAGCTATATTGTGTGTGACAATATTAGTGACTTGTTTCAGACCGCAGAATTAAGGTTCCACCAGAAGACTAAGCATATACAATTAATGCCGACTCATTTGGAAAATGAGTGATGCGTTGAGATGCAAATGAATTGCAAAATACATACGTTTCTGAGCGTGTCAGATCCGTTGACTAAAACCTCTCCCGTGAGCAAAACATGATAAAGCACCAGAAGGCCAAGGTGTTATATCTTTTCAAATGTAAGCTAGATTATTGACTCTAGTGCAAGTGGGAGACTGTTGGAGATATGCCCAAGAGGCAATAATAAATTAGTTATTGTTATATCTTAGTGTTCATGATAAATGTTTACATATCATGCTATAATTGTATTAACCGAAACATTGATACATGTGTGTTATGTAAACAACAAGGAGTCCCTAGTAAGCCTCTTGTATAACTAGCTTGTTGATTAATGGATGATCATGGTTTCGTGATCATGAACATTGGATGTTATTAATAACAAGGTTATGCCATTAGGTGAATGATATAATGGACACACACCCAAATGAGCGTAGCATAAGATCAAGTCAAGTTCAATTTGCTATAAGCTCTCGATACATAGTTGCCTAAGTCCTTCGACCATGAGATCATGTAAATCACTTATACCGGAAGGGTACTTTGATTACATCAAACGCCATTGTTTAAATGGGTGGTTATAAAGATGGGATTAAGTATTCGGAAAGTGTGAGTTGAGGCATATGGATCAATAGTGGGATTTGTCCATCCTGATGACGGATAGATATACTCTGGGCCCTCTCGGTGGAATGTCGTCTGATTAGCTTGCAAGCATATGATTGGATCATAAGAGATGACATACGACGGTACGAGTAAAGAGTACTTGTCGGTGACGAGGTTGAACAAGGTATGGAGATACCGATGATCGAACCTCGGACAAGTAAAATATCGCGTGACAAAGGGAATCGACATCGTATGTGAATGGTTCAATCGATCACTAAGTCATCGTTGAATATGTGGGAGCCATTATGGATCTCCAGATCCCGCTATTGGTTATTGCTCGGAGAGGAGTCTCGACCATGTCTGCATAGTTCACGAACCGTAGCATAGAAAACAAAAATTTTCCTACCGCAAGAACGAATAACAAGCCAAGATCTAATCTAGTAGATGGTAGCAATGAGAAGATCATGAGACTAACCCTTGAAGATTTCCAAAGACTAACGAGATTAGATCTCGTGGTGGATGTAGTCGATCACTTGCCGCTTGCAAAAGCGCGTAGAAGATCTTGACCGCTTGCAAAAGCGCGTAGAAGATCTTGACGGTGCCACAGTCGGGCAGCACCTCCGTACTCGGTCACACGTTCGGTGTTGATGACAACGTCCTTCTCCCCGTTCCAGCGGGCAGCGGATGTAGTAGATCCTCCTCGGAATCCCGCCAGCACGACGGCGTGGTGACGGTGGTGGTGGAGATCTCCGGCAGGGCTTCGTCTAAGCGCTACGGGAGGTGTATGAGGAGGGAGGTGTGCTAGGGTTTGGGAGAGGGGGCAAGGGCTGCGACTTGTGGTGCCTTTGGGGTGCCCCTTGGCCTCCTTTTATAGGTGGAAAAGGTCCTTGGGTCGTCCAAGACCTGCCCCCAAAGTTTGGGAGAGTTTCGGTAGGTTTTCCGGTTCCAAAAACCTAGTCCTACTCGGACTCTTTTGCCAATTTCGAAATTGCATTAAGGAAAGACTCCTTTTCCCTTAAGGCTACGTGGTTGCACCTATTATGGAACCCTCCGGACTTCCTTAGACATCCCGGGTCGTTCCGGACACTTCCGGAACCTTCCATAATATTCCGGACTATTCCGGTCCTTCCAAAACCTTCTAGAGGCTCCGGTCAAAACACCGGACTTTTTCCGAACCCCGGAAAATGACTTCCCATATATGAATCTTATTCTCCGGACCATTCCGAACCTCCTCGTGATGTCTCGGATCCCATCCAAGACTCCGAACAAAACTTCGAACTCCATTCCATATTCCATATCTACTTAAAACGACATCAAACCTTAAGTGTGTCACCCTACGGTTCGTGAACTATGCAGACATGGTTGAGACTTCTCTCCGACCAATAACCAATAGCGGGATCTAGAGATCCATAATGGCTCCCACATATTCAACGATGACTTAGTGATCGATTGAACCATTTACATACGATACCGATTCCCTTTGTCACACGATATTTTACTTGTCCGAGGTTTGATCATCGGTATCTCTATACCTTGTTCAACCTCGTCTCCAACAAGTACTCTTTACTCGTACCGTGATATGTCATCTCTTATGAACCATTCATATGCTTGCAAGCTAATTAGACGACATTCCACCGAGAGGGCCCAGAGTATATCTATCCGTCATCGGGATGGACAAACCCCACTCTTGATCCATATGCCTCAACTCATACTTTCCGAATACTTAATCCCACCTTTATAACCACCCATTTACGCAGTGACGTTTGATGTAATCAAAGTACCCTTCCGGTATAAGTGATTTACATGATCTCATGGTCGAAGGACTAGGTAACTATGTATCGAAAGCTTATAGCAAACTGAACTTAATGACGTGATCTTATGCTACGCTTATTTGGGTGTATGTCCATTATATCATTCACCTAATGACATAACCTTGTTATTAATAACATCCAATGTTCATGATCACGAAACCTTGATCATCTATTAATCAACAAGCTAGTTATATAAGAGGCTTACTAGGGACTCCTTGTTGTTTACATAACACACATGTATCAATCTTTCGGTTAATACAATTATAGCATGGCATGTAAACATTTATCATAAACACAAAAATATATTATGATAACCATTTTATTATTGCCTCTTGGGCATATCTCCAACACGCGGTGGTGGGAGAAGGCTCGGCCTCGGCGGCTCGGTCGGCGTGGCGGCGGTCTGGCTCGGCATCGGCGGCTCGGCCGGCGTGGCGGCGGCCTAGCTCGGCCCCCCTCCGCACCCCCGGTGGTCCGAAGCAGCGCGGCGGCGGGCGGAGCTCTGGCTCCTCCCAGATGTGGCGGCGACGGCGGCGGCTCCCTGCTGCTGTCCGGCGAGGGTGGGTGGGGTGGCGGGCCCTCTCCCCTGCTTCTTCCTCTGTGAGTGGTGGTCGGCGGGTTGCTGCTGGTTACTCGTCGCGGCGGCTTCCCGAGGTGCCAGATCTGACCGTGGCGGGCTCGGTTCGATCTGGCCCGTCGGTTTCCTGCCGGTGGTGAGGTTGGTGGTCCTACGTGGTGTGGCGTCGTCGCCGCGTGGGAGGTGCTTGTGCCAGTGGTTCGTAGGCCGGCGGCGTTGTGGGTCTCCCTCATCTCCGTTCGGCAACGTGGGAGTGGCGGAGGTTCGGCTGCTCCGAGCGAAAGCTGATGGCGCGGCAACTGCGGATGTCGCTTTCCTCTTGGGGGCCTTCATGGAGCCTTCGACCTCCTCCGCTCCCGGGCATAGTTTTCGGGCGAAAGCCTAGGCCGTGTTTTGCAGGGCCGGACGACGGCGTCGATCCACGTCGCTTCCCTCTTGGGGGCGTCGTCTTGAAGACTTTGTTCCCCAGCGTGCTTTCCTGAGGCTGGACTCGTACAGCATCGCGGCGGGTGGCCGGCGATGTGTGAGGTCCGTGTGGTGACTTGTGTGGCAACGATGGCGGTGTGGAACGATGTTTGGTAGAGTGATCTGAAGAGTGATGACGACGACGTTGAAGGTCAACCGCGACGACTTCTCGCTTCGGCGGCCTATGTATCTTGTGTGGGTTGCCAAGGTGGCTCTGTGTCCCTGCGGCGGTCGTGCTCCATGACGGTCGACGGGGCACTTGTTTCGGTTTTCGATCGGTTTTCCGCTAATAAACTGGCCAAATTCTGTACTTCTTCTTTATTAATGAAAATGACAAGTCTATTGCCTCGTTTCAAAAAAAAAATTATTAGTAAATCTGAACCGTTCGATCAGTTTGTTTGGACGGTCTGTATCCGTCCCTACCGTAAAAAGGCTCCTCAACAAGCACCGAGAAAACATCTTGCCAAAAACAATCGAGTTGAAAAACCTAGATATTTCACGAAATTGATTTTGAGAAGCTGAAACTTGAATTTCTACAGCGTTGAAAAATTTGACCTTTTTTTCTACGCTCAATCTTGGAAAAAGCAAGCATTTTGACCAACGAGTCTTACTCAAAACAATCAAGTTGAACCTAGCTAAATGCGAAAAAGTTGACTGTTGAGAGTTGAAACTTGAATTTGTGCAGCGCTAGAAGTAACTTTTCTTCAAATATCACGTTATGTGCATCTTCTCCTATGTTTGAGTAAAGTATAAAAAAAACCTTAAACTTGTAGAGGGTGTTGGAATTAAACCTCAAACTTGAAATACCGGAAATCAGCACCCTCAACTTGGAAATCCCGGTCTCTTCTTATGGGACGCTCGTTTTAGACGGGATTTGCTGACGTGGCCATGATTAACGCTGGGAATGTTGACTTTCTTGAATTATTTGCATATCTCAAGAGGGAAACAAAGGCGTTTTTTTTTTGCGATTCAAACAAAGGCGTTCTTGTTGCTGTCGTCGAACATTGATTTCTCCGATCTCTCCCTAAGATGCACATACCAGCAAAACCGAGCAGCTTGCACATTGCAGCAAGGCAGCAGTTAGCGCTACCCAGCGGGCAGTGCAGGCGAGCTGCATGGCCACGGCGGCTTCGAGCGGCATGGACATTGGACAACCCCGAGGTGGCGAAGAGTTTGGGCAAGCGGTCCGAGGGCAGCAGCCACGGTACCTCGCCGACGCGCCCGTGACTGATGTCGAGCAGCTTCTGCTCGCTGCTCTCAGCCTACGGCATCTTGTCTGCCTAGCGGACTCGGCGCTTGTAGCTTCCAAGAGAGATTCAGCTGAGACTGCGCATCCTACGCCGAGGAACTCACACACGGACGAGATTCATAACAGGGAAATAGAAAAGGGGAGGTAAGGAAGATGATAGGTGTGACATGTGGTCCACAATTGTCATTGAGAGAGAGATGTCCCATATTGGCAATCCCTGTTTGGTAATGATCTAGAGGTAAATTATGACCGGGAATTAAAAGTTCAAGGTGTTGATTTCAGGGATTGAGAGTACGGGGTTTGATTTGGACTCCCTCTACCAGTTGAAGGTTTTAAACAGACTTTACTCCCTATGTTTCACACCTCACCAACGTGACTTTCTAGGACGTGGAGCTCAGCATGACGCAAGGTGAGCGACTCCCGTGTCCTCACCGCGCGCGAGGTGAACGTCACATGCCACGCGCGTGCTCTCGTCCATACTTGACGCGCACGCGGCGGTGGGCCCCCTGGGAGATCCATACGTCAGTTGCTAGATGGTCCATGAGTCTTAAGGAGAATCGGTGACGACAGCCAACACGGGGTGTGGTGTCTGCAAAAACAGGGATGCGTAGCAGAAAAGAAAGGAGTGAACCTGCGGGAGGAGAGTTTGTGTTGGCCTCCCGGTCCGAGTGGCACCGCGCCAATAGGGTTTGTGTGTCCTTCTGCCCGCGCGGACGAAAACAATAACCACAGCCTATTTAGTATTTACAACAGACGCTGAAGATGCCATGTAGTGTTGCAGAAATGCTACACATGGTCCATTTGGAGGAAGACGGTGAGACGGATGATATCAAAGGGACTCAATGTTGGAGATGGATGTATATATACCCGAACCATCAGTTGTTGCAGATACGGAGAAACTAACGGGCTGCCAATTGGTTGACATTATTACAAGCACTAAAGTTTCAAAGAATCACGTGTGCCGTCGTGTTTGTTTGCCGGTCCAAGAAAACCTAACGACGTCTGCACCATCTACGCAGACGGCTGCACCATCTACGCAGCGATGGCATAAGGGCATCTCCAACCGGGCGACCCATCCCGCGCCCGCGCGTCCGGATGGGTCGAAACGGACAAAATCGCGGCCCAGCGCGTGGACCCATCCCTAAAACG
This sequence comes from Lolium rigidum, assembly GCF_022539505.1. NCBI lineage: Eukaryota > Viridiplantae > Streptophyta > Magnoliopsida > Poales > Poaceae > Lolium > Lolium rigidum. The sequence goes on from NC_061509.1 coordinate 275,591,087, forward strand.
GACGGCCGGGGCGTCCGGGACGACCCAAACCCGGCCCAAATCTTGGACGAGTTTGCGTGGCCGCGGACGCGAAAGGCTGGTCGCTCGCGTCCTCCCCTTGTCCGCCCCCGGCCCGCCCTGTCCGCCTCCCACAACGAAACACTCCACTCCACTCCCAAAACCTAGAGATGGCCGACGAAGCGACCGCCGCCGCCACCGCCACCACCGCCACCATCGGAGAGGAGGCACCGGTCGCGGCCGTTGCCGCTCCTTCCGTGGAGGCGGCTTCGAACCGGAAGCTCCGGTGGTCGTGGAGCCCGGCCGCCGACGAAGAAGGCGAAGCCCGAGCTCACCGCGGAGCGAGAGGGCGATGGAGTCCAAGAAGCGGCGGACCGGCGCCGGCGTGTGATCAACGGAAGAAGGAGGCCACCGCCGAGGAGGAACGGGTGCGGGCGGCGGAGCACCTCCTCCAACTCCAAACACGGGCGAAGAACACGGTCATGCAAGAGCAGGCGCAGGCCATGCTGTTTTACGGCCACTCATCGCTCGGCCGGCACATGCTCATCCCCGGCACCGGCACGGCCTCGGGGGAGCTCGGCCTCATCCGTGACCCCGCCCCTTCCTCCAAGATCAACCGGCCCACCGTCCGCCCCGTTTGGGCGGAATTGGGGGCGCATTCCGGGCGGCACGCGTACCGCTCACGGGATGGGTCACCGGAGGTGGGGAGTCCATGTCGGGGCCGTCACCTTCGTCCATTGACCTCAACCGTGCGCCGGCGAACTCCAAAGGCCACAAGAACCTCGGCAGCAGCCGCCATGGCCGGCGCACGCAACCTCGTTCGACGATTTGTCGGCCGCGCGCGCGCGAGTCACCGTCGACCGTGCGAGCCCCTACGTCTTTCGCGCGACGATGCCGGCCACCCCGCCATATCCTTCGACACGACGAGCTCCCGGCCACCTCCCGTTGACACACAAGAGGGCACAACCGCTGTCCCGGCAAGCATAAACATCGAGGAGGAGCCGTTGTTCGTTGAGGGCCTCACACAAGCCGCAGCTGCACAAGCTAGAGCTCGCCGGCTAAGCAAGCGAACCGCCAACTACACGGAGAAGGAGGACAAGATGATCGTCCATGCATGGTTGACCATCGGGCAAGATGCGTTGACGAGTGCCGAGCGAAGGGGACCGCATTCGGCGCCGGATCTATGAATACTTCCATGAACATCGCAAATATGGACAGGAGCCATTTGAGAGCGACCGCAGCGACATATCGATCCAAAAGAGGTGGGGAACAATTCAAACGGAATGCAACAAGTTCCAGGCGGCGTATGAGCACGCGAAGCGGCTCCCCGTTAGTGGCATGGGTATGAAGGACTTGGTATGATTCTTAACCTCAACTTAATCATCCGATATTCGCACATACGTTTATCGTTGTTCTCTCGCTTTGCTCTAGGTGTGGCGAGCTTTGGACTTCTACAAAGCCAACAATGGAGACAAGACCTTTGCCTTCCCTCATTGTTGGAAGGAACTCCAGTGGCACCCCCAAGTTCCGGGAGGGGTATGAGGGGTACATGGCGACCTTGATCGGCAACAACCCCGCCAAAGATGCCACGGTCATTGACGTTGATGGTGGGCAGCCTTGCGGTAGCTCCGCTTCTCGTGCAAGTCGTCCACGCGGCCACAAGTCAACCAAAGCCGACATGAAGCGTGATGCTTCCTCCGTACTATTGTATGGCACTTTGAAGGAGATGCATGCGGATAGAGAGGTGTCCACGGACAAGAGGGATGAGAGGAGGCGCCGGGAGAAAGAAGAGGACAGGAAGAAATTCTTTGATGTCCAGCAGAAGAAGCTTGAGATTGAAGAGGTCAAGGCCCAGAGCCAAAGCTAAAGAACTTGAGCTCAAAGAGAGAGAACTTGAGCTCACAAAGATCGGCAAGGGCGAAAGAGGTGGAGATGAAGGCGAAGGAAATTGAGCTCAAAGCAATGGCAAGGGCCAAAGAGATGGAGATGAAGGCGCAGGAAGTTGAGCTCAAACGCCAAGCCGAGGACAACCTCATCATGAACGCCGACTTGACCAACATGAGTGAGGCGAAGAGAGCTTGGTTCGAGAAGAGGCAGAAGGAGATCTTCGAGCGCCCAAATTGAGTTAGACAATCTTAATTGTAATTTTTATATTTTTCTCAAACTATGGCACATTTTAATTGATTTATCATGCTACATTTGATGCTATTTTATGCTATTTTCTATATTTTATGTTTGTTATATATTATTCCATGTTTATGAGATATTATTCTAGGTTTAGACATTGTTTTATAAAGTATCTGTGGCCAGATGGCCTATTTCCCAAAGAAGTAGGCCAAATGGCCAAATTGAGTGGCCGCTGCGTTAGGCGCAGCGTGCGACCCAAACGGACACGCTGGACGCGGGCGTCGTCGGGTGTCCGTTCGGCCACCAAACGGCCCAAAACGGACGGCCCAGCGCGTCCGTTTGGATCGCCCGGTTGGAGATGCCCTAACAGCCCTCACGGCAACAGCCGCATTTATCTGCTCCATAGACGTGGGCCAGTGGTACTGTACATAAAAGGCAGAAGGGTTAAAATACCTGCGACGAATACAACTGCTGATGTTGATCTGGCTAACAACCATTGGTCTATGCTGCGGGAGCATTTAGACTCGGGAGCCAAAGTGAATATCCGGTGAACCTGCCTCCTTCCTCTGTCCTGCTTCTCTTATTCTCTACGTAAATCTTCTTCTTCTTCCTCGAGGTGTAGCTGCTCTCTACACAACCGGCGGCAACGATTTCCAAGTTCGGCCATCACACACAGCAGCTCTGCAGCAATTTCTTCAGGGGAAAGCTCTGCAGTTGCCTATACACAAACAGACACCAAAGCGCGCGTTGGGCCTTGGCCCATCATCCAGGCCGCCCCCACCTAGGGTTGCGAAAGGAGGAGAGAGGTTGTAGATCGGAGATGAGCCGGATGCTCCTCCCTCTTCGCGCCGTCGCCGCCAGAGTGGTGTTCCAGTAGATTCCACAATCCGCAATCAAATCGTCTCGTTTTGGACGTGCTGCCGTCCGACTTCGACCCTCTTTCAGTTTAGATTTTACAAGGAGTTCAAATCCTTCTCGATTAAAGTCTCCTACTTGTCCCGAACAACGGCGCTATAAATCTCCGAGTTTGCGCCAACTCCAGGACCAGACCACCGATTCCTTCGATATATCAGTTTTCAGACGAGACCAACAACTCACGAGTCATCAAGGGCCAGATTTAGCCTCGGAAAATCAACGCGGGGGCCATGGCGGTGAGTTCCTTTCTTTTCCTCTTGACTACTGTAGATGCTTTCTTTTCCTGTAATTATAGTTGCTTCCTTAAACCTGTTTACGGGAACAAAAAGATCAAGTTTGGACGACATTGAAATTGTGGGCGTAACCAATCTCTTAAATTTAGCCACAATGAAAGTCTATGAGAAACTAACTCGTGTCTACGCACAGAAGGATTCCTTTGTTGTGTGAAATTTCAAACCTCGTGTCTACCCACAGAGGATTCTTTTGTTGATACTGCGACATGCATCCTCTCAGCCGTTTGGTAATGCATCAATGCATTCCTTTGTCAGCATCGTAGTACTGTTGCGAACCTATGGAAATTATAAAACTTAGTGTCTGCATCAATAGGTACCACTGTAATCCTGACAAACTAAATGACAACATTTTATCACTTATGATTTGGAATCACCATGTTAATTCACAAAGATAAGTCAGTGGAGTTGAAAGAACACTTACCTGCTCCAAGGGCAAATCTTCAGAGTGATTCAACTCAAATACCAACCCTTCAAACTCTCCTGTTGTTTGATCTTTGATCTTTCTGCAAACAATGGACATAAGAACTCATCAGCAACAACTCGTGGGCTGTGTGAGGCTACGTCTGATACAGCGACATGTATCCCCATGGCCCATGGGCAGAACAGCAGGACAAACATCTAGAATTGGCAAATCTGCAACCACGAATCTGGTCGCCCAGGCTACAATGTGATGACCAGGTGGTGTCCTAACTTGATAGAATCAGGAAAAAAAAAGATGAGATAAACACAACGTTGGTCCCTTTGTTGTCATATCTGGTCCCCGCCATCACCGTCATTGTTCCAGAGCAGTGGGTGCCGGGTGGCTTGTCCTCCCAGAGGCAGACCCACGCAATTCGCATCGACCTTGCTGGTAGAGGACGCCGCCGCTACCACGGTTCCCCCCGCCACCATCGCCGCCGGTGATGGCTACCTCGTGCAACCGCTCCATCAAAATCACCCGTAACGATGGCTTGCGGCCGACGTGGGATCCTCCACCCACACCAGCTTACCTTGCTCGCTGGACGATCCAGCGACGATAACATCCGGCTCGAGCGGTCAGCGCCGGCCGCCTCCGTTTCGTCGCGTCGAGCTTGCCCGGTGCCCATCTGCGTCGCCGCTGACCCCTGCACGCATCCGCCGGGACGCTCTCCATCGGTCCTTCTCCGGCTGATGGTGAGGAAGAGAAGGAGGGGAAAGCACGCGGGGCCACGGGGAAGAGAGATGAGCCATGAGGGGCGGCGGACAGAGATGATGAGGCGGAGGGGCCAAATCAGTAGGCGCCACCTTCAGCTCCGCTGAGCGCTGGCCGCTGCCCATGGCCAGCGTCTCCTGCGGTGAGCGGCGCCACCACGCCGAAAGGAAGACCAGCGGCGACGGGGAGGAGGCGGGGTAGTAGCAATAGGTCGTGGGAAAATTGCTCCTCTCGATACAACTTTTGGTCCCTTTTTCTAGCCATGCCGCTCTTCCTTCCTTTTTTTTTTTGCAGTTGCTCTTCCTTTCCCTGGAAACGCCCTCCTGATCGGCGTAGCAACGCGTGGCACCAACGAAGGAAGCCGTCACGACCAGATAAATCTGGGTAGACACTACGTCCAAAAATAAATCGAAAATAGAAAAAAGACTCGGCACTGTATCAAATGAAGGATACAGTAATCTAAATGGCTCTGGTTTGAGCAAACCTGCTCAGCTTTGATATAGTTAGTTATTTTTTTATTGGGAAAAAATATGATCAGGTCTCTACATCTTGTACTGCATCGAAATTACATCTTTGTGATTGTATGGATTTTTTTAAACTCCGAGGCAGAATCAAAATTGCTTCTTTCATAACTGCAATGTTTGTGTTGCTTTACGAGAAAAAGTCTGTACCTATTGTAGTACATCTAAATTGTACATCTTTGTTACTATGAGAATTGTAACTCTTGTACTACATTGAATTTCTTTACGGGAGCCATGGAGGTGAGTTCATTGTCCTTTCGTTTCCCCTAGGTCCACTCCTAGTTACTTCAAGTTTGTATCATCTGGACTACATAATAATTGCTTCTTTAAGACTGCATCTAAATTGCTTCTTTCATAATTGCGATATATGTGTGGAAAAATACTTCAAGCTTCTATCAAAATTGCATCAAGCGAATGTCAAAGGTGTGTATCCGCGACTAGATTGAAATCAATCCTGATTTGTTTCCATGCCAAATGCAGGAAGACTGCGGAGATGATACAATCAGCACCTTGCCCAATGACATTCTGCTCAACATTCTTGACCGACTCCATGTCTCCGACGCGGCAAAAACCAGCATCCTCTCCAGGCGGTGGAGTCAGCTTTCCGCCAAGCTCCCCCGACTTATAATAAATCCTGTGCCTGAGGATATGTTAAGCCTATTTGGAAGATATGTGTCACGCGCCAAAATCTCTGATGGTTATTTGGCTCGGCTCAATGCAGCTACTTTCAAAGCAACAAAGAGTGTACTAGCACGCCGAGATCCAGGCCAAGACACCATCCGCCTCCTGTCTACGACGTTCTACTTGATAGGTGATGTCCCCATATCCATTGGACATGCTGTTAGTGAGGCCATGGCAGTACACCAGATTGAGAAAGCCGAATTCACAGTTTTGACAGTTAAGGGCTGCAAACAGTGCAGTCTTGTTGATCTGATGAGCTATGGGACACAGTTTGTGTCCCTTTTTAATGAGTGTCGAAATGCATTTATTGGTTTGACACGACTCTACTTGGAGAATTTGAGATTTGCTGAATCCAACTTAGTCTCCAACATCTTCGTCACTTGCAAGCTATTAAAATATTTAGGACTTTTCAATTGTGACACACATAAGTGGATAACACTCCAAATTGAACATGCACAGCTTAGTGAACTCAGTCTTGTCAATTGCCGTTTAGACAAAGTTGAACTCAAGTGGCTACCAAAACTCACCAGGACAACCTACAAGTTTTGGATGTCTTTCAAAGAACTACCGCTGTCATTTGGTCATGTCCCGTTGCTTGAGTTTTTGGAACTTACAAATGTTACTTTTACCTCTCACAAAATGGTCACGCTAAGTACGTTACTTCCAGAGACGTGTGTACAAGATCTGCGGTTGGGGTTTAAATGCGAAAAGGTAAGGTGACGATGATTGCTTTGTTGTGACTTCACTTATTCTATGCTCATCCTATCATATGTTTATTGTTCCAGATTTGGGTTCAACCAGAGCCTCCGACCAGAAGGCTGTCAGCTGCATTCCGCGGACTAAGGATTGTCAATCTAGAGAGCATTCCTGAAGGGCATGATCTCACGTGGACTATGTTCATTCTAGAAGCTGCACCATGTCTAGAAGAGTTCTACATGTCGGTATGTTCTTGGCTAAATCCACTTTTTTTTATGGGTTACTCTAGTACATGATGGTATGTTTGCACCTAGAGCTTGGTCTATTCTTTTTTGTTTGAGCGGTTACTCTACTATTACCCGCATTGTTACACGCACCTGTGCTTTCACTTGGAGTACATATGTCCTATGAGCAGCAAAACTAACTTCTACCATTTACGTATGTCCTGTTGGTGGAATGCAGGTAATGGATCATCCATGTGAAATGGAGTTGCATCCGGAAATGAGGAGGCAACTCTATTTGAGCGATAATAAGGGTGTAGAGTGGGAATCACCTAGATCAGATATCGAGCACCGCCACCTTACCAAGCTCATCATCTTCTGCTTTGGGAATTACATTGTGAGTCATCTTAGGCGTGTCATGAAAGTAGCGGTGAATCTGATGGATGTGTACCTGTACGACAGAGTGGCATGTCGCTACTGCGAACACATAAACCCTCTGAACCCTGGTAGGCTTCCACGGAACAAGAAGAAGTTGAATGCACTGAGGAATCTATTGACGCAGGGTATAGAGTCACCTGCCAGAATTCACTTCCTGACCCCTTCTCCTGAAATGGATGCTGATCATGCTGAAAGGTTACCGGAGAGTTTTCGTTAATTCTGTTCGTGTACCTGAAAATATAGCTGAAGCTAAAGGCCTTCTGGAAGTTTATATGTAATACTAGTTGGTTGGAGTACTAATCTTCGTTTGTCTCCTTTTGTTTTCTCAAAACCAGTTGGAAGTGATGTATTGTACTGTACATGTCACGGTCCAAGCGGGAGATGGAGTCGTCGTCCTCCGTCTCGAGTTGGCGAGTCACGTATGCTCTCCGGCCGTTCGCCGGCGGCGGCCGGAACCACCCCTTCCTCGACGGAGTTCTCGTCATCCACCACGCCAAGGGGCGCCTTCTCCTTCTCGATCGCTCGGAATTCGTGGTAGATTCGCGAAGACTTGGGGAGAGGGAATCAATTGGTTTTGGCGGCCCTGTTGCTCTCCCTCGCCATGACGTTCGCGTTCCTCCAAGGCCCCTGCCTCCGAGCTCCCTCTTCGGCGCGGAGGCGCCGCATGGACGCCGGCAATCGGGCGGGGGAGAGTTTCCGACACACACCTCGGCTGCGATCAGGTCGGCTCCCTTCCCCTCTTCGATTGAGGAGCTCTTCTACTCTACTGCACCGGACAGAGATCCGCTCCGCCTGAGCTCACCGGAGCCGCTGCGACCGCGCGGTGGACATATTATCGACCCCGGAAGATGGAGGCCGCATGGCCTGCTGGGGGCCTCTCCGGGTGCTACCATGGCGGATGGCCCAGTTGCTGTTGCTGGATTGGGCTTGAGCCCAGATGCTACCACATCCATGGCGGCCATGGATGGAGATCGCCACACGTGTCCTGGGACCAAGCATCCACCATCCATCGTTAATGGCGGTCTCCGACAGAAGGGCCCAGGAAACCCTAACGCCTATATATCCCCCGACGGAGACACCGCCGCCGGTTTTGACCTAGATCTCATTCTCAGCCATTACTGGGACAAAGCCAGGGTTCCTGCTCACCCTCCTCCACAAGCTCCTGACTCTTTCGGCTGGTGGCGCGGCAAGGTGGTCGGAGATCCGCGCTCCTTCGCGCAGGTCGCCGCCTCTCCTCCGACGATGGGCGATGGCGGGGGACGGTTCGGCGGCGGAAGGGGACGCAATCATCCAGGCCGGGGGCGCGGCCGCAACGTCTGGCAACGAGACGACGCGGTGCAGACCTCCTCCACCAATCTGCGCGGCTCCAACTCCCACTCTCAGCAGTCCAATGATCGCTGGGAGGCGGCGGCGTGGGAGTCGGAGAAGCGCCGCCAGGAGGCGTCCTCGAAGGCTGGAGGTAACACCAGTACTGATCAAGGGGCCGGAGCCAGTTCCCTGATGGCTGCCGGAGACCCAACTCCCTGTCTCAATTGCAACCTTGCTGGTCATTACACCGCGCGGTGTCCCACTATCCGCTGCGACCGCTGCAAAAAACTTGGGCATATTACTCAGATTTGCCAAACCATCCTTCCTTGGGAATGCACTCCTTCTATGTGTGGATTCCAGGCTCCTGGTCGTGGTTTTTTCTATATGCCTGATCTGAGTTCCTCCAAATTAATCAAGGAAAGGGCCACCAGTGTTGTGATTACTATCATTGAGGGGAATGCCACCTGCAGAGAGATTGAACAATCCTTCAATCTCATATTTGGGGATAGTTGGAGATGCACTGCAAGGGCTATTGGTCCTAATCAGTATACCATGCGGTTCCCTACTCCTCGTGAGGTGGAAAGAGCGGTGTGCTATGGGGCATCCATGAAACTCAAGACAGCCGAGGCGACGGTTAGTCTCTCACCATGGACGGCTTCGGTTGGAGCTAAAGCACAGCTTCAAAAAGCTTGGGTAAAAATTAGCAATATTCCCCTAGACAAGAGATGTGAAGCTAATGTTTTCTATGCTGGTGGTCTTGTTGGTGTATCTCTTGACCTGGAGGCTGCCACTCTGCACAAACCTGAATATGTCAAAGTTTTGATTGGATGTAGAGACATTGAGAGGATTCCTGCTAGTGCTGAAGGTTGCCTTGGTGATAATTTCTATGACTTTTATTATGAGGTAGACAAAATTGTGGTCGGAGGAAAACCTAAAGACACTTCTAATGTGGCTGTTGGCAATTCGGGTGCTCCTTCCCCGAAGAGGCCAAGATTCGAGCAGAGTAACAATGTTACTGAGGAAAATTCTGATACACAGCTCATGAGCAGTCAGACAGAATCTATCCACCAGGGACGCCAGCATGAGAATGTTACCATCACAGATGTTACAGAGGAAGTGGATACTCAGGAATCGGAAGACGATAGCACTGGTGGTGAACTTCTTATTGAAACAATAGCAAGAGAACATGAGGATGCCCTTCTTAAACCTGGTATGACTCCTAATAAGTGGCTTATTCCCTGCCCCATTCTTAATGTCACTCCTCTGAATCCTATTGCTGCTCCCATTTCATCCTTGCTGTTACCTGCTTCTCACTCTCTATCGGATGAAGCCTGGCCTCCGCTTCCTGTGATAACAGATGTCACTGACTTGGTTAATTCCCCTACGAATGTTTCCTCAGATTACCTGGTTCAGTCTCCTGAGCTCTCTGTGGAAGATAAGGAGGATGACAAGCAGGAGGAGCCAGCTGCCCCAAGCCGCAGGGCCCCAGCAGATGCAAACATGAACATCATGGATAAAGTGGAGAAAGTGGCCAAGAAGAGGAACTTGGAAGGTAATATCGCTGTGCCTATCTCTGATTCTAATTCCTTCGCTGCGCTTTCGAACACTGAATTGATATGTAGAGCTTTAAAGATGGGGGTTCACATTCCTGATAATGATTTTACCGCCATTGACATTCTTAGAGACTTGGAAACTTCTAGAAATGATTTGGCCAACAAAAATGTGTCCGCCCAATTGCATGCTGATAATCTTTACATAGAAAACAATATTGGTAACTCGACCCCTCTATCTATGGACTGGACACACTCCTCTGACAATGATGAACCCTTCACCATAGTTAGAAATACACTACAAGAAAAGTTCTGATAGACAACGTCCCAAAATCGTCAACTAAGGGGCATTTTTCGTCGCCTATGGGCCTAACCCGACGATATGGGTTCCGTTGTCGAAACTAGCGTCGAGCAAAGTCCAACGACGATTTTTTCGGTCCGTCGCGCTTGGGCGCCCCTTCCGCCACGGAAAATCGGACCGTTGCGGAAGTGTTTTCGGGAGCCCGTTGACTCGCCGACGTCATGCAAGCCGACACGTGGCGGACGCCGTTAGCGCCGGTTAACGGCGTTAGCA
>NC_061509.1:275601678-275620934 GCF_022539505.1 Lolium rigidum
TGGTTTAGAATAACTTTATACTTGGCAATTGTTTTGAGCTCTCTTAGATCATGTTTAAGCTCTTGCATCATGTAGTTTAATCTATTAGTGGAGAACTACCGTAGAGCTTGTTAAAATTTGGTTTGCATGATTGGTCTCTCTAAGTCTAGATATTTTCTGGTGAAGTGTTTGAACAACAAGGAAGACAGTGTAGAGTCTTATAATGCTTGCAATATGTTCTTGTGTAAGTTTTGTTGTACCTGTTCATACTTGTGTTTGCTTCAAATAACCTTGCTAGCCCAAAGCCTTGTACTGAGAGGAAATGCTTCTCGTGCATCCAAACACCTTGAGCCAAATCCCATGCCACTTGTGTCCACCATATGTACCTACTATGTGGTATTTTTCTGCCATTCCAAAGTAAATTACTTGAGTGCTTCCTTTAAAATTTCATTCCTTTATCTTTGCAATATATAGCTCATGGGAAAATAGCTTAAAAACTATTGTGGTGATGAATATGTAGCTATGTGTCTTAGTTCTTATAAGTTGCTTGTTGAGCGGTAACCATGTTTCTGGGGACGCCATCAACTTTTTACCTTTGTTGGATATCATGGGAGATGCTATGCATGTTCGTCTTGTCTGAAGTAAGGGTGATTTATCATGATCAAATGGTTTGAATATGCATATGTTAGAGAAGAACATTGGGCCGCTAACCAAAGCCATGTATCATGGTGGAAGTTTTCAGCTTTGGACATTCATCCTCAATCTCTTATGAGAATATTATCCGTTGTTGAATGCTTATGCATTAAAGAGGAGTCCATTATCTGTTGTCTATGTTGTCCCGGTATGGATGTCCTAAGTTGAGATCTATTAAAAACGAGAAATCAAATGCAATTGATCTCCTTGGACCTTTGTACAGGCGGCATAGAAGTACCCCTTTGTGACACTTGGTTGAAACATATGTTATGCAATGATAATCCATGTAAATCCAAACTAATTAGGACAAGGTGCGGACACTATTGGTATTCTATGCATGAGGCTTGCAACCTGTACGAAGTATTATGCATAACACATATGAATTATTACTACCGTTGACAAAATTGTTTCTATGTTTTCAAAATAAAAACTCTAGCACAAAAATAGTAATCCATGCTTCCCTCTGCGAAGGGCCATTCTTTTACTTTATGTTGAGTCAGTCTACCTACTTCTTTCTGTCTTAGAAGCAAACACTTGTGTTAACTGTGTTCATTGATCCTTACATGATTACTTATTGCACTTGTTATATTACTCTATGTTGACAATTATCCATGAGATATACATGTTACAAGTTGAAAACAATTGCTGAAACTTAATCATCCTTTGTGTTGCTTCAATGCATTCTACTTTGAATTTATTGCTTTATGAGTTAGCTCTTATGCAAGTCTTGTTGATACTTGTCTTGAAAGTACTATTCATGAAAAGTTTTGCTATATGATTCATTTGTTTAGTCATTATCTCTTTGTTAGCAATCTTTTGCTTCAGATCACTCCATTCATCTCATATGCTTTATAATAATGTTGATCAAGGTTATGTTGGTAGCATGTCACTTCAGAAATTATTTGTTGTTATCGTTTACCTACTCGAGGGCGAGTAGGAACTAAGCATGGGGATGCTTAATACGTCTCCAACGTATCTATAATTTCTTATGTTCCATGCTACTTTTATGACAATACTTACATGTTTTATACATACTTTACATCATTATTATGCATTTTCCGGCACTAACCTATTAACAAGATGCCGAAGCGCTAGTTGCTGTTTTCTGCTGTTTTTGGTTTCAGAAATCCTACAAAGGAAATATTCTCGGAATTTGACGAAATCAACGCCCAGGGTCTTATTTTTCCACGAAGCTTCCGGAAGACCGGAGGGGATACGAAGTGGGGCGACGAGGCGCCCACACCACAGGGCCGTGCGGCCAGGGTGGGCCCCGTGCCGCCCTATGGTGTGGGGCCCTCGCGCCGCCTCCTGACCTACCCTTCCGCCTACTTATAGCCTTCGTCGCAAATACCCCTGTACCAAGAGCCACGATACGGAAAACCTTCCAGAGACGCCGCCGCCAATCCCATCTCGGGGGATTCAGGAGATCGCCTCCGGCACCCTGCCGGAGAGGGGAATCATCACCGGAGGGCTCTACATCACCATGCCCGCCTCCGGATTGATGCGTGAGTAGTTCATCCTTGGACTATGGGTCCATAGCAGTAGCTAGATGATTGTCTTCTCCTCTTGTGCTATCATGTTTAGATCTTGTGAGCTGCCTAACAAGATCAAGATCATCTATTTGTAATGCTACATGTTATGTTTGGCGGGATCCGATGAATATAGAATATTATGTCAAGTTGATTATCAATCTATCATATATGTGTTGTTTATGTTCTTGCTTGCTCTCCGTTGCTAGTAGAGGCTCTGGCCAAGTTGATACTTGTAACTCCAAGAGGGGGTATTTATGCTCGATAGTGGGTTCATGCCTCCATTGAATGCGGGACAGTGACGAGAAAGTTCTAAGGTTGTGGATGTGCTTGTTGCTACTAGAGATAAAACATCAATGCTTTGTCTAAGGATATTTGTGTTGATTACATTACGCACCATACTTAATGCAATTGTCTCGTTGTTTGCAAGTTAATACTCGGAGGGGTGCGGATGCTAACCCGAAGGTGGACTATTTAGGCATAGATGCATGCTGGATGGTGGTCTATGTTCTTTGTCGTAATGCCCCGATTAAATCTCATAGTGATCATCATGATATGTATTGAATATTTATTTGTCGATTGCCTGCCTGTAATTTGTTCACCCGAGCATGTTATTTATCTTATTGGAGAGACACCACTAGTGAACTGTGGACCCCGGTCCATTCTTTTACATCTGAATACAATCTATCGCAATCATTGTTCTCTACTGTTCTTTGCAAACAAACATCATCTTCCACACTATACGATTAATCCTTTGTTTTCAGCAAGCCGGTGAGATTGACAACCTCACTATTACGTTGGGGCAAAGTATCTTGATTGTGTTGTGCAGGTTCCACGTTGGCGCCGGTTTCACTGGTGTTGCGCCGCACTACACTCCTCCACCAACAACCTTCACGTGTTCCTTGACTCCTACTGGTTCGATAACCTTGGTTTCTTACTGAGGGAAAACTTGCTGCTGTACGCATCAACCTTCCTCTTGGGGTTCCCAACGGACGTGTGCTTCACGCGTGCCAAGCTCTTTTTCAGGCGCCGTTGCCGGGGAGATCAAGACACGCTGCAAGGGGAGTCTCCACATCCAATCTCTTTACTTTGTTTTTGTCTTGCTTTACTTTATTTTATTTACTGTCTTGTTTGCTCTATATTAAAAACACAAAAAATTAGTTGCTTCACTTACTGTCTTGTTTACTTGCTTTATATCAAAAACACAAAAAAATTAGTTACTTGCATTTACTTTATTTACCTTTTGTTCATTTCATCATGCTTCCTCCTAAGTTCACTCTGAAAGATATACTGGTAGGGCAAGGGTCTATCATTGGAAGAGATAATATAGAAGATTTTTTCACTCATGTTAGTATAGTTGATGATTTTGAAGATAGATCCTTGGTAGAACTTGCTCCTGATTATGAAATTGCTACTGCTTTCTTAGTACACATGTTGGAGGCTAGATTTGTTAATCTTAATCCAATAATGCAACACATGTTTCTTACACTCTCTGATATGGAGATGGGGGAAAAGAGAGATTTTGTTTTAGAGGTCCTTCTTAGAGAATTTGGTGATATAGCTAAAGAAGCTAGAAAAGTTTTTATTAAGCATAAAAGGCTTGGGTTTTATACTAATTTTGCAAAAACACTTGAAAAGAAGGACATGGATAGATTAAAGTACAGTAATAATGTTAATGATGAGGGGGAGATCAAAGTACCAATACCTAGTAAGCTCCTAGGGATGCATGAAGCTTTAGAAAATAACTATGCTTGGCTTGTTCCTGAAAATTTGTTTGATGAGAATAGTAAGCCTAAGAGCAATGAAAGAAGAGTTACTTATATAGACCAGATACAATGCATTGTTGAGAAAACTCCCAACTCCCCAGGTAATAATGTTGATGCTTCTTCTCTTGATAATACTTGATTTGCACTTTCTGCGCCTAGCTGAAAGGCGTTAAAGAAAAGCACTTCTTGGGAGATAACCCATGTTTTTATTTTACTACTGTATTGTTGAGTCTTGGAAGTTGTTACTACTGTAGCAACCTCTCCTTATCATGTTTTTTTGTGCCAAGTAAAGTCTCTATGGTAAAGTTGATACTAGATTTGGATTGCTGCGTAGAAACAGAATTGTTGTCTGTCACGAACTTGCGTAGAACTCTCTGTAGAAAAATCAAAAAAATCTGCCAATTTACGTGCGTGATCCCCAGATATGTACGCAAATTTCATTAGTTTTGAGTTTTTCCGTTTGAGCAAGCTAAGTGCCTCTGGAAAATTCGTCTTTACGGACTGTTCTGTTTTGACAGATTCTGCCTTTTATTTCGCATTGCCTCTTTTGCTATGTTGAATGGATTTCTTTGTTCCATTAACTTTCAGTAGCTTTGTGCAATGTCCAGAAGTGTTAAGAATGATTATGTCACCTCTTAATGTGTGAATTTTTGATTATGCACTAACCCTCTAATGAGTTTGCTTTAAGTTTGGCGTGGAGGAAGTTTTTAAGGGTCAAGAGAAGAGGATGATACAATATGATCAAGAAGAGTGAAAGGTCTAAGCTTGGGGATGCCCCGGTGGTTCATCCCTGCATATTTTAAGAAGACTCAAGCATCTAAGCTCGGGGATGCCCAAGGCATCCCCTTCTTCATCGACAACTTATCAGGTCACTTCTAGTGAAACTATATTTTTATTTCATCACATCTTATGTTCTTTACTTGGAGCGTCTATTTGCTTTTATTTTTGTTTTGGTTTGAATAAAAGTTGGATCCCACCATCCTTGTATTGGAGATATTACGCTCCGCTTTTTCATATGGAACACTTGTGTTCTTAGTTATGCTTTAATGTTCACCGAAGGCTGAAAATTGCTTCGTTGATTGCTATTTGGTTGGAATCAGAAAATGCTTCATATGGTTTGGAATAACTTGATACTTGGCAATTGTTTTGAGCTCTCTTAGATCATGTTTGAGCTCTTGCATCATGTAGTTTAATCTATTAGTGGAGAACTACCGTAGAGCTTGTTAAAATTTGGTTTGCATGATTGGTCTCTCTAAGTCTAGATATTTTCTGGTGAAGTGTTTGAACAACAAGGAAGACAGTGTAGAGTCTTATAATGCTTGCAATATGTTCTTGTGTAAGTTTTGCTGTACCTGTTCATACTTGTGTTTGCTTCAAATAACCTTGCTAGCCCAAAGCCTTGTACTGAGAGGAAATGCTTCTCGTGCATCCAAACACCTTGAGCCAAAACCCATGCCACTTGTGTCCACCATATGTACCTACTATGTGGTATTTTTCTGCCATTCCAAAGTAAATTACTTGAGTGCTACCTTTAAAATTTCATTCCTTTATCTTTGCAATATATAGCTCATGGGAAAATAGCTTAAAAACTATTGTGGTGATGAATATGTAGCTATGTGTCTTAGTTCTTATAAGTTGCTTGTTGAGCGGTAACCATGTTTCTGGGGACGCCATCAACTTTTTACCTTTGTTGGATATCATGTGAGATGCTATGCATGTTCGTCTTGTGTGAAGTAAGAGTGATTTATCATGATCAAATGGTTTGAGTATGCATATGTTAGAGAAGAACATTGGGCCGCTAACCAAAGCCATGTATCATGGTGGAAGTTTTCAGTTTGGACATTCATCCTCAATCTCTTATGAGAATATTATCTGTTGTTGAATGCTTATGCATTAAAGAGGAGTCCATTATCTGTTGTCTATGTTGTCCCGGTATGGATGTCCTAAGTTGAGATCTATTAAAAACGAGAAATCAAATGCAATTGATCTCCTTGGACCTTTGTACGAGGCGGCATAGAGGTACCCCTTTGTGACACTTGGTTGAAACATATGTTATGCAATGATAATCCATGTAAATCCAAGCTAATTAGGACAAGGTGCGGGCACTATTGGTATTCTATGCATGAGGCTTGCAACTTGTAGGAAGTATTATGCATAACACATATGAATTATTACTACCGTTGACAAAATTATTTCTATGTTTTCAAAATAAAAGCTCTAGCACAAAAATAGTAATCCATGCTTCCTCTCGCGAAGGGCCATTCTTTTACTTTATGGTGAGTCAGTCTACCTACTTCTTTCTGTCTTAGAAGCAAACACTTGTGTTAACTGTGTTCATTGATCCTTACATGATTACTTATTGCACTTGTTATATTACTCTATGTTGACAATTATCCATTGAGATATACATGTTACAAGTTGAAAGCAATTGCTGAAACTTAATCATCCTTTGTGTTGCTTCAATGCATTCTACTTTGAATTTATTGCTTTATGAGTTAGCTCTTATGCAAGTCTTGTTGATACCTGTTTTGAAAGTACTATTCATGAAAAGTTTTGCTATATGATTCATTTGTTTAGTCATTATCTCTTTGTTAGCAATCTTTGCTTCAGATCACTCCATTCATCTCATATGCTTTATAATAATGTTGATCAAGGTTATGTTGGTAGCATGTCACTTCAGAAATTATTTGTTGTTATCGTTTACCTACTCGAGGGCGAGTAGGAACTAAGCTTGAGGATGCTTGATACGTCTCCAACGTATCTATAATTTCTTATGTTCCATGCTACTTTTATGACAATACTTACATGTTTTATACATACTTTACATCATTATTATGCATTTTCCGGCACTAACCTATTAACAAGACGCCGAAGCGCTAGTTGCTGTTTTCTGCTGTTTTTGGTTTCAGAAATCCTACAAAGGAAATATTGTCGGAATTGGACGAAATCAACGCCCAGGGTCTTATTTTTCCACGAAGCTTCCGGAAGACTGGAGGGGATACGAAGTGGGGCGACGAGGCGCCCACACCACAGGGCCGCGCGGCCAGGGTGGGCCCCGCGCCGCCCTATGGTGTGGGGCCCTCGCGCCGCCTCCTGACCTACCCTTCCGCCTACTTATAGCCTTCGTCGTGAATACCCCTGTACCGAGAGCCACGATACGGAAAACCTACCAGAGACGCCGCCGCCGCCAATCCCATCTCGGGGGATTCAGGAGATCGCCTCCGGCACCCTGCCGGAGAGGGGAATCATCACCGGAGGGCTCTACATCACCATGCCCGCCTCCGGATTGATGCGTGGTTAGTTCATCCTTGGACTATGGGTCCATAGCAGTAGCTAGATGGTTGTCTTCTCCTCTTGTGCTATCATGTTTAGATCTTGTGAGCTGCCTAACATGATCAAGATCATCTATTTGTAATGCTACATGTTGTGTTTGGCGGGATCCGATGAATATAGAATATTATGTCAAGTTGATTATCAATCTATCATATATGTGTTGTTTATGTTCTTTCATGCTCTCCTAGTAGAGGGTCTGGCCAAGTTGATACTTGTAACTCCAAGAGGGGGTATTTATGCTCGATAGTGGGTTCATGCCTCCATTGAATCTGGGACAGTGACAGAAAGTTCTAAGGTTGTGGATGTGCTGTTGCTACTAGAGATAAAACATCAATGCTTTGTCTAAGGATATTTGTGTTGATTACATTACGCACCATACTTAATGCAATTGTCTGTTGTTTGCAAGTTAATCAACTGGAGGGGGTGCGGATGCTAACCCGAAGGTGGACTATTTAGGCATAGATGCATGCTGGATGGTGGTCTATGTTCTTTGTCGTAATGCCCTGATTAAATCTCATAGTGATCATCATGATATGTATTGAATCTTTATTTGTCAATTGCCTGCCCGTAATTTGTTCACCCAGCATGTTATTTATCTTATTGGAGAGACACCACTAGTGAACTGTGGACCCCGGTCCATTCTTTTACATCTGAATACAATCTACTGCAATCATTGTTCTCTACTGTTCTTTGCAAACAAATATCATCTTCCACACTATACGATTAATCCTTTGTTTTCAGCAAGCCGGTGAGATTGACAACCTCACTGTTACGTTGGGGCAAAGTATCTTGATTGTGTTGTGCAGGTTCCACGTTGGCGCCGGTTTCACTGGGTGTTGCGCCGCACTACACTCCTCCACCAACAACCTTCACGTGTTCCTTGACTCCTACTGGTTCAATAACCTTGGTTTCTTACTGAGGGAAAACTTGCTGCTGTACGCATCACACCTTCCTCTTGGGGTTCCCAACGGACGTGTGTTTCACGCGTGTCAGGCGGCGGGGCCGGCCGAGGCGCCAGGCGACGGCGTCGTAGGCCCGCGCCGCCTCATGCGCGGTGTCGAAGGTTCTGAGTCGGATCCGCTCCTCGCCGGAGCGGATCTCCGCGTCGAAGCGGCCGCTCGGCCGCGTGCGGACGCTGCGGTAGCCGGAGGCGGAGCGGCGGCGCGGAGGCATCTTGCCGGCGGAGGCGGAGCATCGGCGCGGGAGGTAGAGACGCGGTGGAGAGAGGGAGAGAGACGGAGGCATGGACACGCGAAAACTTCAGCGGTTG
This sequence comes from Lolium rigidum, assembly GCF_022539505.1. Classification (NCBI taxonomy): domain Eukaryota; kingdom Viridiplantae; phylum Streptophyta; class Magnoliopsida; order Poales; family Poaceae; genus Lolium; species Lolium rigidum. The sequence goes on from NC_061509.1 coordinate 275,610,249, forward strand.
GTGTGCGCGCGTCGCTTCGTCTTTATAGCGCGCGGGGCAGCCGACGCGCCAACTTTTCCGCGTGGGATGGCGCAAAAGCGCGGGCGCGGCAAAGTTTTTCGCGCGCGCGCCTTTTTCCCGCGTCCGCTGGGGGTTCGCGTGGCCGGCCGCGCGCGCTAAACCGGCGATTTTTTCGCCGCGCGCCCCTTTTACATCGTGTGTTGGAGATGCTCTAACACTTCTGTCTTTTAACAAAATACACAACCATTATAGTGGTCTAGGATATTACTACTTTTTTAGGAAAACAAATAATAAAGATGAGCTATATATTCAGATGCAGTTTACTTCAACTCAAAAACCACCAAGAATACATGTTACTGTCAGTGATGAAATCAACCACGTTGATAATCAGGATAAGATCAGGAGAAGGATGGCACGGGTGGGGTTCTGTCGATAGTCGGTACTCTCTAGTCAAGCCCTTGGCGGCGAGGTGGCGCGTAGGGTGCTCTCTCTGCCCAGATCCGGGCCCTTTGGGGCTCATCTGGGGCTGGGCGGGTTTAGATTTTTGAAGGAGTTCAAATCCATCTCGATTTCAGTCTCCGACTTGTCCCGAACCAACCCGCTATAAATCTCCGAGTTTGCGCCAACTCCAGGACCAGACCACCGATTCGTTCGATATATCAGCTTTCAGACGAGACTAGCAACTCAAGAGCCATCAAGTGCCAGATTTAAGCCTCGGAAAATCAACGCGGGGGCCATGGCGGTGAGTTCCTTTCTTTTCCTCTAGACTGGATGCTTTCTTTTCCTCTAATTATAGTTGCTTCCTTAAACCTGTTTACGGGAACAAAAATCAAGTTTGGACGACATTGAAATTGCGATTCTTTCTCTATTATATTTTTGTATTGGGAAAAAAATATCATCAGTTCTCTACATCTTGTACTGCATCGAAATTACATCTTTGTGATTGTATGGATTTTTTTTAACTCCGAGGCAGAATCAAAATTGCTTCTTTCATAACTGCAATGTTTGTGTTGCTTTACGAGAAAAAGTCTGTACCTATTGTACTACATCTAAATTGTACAGTACATCTTTGTGACTATGAGAATTGTAACTCTTGTACTACATTGAATTTCATTACGGGAGCCATGGAGGTGAGTTCATTGTCCTTTCGTTTCCCCTAGGTCCACTCCTAGTTACTTCAAGTTTGTATCTTCTGGACTACATAATAATTGCTTCTTTGAGACTGCATCTAAATTGCTTCTTTCATAATTGCAATATATGTGTGGAAAAATACTTCAAGCTTCTATCAAAATTGCATCAAGCGAATGTCAAAGGTGCGTATCCATGACTAGATTGAAATCAACCCTGATTTGTTTCCATGCCAAATGCAGGAAGACTGCGGAGATGATAGAATCAGCACCTTGCCCAATGACATTCTGCTCAATATTCTTGACCGACTCCATGTCTCGGACGCTGCAAAAACCAGCATCCTCTCCAGGCGTTGGAGTCAGCTTTCCGCCAAGCTCCCCCGACTTATAATAAACCCTCTGCCTGAGGGTGTGTTAAGCCTATTTGGAAGAGATGAGTCACGCGCCAACATCTCTGATGGTGATTTGGCTCGGCTCAATGCAGCTACTTTCAAAGCGACAAAGAGTGTACTAGCACGCAGAGATCCAGGCCAAGACACCATCCGCCTCCTGTCTACGATGTTCTACTTGATAGGTGATGTCCCCATATCCATTGGACATGTTGTTGGCGAGGCCATGGCGGTACACCAGATTGAGAAAGCTGAATTCACAATTTTGACAGTGAAGGGCCGCGATCATTGCACACTTAATGATGTGGTGAACTATGGGAAACAGTTTGTGCCCTTTTTTAATGAGTGTCGGAATGCGTTTACTCGTTTGACACGACTCTACTTGGAGAATTTGAGATTTGCTGAATCTGACTTCGTCTCCAACATCTTCGTCACTTGCAAGCTATTAAAATATTTAGGACTTTTCAATTGCGACACAGATAACTGGATAACACTCCAAATTGAACATGCACAGCTCAGGGAACTCAGTCTTGTCAATTGCCGTTTTGACAAAGTCGAACTCAAGTGGCTACCAAAATTGACCCGGACAACCTACAAGTTTTGGATGTCTTTCGAAGACCTACCGTTGTCATTTGGTCATGTCCCATTGCTTGAGTTTTTGCACCTTACAACTATTCATTTTATCTATCACAAAATGGTTAGGCTAAGTACATTACTTTCAGAGATATGTGTACAAGATCTGCGGTTGGCGTTTAAATGTGAAAAGGTAAGGTGGCAATGATTGCTTTGTTCTGACTTCACTTGTTCTCTGCTCATCCTATCATATGTTTATTCTTGCAGATTTGGGTTCAACCAGAGCCTCTGACCGAAAGGCTGGCAGCTGCATTCCGCGGACTAAGGATTGTCAATCTTGTCTTGATTCCTGAAGGGCATGATCTCACGTGGACAATGTTCATTCTGGAAGCTGCGCCATGTCTAGAAGAGTTCTACATGTCGGTATGTTATTGCCTAAATCCGCTTGTTTTTTTATGGGTTATACTCTAGTACATGATAGTATGTTTGCACCTAGAGCTGTTGCTCTACTATTACCCTTGCATGGCTACACACACCTGTGCTTTCACTTGGAGTACAGATGTCCTATGAGTGGCAAAACTAACTTGTACCATTTACCTATGTCCTGATGGCGGAATGCAGGTAATCGATCATCTGTGTGAAATGGAGTATCATCCAGTAAGGAGGAGGCAACACTTGTATAGCGCGGAGCAGAAGGGCGTAGAGTGGGAATCACCTAGATCAGATTTCCAGCACCGCCGCCTTACCAAGCTCATCATCTTCTGCTTTGGGAATTACATTGTGAGTCATCTCAGGCGTGTCATGAAAGTAGCGGTGAATCTGATGGATGTGTACCTGTACGACAGAGTGGCATGTCGCTACTGCAAACACATAAACCCTCTAAACCCTGGTAGGCTTCCACGGAACAAGAAGAAGTTGAATGCAATGAGGAATCTATTGACGCAGGATATACAGTCACCTGCCAGAATACACTTCCTGACCCCTTCTCCTGAAATGGATGCTGATCATGCTGAAAGGTCACCGGAGAGTTTTCGTTAAAACTCTCTTCGTCTGCCTGAAAAGATAGCTGAAGCTAAAGGTTTTTCTGGAAGTTTATGTAATACCGGTTGGTTGGAGTACTAAATGACTTTGTGTGGCATTTCTGGGGAAGTTTATGTAATACCGGTTGGCCGGAGTACTAAAGGTTGATAAGAAGGGTCTGCCGCAGCCAGTGAGCCAGAAGCAGCCCCGGACGACTCCTCGGCGACTCCCCGCGGCGCAATTCGGGGAGACCCTCGCTCATGGGGCGGAGGCGGCCCGCCGGCTATGGGTTAGAACAGATCTTTACCTCGGCGCGAACCATTTCTGCCTCCTCATCTCTCCCGAGAGGCGGCGAAAAATATCTCAACGTGTCAATCCTCAGATGACATTTTTACAGTAAATATTATCTTACGAAAATATTCCATGAGCCTCATTGTTTTCAGATCTGAAAGTTTTAGCAAGGAACATATAACTTGTGCAGCTTTCAGCCTTTGTTTCACATCAAGGACTCAAGGTAGCAGGATGGCTCATATCAAGCATATATAAGCATCTGCTTCCCCCCGTAGCACGTGCAGAAATTGCAAATCTCTCTGGTAGCTCACCGCCAGATAGAGACCTGAAACATCTTATGATAGTCCCCGAACATGATTCAATGCAAGAAAGTATCCCGTCCTCATTTGTCTGTCATCTTAAGATAGTTCCCGACCTTCCCTCAACAGATTTTTGAATAGTACAATAATATAATGATGTTTTATAGTTGCCTGAAACCAAGCATCGTACTCTGTTAGGCAAAAAAAATATAACACATCTTAACAGTAGAGCATAAAATTGCAACAGGTTAAAAAGCCGTTTATTATTGCAGGAATTAAACCAATAGCATACACACATATACGGTACCAGCAAGGATATGGAAAAGGAAGAGCAACAGATCAGTACTGCTGCGATGTTGGTTTACCTGTCTGAAGAAGGCTTGGATGTAGCCATGGACGATGGGAGTGAACTGATGTGCTGCACAACGTGAACTTCTCTGCTGCTGGTTCAGCAAATTAAACACGAAGGCTATGTAGCAATAGAAGTTGAACACAACGTGGATCTGTGGGAGGGGAACTGAGCCAGGACGGTGTTCGGGTGGAGGGCGCCGTTGTTGTAGGCAAGCTTGCGCGCTTTCTGATCACGCAACCCAGGTAAGTCGCGTATGTCTTTCTGCTCCGCGTGGTCATCACCGTCGCCGTGGCTGGCCCTCCAGACGCTCTCGGCTCTCCGGAGACAGCACGCCTCCCGCTGCCATCGTATAGGTAGAATTCGTTGTGGCCGTCTAGGTAGAATTCGTCAGAGCATCTCTAGCAGAGCCTTTATTTTTCGGAACAGAAAAAAGTTACTCGTAGTTCAGTCTCCCGAAAAAAACAGCACCCGTAAAAAACAACGAATTTAAAATTTACCGGTAAAATGATCATCGCAAACAAGCTTAAAAAGAGAATTTCAAACATAGTTGGAGCATAATTCGATACATATGATTGCTACATACATTGCATTTGAGGTGGTCATCGACCACCTCCAAAAGTAAACTAATTTGGCCGGCGGCGACCTACTGTGCGCGTTGCGGAAGACTACGCCGTTGGCGGCCTACTCGAAGTCGAGGTCGACGACCTCCTGCTTCACGCGGCGGACGGCCGCCTCCTTCTGCGCGGCCTCGTACTCGCGCACGATACGGACGGCTACCGCCTCCTCACGGCGGAAGCACGCGCGCGCCTCGGCGGCGGAGATGACGGCCACCTGCTGCATCGCCGTCGCCTCCTCCTCGTCGTTGAGGACAGTCCCCCGACTGCAACTGGAGGTTGCGCACCGGCACCACCTCCTCCTCCTCGCTGCTGCTGTCCGCAGCGGGCCGCCACAGCGCACGGCCGGACGCGGCCGAGGACGACCCCTCGCCGCTATTCGCATAGCGTGCGAGCTTCCCCGGCGGCGTCAGACCCCAGTTGGTCCAGCGCCGAGCGCCTTCCGGGCAGTTCCATTTCCGCCGCTCGGCCTCGGACTGGAAGACGAGAGGGGCGGCGGAGAGTTGCTCCCGCCAATCCGCCCGCCTCCCCTGCCGCCGTTGTTCGCCCCAGCCATGCGGTCACGGTGGTGGTGGAGAGAGTGGAGAAGCGGCGGCGGTGGCTCCGCGATTGCTCGCCGAAAGTCGAACCGTGCGCGCGGCGGAGGGGGCGGACGCGGAGGAGGGAGTAGGGTTTTGGAACCCTACTCCCTTCTGCAGCCTATATTTATACGGGTCGATGCTCCAGTTTCTCGGGCCCCTGAACTTCTTATACGGGCCGGCCCACCATTCGGGCTCCGCTCTGCGCCACTTTCGACCCAAAATCGTAAATCCGCCGGAAAAAATTAGTTCCGGTGGGATTTACAGGCTCTGTTAGAGATGCTCTTACTGTAACCAAATCTAGATCAGCTCGTCTGGATTTTCTCTGACTCATCTCGGCTCCGATTGAAGGAAAATTCTCCTAACAGCGGCACCATGCCAAGATCACGTCGCTCTTTTTCCAAGGAGCTCGCCGCGCGTTTCCGGAGGACATAGACACGTGATTCCGGTCGTTCTGGCACTTGATCGAAGCTCCTCCCATTCTCCCAATCTCCACCGGCCAAGCCTTGGTCTCTTCTTCCTCCTCTTCCCGCTTAGTAGTTTTTTTGGCCTAGTAGTTTTTTTTCTGCCGTGTTGCACCGTTGGGGTGGTGGGAGCTGTGTCCATGCTAATAAATCTGCCTCATCTCTACTTCCACACCGGCGGCGACCTTCTGGGCAGCGTCTCGGAGTTGATGGCAGCGTGTGCTAATCGATCCTTCAGATCGGCAGCTTGAACTTCTCACCGTTCTTTAGATCTGGCAAGATTAGTTTCTCGGTGTGTCGCTTGCGTTCGTTGTTATCCGCGACGGCCCCGGTGGCCGGGGCGAGGTGGTTCTTTTGAAGCGAAGATGTTGGTCCGGAGGTGGTGGATTTGTCGTTCTTATGTGACTTCGTTGATAGGAGGCATCGAATCTTGGTCCAAGACAGAACAAGGACATCCCCGGTCGACGTGCCATAATGACATGTGCCTCGCTGCTTGCAGCAGGCCTGTTCATCGACTCACAAAGTCATGTTGGTGATGGTTCTTTTTTGGATCTTGCAATGGCGGAGGTGTTATCACCTGATTTTGGCCAAATCAGGAGATTGGCCGTAAGTGAAGACGGGCTTGGAAGATTACACGTGGAGCATCTTCGAAGCGGCCTTGCGCTGAGAGTTTGGGCTAAGTTGCCCGTGTATCTGTAAATTATTAGATCGCATTGTAATTTAGATTTAAGAGATAGAGTCCGGCCCGTGCACGGTTAGGTGCACGCCTCAATTAGAAAGTCCCTTGGACTATAAATATGTATCTAGGGTTATCAGAAAAGGAGGACAATCATCGTTCAACCAACACAAAATACGGCGCATCGCCACCCCTTCTCTTCGAGGGTTTCTACCGATAAGCATCATGCTGCCTAGATCGCATCTTGCGATCTAGGCAGCATAAGCTTCATGTTGTTCATGCGTTGCTCGTACTGAAGCCTTTTTGATGGCGAGCAACGTAGTTATCATAGATGTGTTAGGGTTAGCATTGTTCTTCACGTAATATGCTACCGTAGTGCAACTCTTGCATATCTAGCTGACGTAAGGGCAGCATCTTGCTTGATCATGCTTAGTAGATCCGATCCATTATAGTTGCTCCTTGCATCTGCAAGGATTAGTTTAATATCTGCATAGTTAGGCCTTATGCTGGGGTCGGACGATCCGGTAGTGCGTTAGGCGTTGTTTACCATCCCTGCGAGGGATGTTCCGGGAATCAACGTATGTTGGTTTTTAGGCCTCTCGTAGGGGTGGTTTGCATCACCTCTCGTAGCTGCTAGGCCCGATCGCACGTAGGACGTTCCGATTATGCGGTGAAAACCCTAAACTGTCGTGGATCGCTTTAGCTTTGTCCTGATCAAGCAGGATCCCCATGCCATTGCTAATCCATCAAGGACCATGGGGCGATCGGCTCTTTGAGCCGATCCACAGGAAACCTGAGAGCCGATAAGGCTCGTATTTAATGTGCACGTGTCTACCATGCAGGAACAATCGAAGCACTAACACCTTCCTGACCAGGTCTAGGTCAGGTGGCACGCCCTAGCAACCGCCAGGACGCGCGCCAGAAGATTTGCGGGACGACGCGAGGTGCCAGGGATCCACTAAGCGGCCCTGGGAGCTTCCCGGCTCTTCGTGTTGCTTAACCAAAGCCCGTCGGGGGGTTTTGGAGGGTAACACATTCTGGCACGCCCGGTGGGACCTCTTCTGCAACATCCACGTCAACACCGACATCCGAGATGGCAGAGGAGCAGATCACATACAAGGATCTCCCTGCGGAGCACAAGAAGAAATACGATGAGCTGAAGGACATCTGTGAAGCCGAACTCATCGGCTCCTCTGAGACAACCCGTTCTCGCAACATCAAGCTCAGAGGAAACACGTGTCTGTCGCATGGCGTCAATACGGTAGATCTCAGCCACTCCATAAGAGAACCAGGGTTCTCTTTCGATGTCAATATGGCAGGGTTTGTGATTCGCCATGGCGCGGACAAAGTAGAGAGCAGCCACTCTCGTGGCAAAGATAAAGAGAAGGCCGTTCCACGCGACCGGCCCCAAGACGACGATAGACGGTACCTGACCGAGGAGGAGGTGAGAAGCATACGGTATCAGCGCCCATTATCCGTGCATCTCCTCAACAAATATGAGCAGCAGTACGACCGACGTCGACGCTGCGACGAAGACGATGAGGAACATCGTCGGTCTGATGCGGAAAACAGGAGGTATCGTCAGCATGACAGGAACGACGACGGGTACGAACGTCGCGCTAGAGGGAGGTCTAGGGAACAAGACAACGTGGACAAGCACTGGAGCTGTCCCTTCTTCAAACATTGCTGGGATTCAGGAATGAGCCGATTGGGGACAATCGAGAACTGCCCAGAATGCAAACAGCAAAGAAGAAGGAGGGCAAGCGAAGTTTCAGTGTTCGAGCGTCTGGGACCCCTCCCACCACAGAACAGACGAGCTGAGTCCTCTCAAGAAGAAGACTTCGAGGAGTCAGATGAAGAAGATAGGCATCACCGACCAAGGTGGTGCCCTGACGGACCCAGCCATTCTCAGAAGCGTAGAGTGCAGCGGCTGCGAAACCTGGAAGAAGCCGAGGCATAGTACCTGTACACGTTGAGAAGAGCGCGGCCCGATCTGGCCGCGAAAATCCAGCAAACAGTGGAGACGAAGGCGCGCCCGCCAAAGAAAGTATGGCGCCCCAAACAGGCGAAAGCCGATGCACAGGCATCGGCTGATGCCGATGCAGAGACGTCGGCTGGTACAAACTCAGTGTTCAGGATCTCGTCAGAGATTCATGACCCAAGACCTGGTGAGCATGCTTCCGTCGAGCCACGTCACCATAGCAAGAGACCAAGAACTTGTAAACCCTCATTAAGCATTGCAATGGAAAAGGAGGCCGATTTCAGCGATCGGCCAGCATTATCCTCCATATACGCTTTGCCTGTGTTCAACGTCGATCTGGCAAGCGATGGAAAGCTGGGGTATGGGTTTACGCCAGCTGACAAGCCAGAAGAGATTAATGAAGTCAAAAAGGATATCGAGAAGATGTTGAACGCCGAATGCCTCAGGCCGTGCAGGTACACGGAATGGATGTCCGGGGTCGCACTCACGAAGAAAAAGGATGGCCGGTGGCGCGTTGTTATAGATGTCCGGAACCTCGACGGCGCTGCCCTACCGGGAGAATAGTCGGATCGACAACGCAAGGGGAGCCGGTTCCAGCGATCGGCTAAAATTATTCCCACTATGTGGATCCACTGTTGTACTGTTGATCATGGGGAGTCGTGAGACAGTCTCGAACTGGCTAAAAAGCCGATATCCTCAATCATTTGAAGGATTCGGCTTGGGGGAGCATACACACAGAGAGAAGGGTTAAGGCCACGGAGTTTTGTACCCAAAGGAGCCGATTCATGAGATCGATCGGCTAATAAAAAAAATGCAAATTTCGACGCAAGAGGCACAAGCTGTTATCCGCAATCAAAGGCGCGAGTTCAGTACAACATTCAGTAGCTTACACAAAGAGTTTCTTCTGAAGGAATTCATCAAGAGCGCGAAGGGCGTCAGCACGGATACGATCCACTTCGGCAATCTCAGCCTCGTCGTCTTCGTCTTTGCCTGTCACCAACTGGCCGCTCAGAGCACGAATCTCCGCCAGATCAGTTTTCAGATCGGCTGTGAGGCCTTGTGCTTCCTCTCGAGAGCGGGCAATGAAGGTCTCCTTCTCTTGGATAAGCTGCTTGGTCACCCTCACCTTCTCTTCGAGGCTCTCCAGTTCCTTGCGCAGGGTTTCGAGTTCGGCGTTATTGGCAGAAGTATCAGTCTTGGCGTCTATGGCAGTCTTTTTCTCGTTAAGCCGCTGACATTTCTCTGCAATATCGGCTCTCAACGGGAGCTGAGCGCGACGAAGGGTAATTCTTTGGCGAGCCGATTGCACTCCTGACTTGAAAGCTGACAGGGTCGCAGCTGGCCAAAGCTTCACCTGCAGTGTCATAGGGAGATGGGGCTGGATTTCATCAAGGATACCCTTGATTGCCTCGGGATTTTCAACCAAGATCTCAACTGGGGAGGAGAGCAAAGCCTTGAGGCGCTGAAGGGGACCGTGAACCAGGTCAAAGCTCGGCTCTCCACTTGCTTTGGGTGCAGCTGGCTCGATGGATTCCGGATCGAACGTCAGTAAGCTCGAAGGATCACATCCCTGGCAGACAGACAAGAGCAACGTGAGCATACGGCACAGGAAAGCGTAGAGCCAAGGGGATGGGGTATACCTCTCCTAAAGAAGGGGGAGCGGCCGATGTAGGAACAATCGGCTGAGCCGTAGGCTTGGCCACGGTAGCAACTGGGCCAGCCACACTTGTCGAGGCGGCCAGACCTAGTGTGTCCGAGGGCATCAGAACCTCCTCATCGTCCCTGCTAGATATCTCATTAATCTGCAAAAGGAATGGTGAGCCGATCCAAGTAACATCAAGACGACAGGAGAAATGAATTGATGAAGTGGTTACATCCGGGACCTCTTGGCTTGAGGATGGAGTTTGTGAGTCTCTGCGAACCCTTTTGATGCATCGACGCTTCACACGGGATCTTGCTTGGACTGGAGCTTGAGGGGCAACAGGCTCGGGAGTCGATTTCTTCCCAGAAACTTACGCATGTGAGTCTGTATGGCTCTGTGATACGTCTCCAACGTATCGATAATTTCTTATGTTCCATGCCACTTTATTGATGATACCTACATGTTTTATGCACATTATATGTCATATTTATGCATTTTCTGGAACTAACCTATTAACAAGATGCCGAAGAGCCGATTCTTGTTTTCTCGCTGTTTTTGGTTTCGTAAATCCTAGTAAGGAAATATTCTCGGAATTGGACGAAACTTTCGCCCGGGGTCCTATTTTTGCACGAAGCTTCCGGAAGACCGAAGAGATAACGAAGTGGGGCCACGAGGCAGCC
>NC_061509.1:275621034-275778767 GCF_022539505.1 Lolium rigidum
CGGATCTCGGCTACTAAGCTATTTCCGGCGCCGTTGTAAGTACTCGAAGCTATTTCCTTTAGACTACGCAATTGCGACATTTGGTTTCTTGTTTACACTAGTTAGGCATAATGGAAAACAACAAAAATATGAGAGATCTTTATGAACTTTATCTTGAATTAGGACATGATGTGTTTGAAGAGAGAATTAAAAAACCCATGGAACTTTATATGCATGCTAATGGGAATGTTATTACTATGAATGCTTTGAACACCATTGTTGCTAATGCTATGGAAAATTCTAAGCTTGGGGAAGCCGGCTTTGATGAGCATGATATTTTTAGTCCCCCAAGCATTGAGGAGAAAATTTACTTTGATGATACTTTGCCTCCCATTTATGATGATTATAATGATAGTAGTCTTTTGTTACCACCTGTTATGGAGGATAAATTTGATTATGATTACAATATACCTCCTATATTTGATAGCTACTTTGTTGAATTTGCTCCCACTACAACTAATAAAATTGATTATGCTTATGTTGGGAGTAGTAATTATTTTATGCATGAGACTCATGATAAGAATGCTTTATGTGATAGTTATATTGTTGAGTTTGCTCATGATGCTACTGAAAGTTATTATGAGAGAGGAAAATATGGTTGTAGAAATTTTCATGTTACTAAAATGCCTCTCTATGTGCTGAAATTTTTGAAGCTACACTTGTTTTATCTTCCTATGCTTGTTACTTTGCTCTTCATGAACTTGTTTATTTACAAGATTCCTATGCATAGGAAGCATGTTAGACTTAAATGTGTTTTGAATTTGCCTCTTGATGCTCTCTTTTGCCTCAAATACTATTTCTTGCGAGTGCATCATTAAAACTGCTTGAGCCCATCTTAATGGCTATAAAGAAAGAACTTCTTGGGAGATAACCCATGTGTTTATTTTACTACAGCAATTTTTGTTTTGTTGAGTCTTGGAAGTTGTTTACTACTGTAGCAACCTCTCCTTATCATGTTTTTGTGCCAAGTAAAGTTTCTATGTCAAAGTTGATGTTATATTTGGGATCGCTGCGCAGAAACAGCATTGCTGTCTGTCACGAATCTGGGCACAGTTCTCTGTAGAAAATTCGAAAAAATCTGCCAATTTACGAGCGTGATCCTCAGATATGTACGCAACTTTCATTAGTTTTGAGTTTTTCCATTTGAGCAAGTCTGGTGCCATCTTAAAATTCGTCTTTACGGACTGTTCTGTTTTTGACAGATTCTGCCTTTTATTTCGCATTGCCGCTTTTGTTAAGTTGAATGAGTTTCTTTGTTCCATTAACTTTCAGAAGTTTTGTGCAATGTCCAGAAGTGTTAAGAATGATTGTGTCACCTCTGAACATGTGAATTTTGATTATGCACTAACCCTCTAATGAGTTTGCTTGAAGTTTGGTGTGGCAGAAGTTTTCAAGGGTCAATAGAAGAGGGTGATATAATGTGATCGAGAAGAGTGAAAGGTCTAAGCTTGGGGATGCCCCGGTGGTTCATCCCTGCATATTTCAAGAAGACTCAAGCGTCTAAGCTTGGGGATGCCCAAGGCATCCCCTTCTTCATCGACAACTTATCAGGTTTTTTCTAGTGAAACTATATTTTTATTCAGTCACATCCTATGTATTTTACTTGGAGCGTCTGTGTGCTTTTATTTTTGTTTTTGTTTTGTTATCTTAGTTCTCTGAATAAGTTCATCCTTGTGTGGGAGAGAGACACGCTCCGCTGGTTCGTATGAACACATGTGTTCTTAGCTCATAATATTCATGGCGAAGTTTCCTCTTCGTTAAATTGTTATTCGGTTGGAATTGGAAAATGCTACATGTAGTAATTGGTAAAATGTCTTGGACAATGTGATACTTGGCAATTGTTGTGCTCATGTTTAAGCTCTTGCATCATATACTTTGCACCTATTAGTGAAGAAATACATAGAGCTTGCTAAAATTTGGTTTGCATAATTGGTTTCTCTAAGGTCTAGATAATTTCTAGTATTGAGTTTGAACAACAAGGAAGACGGTGTAGAGTCTTATAATGTTTACAATATGTCTTTTATGTGAGTTTTGCTGCACCGGTTCATCCTTGAGTTTGCTTCAAATAACCTTGCTAGCCTAAACCTTGTATCGAGAGGGAATACTTCTCATGCATCCAAAATCCTTGAGCCAACCACTATGCCATTTGTGTCCACCATACCTACCTACTACATGGTATTTACCCGCCATTCCAAAGTAAATTGCTTGAGTGCTACCTTTAAAATTCCATCATTCACCTTTGCAATATATAGCTCATGGGACAAAATAGCCTTAAAAACTATCGTAGTATTGAATATGTACTTATGCACTTTATATTTTATTAAGTTGCTTGTTGTGCGATAACCATGTTTCGGGGAACGCCATCAACTATTGTTGAATATCATGTGAGTTGCTATGCATGTCCGTCTTGTCTGAAGGTCTATCATTTTAGTGGTTGGAGCATGCAAAATTGTTAGAGAAGAACATTGGGCCGCTAACTAAAGCCATGAATCATGGTGGAAGTTTCAGTTTTGGACATATATCCTCAATCTCATATGAGAATAATAACTTTGCTACATGCTTATGCATTAAAGAGGAGTCCATTATCTGTTGTCCATGTTGTCCCGGTATGGATGTCTAAGTTGAGAATAATCAAAAGCGAGAAATCCGAAATGCGAGCATTCTCCTTGGACCTTTGTACAGGCGGCATGGAGGTACCCCTTTGTGACACTCGGTTGAAACATGGCATGCAAAGATCCGGTAGTCCAAGTTAAGTAGGACGAGGTGCGGGCACTATTAGTATACTATGCGTGAGGCTTGCAACTTGTAAGATATAATTTACATAACTCATATGCTTTATTACTACCGTTGACAAAATTGTTTCATGTTTTCAAAATCAAAGCTCTAGCACAAATACAGCAATCGATGCTTTCCTCTTTGAAGGACCTTTCTTTTACTTTTATTGTTGAGTCAGTTTACCTATTTCTCTCCACCTCAAGAAGCAAACACTTGTGTGAACTGTGCATTGATTCCTACATACTTGCTTATTGCATTTGTTATATTACTCTATGTTGACAATTATCCATGAGATATACATGTTACAAGTTGAAAGCAACCGCTGAAACTTAATCTTCCATTATGTTGCTTCAATGTCTATACTTTAAATTATTGCTTTATGAGTTAACTCTTATGCAAGACTTATTGATGCCTGTCTTGAAAGTGCTATTCATGAAAAGTCTTTGCTTTATGATTCAGTTGTTTACTCATGTCATTACCATTGTTTTGATCGCTGCATTCATCTCATATGCTTACAATAGTATGATCAAGGTTATGATGGCATGTCACTTAAGAAATTATCTTTGTTATCGTTTTACCTGCTCGGGACGAGCAGAACTAAGCTTGGGGATGCTGATACGTCTCCAACGTATCGATAATTTCTTATGTTCCATGCCACTTTATTGATGATACCTACATGTTTTATGCACATTATATGTCGTATTTATGCGTTTTCTGGAACTAACCTATTAACAAGATGCCGAAGTGCCAGTTCCTGTTTTCGCTGTTTTTGGTTTCAGAAATCCTAGTAACGAAATATTCTCGGAATTGGACGAAATCAACGCCCAGGTTCCTATTTTTCCACGAAGCTTCCAGAACACCCGGGAAGGACCAGAGGGGGGCCACAGGCCCACCAGGAGGGTGGCCGGCGCGGCCTAGGGTTGGCCCGCACCGCCTTACCCCCTGGCTGCCTCTTCGACCTTCTGACGCCGCCTCTTCGCCTATATAAAGCCCCTGCATCGAAAACCCTTATAGAGAAAGCCACGATACGAGAAAAGTTCCAGAGCCGCCGCCGTCGCGAAGCCAAGATGCGGGGACAGGAGTCTCGTTCCGGCACCCTGCCGGAGCGGGGAAGTGCCCCCGGAAGGCTTCTCCATCGACACCGCTGCCATCTCCACCGCCATCTTCATCACCGCTGCTGCTCCCATGAGGAGGGAGTAGTTCTCCATCAAGGCTCGGGGCTGTACCGGTAGCTATGTGGTTAAATCTCTCTCCTATGTACCTCAATACAATGATCTCATGAGCTGCTTTACATGATTGAGATTCATATGAGTTTTGTATCACTACTATCTATGTGCTACTCTAGTGATGTGTTATTAAAGTAGTTTTATTCCTCCTGCATGTGTGCAAAGGTGACAGTGCGTGCACCGTGTTAGTACTTGGTTTATGCTATGATCATGATCTCTTGTAGATTGCGAAGTTAACTATTGCTATGATAATATTGATGTGATCTATTCCTCCTACATATGCATGAAGGTGACGAGTGTGCATGCTATGCTAGTACTTGGTTTAGTCGTTTTGATCTATCTTACACTTAAGGTTACTTAAACATGAGCATTATTGTGGAGCTTGTTAACTCCGGCATTGAGGGTTCGTGTAATCCTACGCAATGTGTTCATCATCCAACAAGAGTGTAGAGTATGCATTTATCTATTCTGTTATGTGATCAATGTTGAGAGTATCCACTAGTGAAAGTGTAATCCCTAGGCCTTGTTCCTAAATACTGCTGAGTTACTACTGCTTGTTTACTGTTTTACTGTGTTACTACTGCTGCAATACTACCACCATCAACTACACGCCGACAAGCTATTTTTCGGCACCGTTGCTACTTGCTCATATATATTCATACCACTCGTATTTCACTATCTCTTCGCCGAACTAGTGCACCTATTAGGTGTGTTGGGGACACAAGAGACTTCTTGCTTTGTGGTTGCAGGGTTGCATGAGAGGGATATCTTTGACCTCTTCCTCCACGAGTTCGATAAACCTTGGGTGATCCACTTAAGGAAACTTGCTGCTGTTCTACAAACCTCTGCACTTGGAGGCCCAACACTGTCTACGGGGAAAGGAGGGGGAACGTAGACATCGGTCACACAACTTAGTATTTTCAGGGGTATTCATTTTAGCAACGATAAATAAAGCAAACTAGATAAAGTAAATGCAAGTAACTAATTTTTTTGTGTTTTTGATATAGAGAGCAAGACAAGTAAATAAAGTAAAACTAGCAACTAATTTTTGTGTGTTTTGTTTAGGTGCAGCAAACAAAGTAGTAAATAAAATAAAGCAAGACAAAAACAAAGTAAAGAGATTGGGAAGTGGAGACTCCCCTTGCAGGCGTGTCTTGATCTCCCCGGCAACGGCGCCGAGAAAACGAGGCTTGATGCGCGTAGATGTACACGTCCGTTGGGAACCCCAAGAGGAAGGTATGATGCGCACGGTGGCAAGTTTTCCCTTAGAAAGAAACCAAGGTTTAATCGAACCAGGAGGAGCCAAGAAGCACGTTGAAGGTTGATGGTGGCGAAATGTGATGCGGCGCAACACCAGGGATTCCGGCGCCAACGTGGAACCCGCACAACACAACCAAAGTACTTTGCCCCAACTAAATAGTGAGGTTGTCAATCTCACCGGCTTGCTGTAACAAAGGATTAATCGTATTGTGTGGAAGATGATTGTTTGCGAAGAAAACAGTAAAGAACAATTGCAGTAGATTGTATGCGATGTAAAGAATAGGACCGGGGTCCACAGTTCACTAGAGGTGTCTCTCCCATAAGATTAAAGCATGTTGGGTGAACAAATTACTGTCGGGCAATTGACAAATAGAAAGGGCATAACAATGCACATACATGATATGATAAATATAGTGAGATTTAATCAGGGCATTACGACAAAGTACATAGATCGCCATCCAGCATGCATCTATGCCTAAAAAGTCCACCTTCAGGTTATCATCCGAACCCCTTCCAGTATTAAGTTGCAAGCAACAGACAATTGAATTAAGTATGGTGCGTAATGTAATCAACAACTACATCCTTAGACATAGCATCAATGTTTTATCCCTAGTGGCAACAGCATATCCACAACCTTAGAACTTTCTGTCACTGTCCCAGATTTAATGGAGGCATGAACCCACTATCGAGCATAAATACTCCCTCTTGGAGTTAAGAGCAAAAACTTGGCCGAGCCTCTACTAATAACGGAGAGCATGCAAGATCATAAACAACACATAGGTAATAGATTGATAATCACCATAACATAGTATTCTCTATCCATCGGATCCCGACAAACACAACATATAGTATTAAAGATAGATGATCTTGATCATGTTAGGCAGCTCACAAGATCCAACAATGAAGCACAATTAGGAGAAGACGACCATCTAGCTACTGCTATGGACCCATAGTCCAGGGGTGAACTACTCACTCATCACTCCGGAGGCGATCATGGCGATGAAGAGTCCTCCGGGAGATGATTCCCCTCTCCGGCAGGGTGCCGGAGGCGATCTCCTGAATCCCCCGAGATGGGATTCGCGGCGGCGGCGTCTCTGGAAGGTTTTCCGTATCGTGGCTCTCGGTACATAGGGTTTTGCGACGAAGACTTTAAGTAGGCGGAAGGGCAACGCGGGGGGCCGCACGAGGGCCCCACACGCTAGGGCCGCGCGGCCAAGACCTGGGCCGCGCCGCCCTAGTGTGGCGGCGCCTCGTGGCCCCACTTCCTTTCCCCCTCGGTCTTCTGGAAGCTTCGGGCAAAAATAGGACCCTGGGCGTTGATTTCGTCCAATTCCGAGAATATTTCCTTACTAGGATTTCTGAAACCAAAAACAGCAGAAAACAGCAACTGGCTCTTCGGCATCTTGTTAATAGGTTAGTGCCGGAAAATGCGTAAATACGACACATAATGTGTATAAAACATGTAGATATCATCAATAATGTAGCATGGAACATAAGAAATTATCGATACGTCGGAGACGTATCATGCGGCGCAACACCAGTGAAACCGGCGCCAACGTGGAACCTGCACAATACAATCAAGATACTTTGCCCCAACGTAACAGTGAGGTTGTCAATCTCACCGGCTTGCTGAAAACAAAGGATTAATCGTATAGTGTGGAAGATGATGTTTGTTTACAAAGAACAATAGAGAACAATGATTGCAGTAGATTGTATTCAGATGTAAAAGAATGGACTGATACGTCTCCAACGTATCTATAATTTCTGATGTTCCATGCTTGTTTTATGACAATACTTACATGTTTTGATCACACTTTATGATGTTTTGATGCATTTTCCGAAACTAACCTATTAACGAGATGCCGAAGTGCCAGTTCCTGTTTTCTGTTGTTTTTGGTTCCGGAAAGGCGGTTCGGGCAATATTCTCGGAATTCGACGAAACGAAGACCAAGCATCGTAATTCACCGAGACGGACCAGGACACCGAAGGGGGACCGGAGAGGTGCCAGGGGGGCCCACACCACCTGGCGGCGCGGCCAAGGGGGGGGGCGCGCCCAGGGGTGGTGAGCCCACCTAGGGCACCCCCTCGCGCCGCCTCTTCGCCTATTTAGTCCCTCGTGACCTAAAAACAAGATACACATCGACGAAACTCCAGAAAAGCTCCAGGGGCGCCGCCGCCATCGCGAAACTCCAATTCGGGGGACAGAAGTCTCTGTTCCGGCACCCTGCCGAGACGGGGAATTGCCCCCGGAGCCATCTCCATCGACACCACCACCATCTTCACCGCCATCGCTGTCTCCCATGATGAGGAGGGATTAGTTATCCCTCGAGGCTAAGGGGTTGTACCGGTAGCTATGTGGTTAATCTCTCTCTATCTATACTCCAATGAATGATCTCATGAATTGCTTGCATGATTGAGATCCATATGATGAGCTTTATATCGCTACTAGTCTATGTGCTACTCATGTGATGTTATTAAAGTAGTCTATTCCTCCTGCATGGTGTAAAGGTGCTAGTGTGTGCACCGTGTGGTTCTTGTCGTAGGCTATGATCATGATCTCTTGTAGGTTGTGGAGTTAATTATTACTATGATAGTACTGATGTGTTCTATTCCTCCTTTCACAGCGTAATGTGGACAGTGTGTATGCTATGTTAGTTCTTGATTTATTTTGCAATGATCTATTATGCTCTAAGGTTACTTAAATATGAATACCAAATGTTGTGGCGCTTGTTAACTCCGGCTTGAGGGAGCTCTTGTAGCCCTACACAACGACTGGTGTTTGTCATCCAACAAAAGATTGTATGTAGCACAAATGAGAGAAGTTATTATGCGATCAATGTTGAGAGTGTCCACTAGTGAAAGTATGATCCCTAGGCCTTGTTTCCAAACATCGAATCTCCGTTTATTTACTGTTCTGTTGCATGTTTACTCGCTGCCATATTTTATTCAGATTGCTATTACCACTCATATACATCCATACTACTTGTATTTCACTATCTCTTCGCCGAACTAGTGCACCTATACATCCGACAAGTGTATTAGGTGTGTTGGGGACACAAGAGACTTCTTGTATCGTGATTGCAGGGTTGCTTGAGAGGGATATCTTTGACCTCTTCCTCCATGAGTTCGATAAACCTTGGGTGATCCACTTAAGGGAAAACTTGCTGCTGTTCTACAAACCTCTGCTCTTGGAGGCCCAACAGTGTCTACAGGAAAAGAAGCGTGAGTAGACATCAAGCTATTTTCTGGCGCCGTTGCCGGGAAGGTAAGGTAAAAGGTATTCACATCCTCCGACTACTAGGTTATTTCTTAGCATTGTTGCTGGTGTGTGAGTGCTCGAAGCTATCTCCTTTAGACTCCGCAATTGCATCTTTTTGTTTCTTGTTTTTATTTTCACTAGTTAGGCATAATGGAAAACAACAAAAAAATTAGTGAGCTTTTTAATCTTTTTCCTGATTTAGAATTGTTTGATACGAAAATTAAAAAACCTATGGAACCTTATTTGCATGCTAGTAGCAATGTTATTAGTATGAATGCAATTACTGTTAATGCTATGGAGAAGTCTAAGCTTGGGGAAGCTAGTTTTTGTGATCTTTTTAGCTTCCCATCTTTGGGGGAGAAAATTTGCTCTGATAATACTTTATCTCCTATATGCGATAACTCTAAGGATGCTTGTGATATTTTAAATTCACCTGCTGAAAGTATTCCTTTCAAGATACCCATGAAAATTATTGAACGTGTTATGGATAACCGCTATGAAGGGGATGGAACTGTTCATCCTGAAGAGCATTTACTGTTTTTGCATGAATTATGCGGGTTATTCAAGTGTGCAGGTATTTCAATGGATGAAGTTAGGAAGAAATTATTTGTTATGTCGCTATCTGGTAAAGCGGCGCATTGGTATAAACTGCTGAAGGACGGGCGCTCTCTTGATTGGAAGGATATTGTGCCTCTATTTTATTCTAAGTTCTATCCTCCAAGTAAAATTCACAAAGATCGAAACCGTATATATAATTTCTGGCCTCATGATGGAGAGAGTATTGCCCAAGCATGGGAGAGATTGAAGTCTTTAATGCTCAAATGCCCCAATCATGAGCTCCCTGGTAATATTATCATTGATAATTTCTATGCAAGACTTTCTTTTCAGGATAAAACCTTGCTGGATATCGCTTGTTCCGGATCATTCACGCGCAATAAAGAAGAGTTTAAATGGGACCTTCTTAATCGGATTCAGGAGAACGCCGAAGATTGGGAGAATGACAAAGGTAGAGAGTCAGGTATAAATTATGATTATGAATGCATTGAAACTTTTATGGATACTGATAAATTTCGAAATATGAGTGCTACTTATGGTCTTGACTCTCAAGTTATTGCAAATCTTTATAAATCTTTTGCTTCTCACATTGAATTGCCTTGGAGGAATTTTGATAAGTATCATGAACCTTTTAAAGACACTTGCATGAATGATGAAACTATTATTAATGATTGCAATGAACATGTTCAAACTTCTGAAAATGCTATTTCTTATAAGCATGTTAATTTTTGTGGAATACATAGACCTTGTGGAATTAATCAAATCGAAGAAGAATATTGTATCCATCATAGGAATGAAAAAACTAGAAAGTGGTCTAGGGCTCTAGATGATCTTGGAGAAAAAGTGTGCGCCCTCTATCCTTTTATTTGTGAACTTTGCCATAAAGTTGGTCATTTTAATTTTCAATGTTCCTCCAATGATAATTCTAACCCCATGAGTGCTGCAAATTTGTATTGTGATGATGAAATTGTTCCTAATCAACATGATGAACTTACTTTATTTTTGAAGTGTGAAGAGTTATCAAGAAAAATTTCTTTGTTAGATATGCACGATCTTGATATTGATGATGTCCTGCATGGGTGTCTTTCTTATTGCATTAATAATTGCCATACAAATACTTACATACAGAAAATTTTAGAAGATGACACTTTGCCAAAATATGATAGGACCGCTGTGTGTTTCAAACTTATTAATGAAAAGGGGGAATCCTCCCAAGTTTCTTCTATTGTTTCTGGAAATAAATTAGGTTCTGTGGAGAAGCCTCCCTTCAAGCCTCTTCCTCCTAAAGAAGGGAACGAGGAGAAGGAAAAGAAGAAGAAGGGAAAGAAGAAGAAGAAGAAGAAGAAGAAGAAGAAGAAGAAGAAGAAGAAGAAGAAGAAGAAGAAGAGGGGGAATAAGAAGAAAGAGGCAACGACACATCCCCGCGTGTATGAGGTAACAATAGGTAACCGTAAGTATGTTGCTCCCAATGATTATTATGATAATGAATCTGAGTACGATGATCTTCCTATACCCTTTACCCATATTAGTGATCATGATTTGGAAGAACACACTACCCTTGATATTGGAAATCTCTTTGGTACTGATTATGAAAGTAATGATGATAGCATTATTCATGTCCCCTCAAATGATGATATTGAAAGCTCAAAGCTTGGGGATATTGTGCTTGAAGATCCTATATTTGAGACCTTTACTTTTAGTAAAAATGATGATATTACATATTCTGGTTTAGATAATCGAAATAGAGATGGATATGACACATGTTACAATTATCCTTATGAAACTTGTCATAGTTATGATGATCTTGCCAAAAACCATTCCCTTAGTATGCAACTTGTTTACCATGTTCAAATTCTTGATAATGATCCTGCTCCAATTACTATTGATGAGAAGAGTTTTTCTTATGTCAAAAATAATGATACTTTTATGCATATGAACCATGATAAGAATGTTTTAAGTGATGGTTATATTGTGGATTTCATCAATGATGCTACTGAAAGTTATTATGAGAAAGGGAAACACGGTTGTATACATCTTAATAATATTCAGTTTCCCCTCTTTATGTTGAGAATCTTGAAGTTACTCGTGTCTTATCTTCTTATGCTTGTCACTTTGTTCTTCATGAATTTATTTGTGTACAAGAATCCTTTTCATAGGAAGAGGGTTAGGTTTAAAGTTGTTTCATACTTGCTTTTTCATGCTCTCTTTGCTGCGACTCTCATCCTTATGAGAGCATCATCATTAAAATTACTGAGCCCATCTTAATGGCTCTAAAGAAAGAACTTCTTGGGACATAACCCATCTGTTTATTTTACTACTGTATTGTTGAGTCTTGGAAATTGTTTACTACTATAGCAACCTCTCCTTATCATGTTTTTGTGCCAAGTAAAGTCTCTATGGTAAAGTTGATACTAGATTTGGATTACTGCGTAGAAACAGAATTGCTG
Source organism: Lolium rigidum (assembly GCF_022539505.1). NCBI lineage: Eukaryota > Viridiplantae > Streptophyta > Magnoliopsida > Poales > Poaceae > Lolium > Lolium rigidum. Next base: position 275,632,596 of record NC_061509.1, read on the forward strand.
TCTGTCATGAATTCGTGCAGATCTCTCTGTAGAAGAGTCAAAAAAATCTGCAAATTTACGTGCGTGATCCTAAGATATCTACGCAACTTTCATTAGTTTTGAGTTTTTCCGTTTGAGAAAGTTAAGTGCCCCTGAAAAATTCGTCTTTACGGACTGTTCTGTTTTGATAGATTCTGCTTTTTATTTCGCATTGCCGCTTTTGCTATGTTGAATGAGTTTCTTTATTTCATTAACTTTCAGAAGCTTTGTGCAATGTCCAGAAGTGTTAAGAATGATTGTGTCACCTCTGAACATGTGAATTTTGATTATGCACTAACCCTCTAATGAGTTTGCTCTAAGTTTGGTGTGAAGGAAGTTTTCAAGGGTCAAGAGAGGAGGATGATATATGATCAAGAAGAGTGAAAAGCCTAAGCTTGGGGATGCCCCCGTGGTTCATCCCTGCATATTTCAAGAAGACTCAAGCGTCTAAGCTTGGGGATGCCCAAGGCATCCCCTTCTTCATCAACTTATAAGGTTTCTTCTATTGAAATTATATTTTTATTCGGTCACATCTTATGTACTTTACTTGGAGCGTCTGTGTGCTTTTATTTTCGTTTTGTTATTTGCATTCTTTGAATAAATTCATGCTTGTGTGGGAGAGAGACATGCTCCGCTGTTGCATATGAACACATGTGTTCTTAGCTTTACTTTTAATGTTCATGGCGAAGGTTGAAAACTGCTTCGTTCATTGTCATATGGTTGGAAACGGGAAATGCTTCATGTGGTAAATGGTATAATGTCTTGAGTAATTTGATACTTGGCAATTGTTGTGCTCATTTAGATCATGTTTAAGCTCTTGCATCATATACTTTGCACCTATTAATGAAAAACTACATAGAGCTTGTTAAAATTTGGTTTGCATGATTGGTCTCTCTAAGTCTAGATACTTTCTGGTTAAGGTGTTTGAACAACAAGGAGACGATGTAAAGTCTTATAATGCTTACAATATGTTCATATGTGAGTCTTGCTGCATCGTTTTATACTTGTGTTTGCTTCAAACAACCTTGCTAGCCTAGCCTTGTATTGAGAGGGATTCTTCTCGTGCATCCAAATCCTTGAGCCAAAAACTATGCCAATTGTGTCCACCATACCTACCTACCACATGGTATTTCTCCGCCATTCCAAAGTAAATTGCTTGAGTGCTATCTTTAAACAATTCAAAAGTTATTACCTCTTATTTGTGTCAATGTTTTATAGCTCATGAGGAAGTATGTGGAGTTTATCTTTCAATCTTGTTGGGCAACTTTCACCAATGGACTAGTGGCTTCATCCGCTTATCCAATAATTTTGCAAAAAGAGCTGGCAATGGGGTTCCCAGCCCCGAATTAATTAACTTTCATAAGTTTATAAATAGACACTCCTCCATGGTATGTGATTGTTGGTCGGCACCCGAGGATTCGGTTAGCCATGGCTTGAGAAAGAAAAGGTGGGGAGGAGTGTCATCTAAATAAAACTAAAATAAAAAGGCACTCCTTCATGGTATGAGATTGTTGGCAGGCACCCGAGGATTCGGTTAGCCATGGTTTGTGAAAGCAAGGCTGGAAGGAGTGCCACCCAAAAAAATAAAATTTCATGGGAGCCGCTCTTTGAAAGTCTGTCTGGCAAGGGGGTGTTATCACCGGATTTTGGCCAAATCAGGAGATGGGCCGTAAGTGAAGATGGGCTTGAAGGATATACACGTGGAGCATCTTTGAAGCGGCCTTGCACGAAGAGTTTGGGCTTAATTGCCTATGTATCTGTAATATAGTAGATCGCATTGTAGTTTAGATTAAAAGATAGAGTTTAACTCGTGCACGGTTAGGTGCACGTCCAAATTAGAAAGTCCCTTGGACTATAAATATGTATCTAGGGTTATCGGAAAAGGAGGACAATCACGTTCACAACAAACACAAATCAGGCGCATCGCCACCCCTTCTTTCGAGGGTTTCTCCCGGGTAAGCATCATGCTGCCTAGATCGCATCTTGCGATCTAGGCAGACAACGTTTATTCGTTTACCTTGTGTTGCTCGTATCGAAGCGTTGTTGATGGCGAGTAGCACTATTTACCATAGGTGTTTTGGGGCTTGCGTAGATGCTTTTCTTGCATATATCTGCTTAGCTATGCCGTCCCTCAACATCTAGCTGCTCTTACACCTATCTAGGTGTAAGGGCAGCATCTTGCTTGTTCGTTACTTAGTAGATCCGATCTGTTATAGTTGCTCCTTGTTCATCAAGGATTAGTTTAATATCCGTATGGTTAGGCCTTGCAAACGGGTTGAACGATCCGGTAGTGCGTTAGGTATGGTTTGCTAGTCCTAAGAGGGATGTTCAGGGAATTAACGTAATGTTGGTTTTTAGGCCTCTTTTAGGGTTAGTTTTCCGTTATCTTTCGTGTCTATTAGGCTCAACTACGCGTAGGATGTTCCGATCATACGGTGAAAACCCTAAACTGTCGTAGATTGGTTTAGCTTTGTTGTGATCAAGCAGGATCCCCATGTCATTGAAAATCCAACATGAACCATGGGGCGATCGGCTCTTTGAGCCGATCCACAGGGCAACCTGAGAGCCGATAGGGCTCGTATTTAATGTTTACGTGTCTGTTACCACCCGATTTTGGCCAAATCAGGAGTTGGGCCGTAATTGAAGATGGGCTTGAAGGACGTACACGTGGAGCATCTTCAAAGCGGACCTGCGCTAAGAGTTTGGGCTTAACTGCCCGTGTATCTGTAACATAGTAGATCGCGTTGTAATTTAGATTAAAAAGATAGAGTCTGGCCCGTGCACGGTTAGGTGCACGCCTCAATTAGAAAGTCCCTTGGACTATAAATATGTATCTAGGGTTATCGGAAAAGGAGGACAATCATCGTTCAACCAACACAAATCGGGCGCATCGCCACCCCTTTCTTCGAGGGTTTCTCCCGGGTAAGCACCATGCTGCCTAGATCGCATCTAGCGATCTAGGCGATATACGTTTATTCGTCAACCTTGTACTGCTCGTGCTGAAGCCTTGTTGATGGCGAGCAGTACTATTTATCCTTAGGTGTTTAGGGGCTTGCATTGGTGCTTTCACGTGCATATCTGCGTGGCGATGCCATCCCTCGACACCTAGCTGCCCTTACGTCTATCCAGACGTAAGGGCAGCATCTTGCCTGTTCGTTACTTAGTAGATCCGATCCGTTATAGTTGCTCCTTGCTCCACAGGGATTAGTTTAATATCTGCATAGTTAGGCCTTACGCTGGGGTCGGAGGATCCGGTAGTGCGTTAGATGTTGTTCACCGTCCCTGCGAGGGATGTTCCGGGAATCAACGTTATGTTGGTTTTTAGGCCTCTCGTAGGGGTGGTTTGCATCATCTTCCGTAGCTGCTAGGCCCGATCACACGTAGGACGTTCCGGTTATGCGGTGAAAACCCTAAACTGTCGTGGATCGTTTTAGCTTTGTCCACGATCAAGCAGGATCCCCATGCCATTGTAAATCCAACGTGAAACATGGGGCGATCGGCGCCTTGAGCCGATCCACAGGAAACCTGAGAGCCGATAGGGCTCGTATTTAATGTTTACGTGTCTACCATGCGGGAACAATCGAAGCACTCTAACACCTTCCCGATCGGGTCTAGGTCGGGTGGCACGCCCTAGCAACCGCCGGGACGTGGCTAGAAGATTTGCGGGACGACGCGAGGTGCCAGGGTCCACTAAGCGGCCCTGGGAGCTTCCCGGCTCTTCGTGTTGCTCAGCCATTGCCCGTCGGTGGGTTTTGGAGGGTAACACATTCTGGCACGCCCGGTGGGACAACCGTCTACAACATCCACGTCAACATCGGCATCCGAGATGGCGGAGGAACAGATCACATACGAGGATCTCCCTCCTGATCATAAGAAGAAGTACGATGAGCTGAAGGCCATCGTTGAAGCCGAACTCATCGGCTCCTTTGAGAAGACCCGTTCGCACGGTATCAGGTTCAAAGGATTCACGCCACAAGGCGTCCTTGACGGGGTAGATCTGTCGCTCCCTTCAGATGAACGTACCGCAGCCCTGCGACGGAAATCAACTACGTGGTGGCCCATTCACTGCATCGGCATTCTGAGAGCCTGGTGAATTCTTTGGAGCGCGTTGCGTTCCGGGTGGTCCAAGAGATCATGGAGCTTCGGTACTCCCCTTCAGGACCTGCTCTAGGGACTCACCAAGGAGAAGTGCAACTCCACACCAGGCCACCATTGCCGTACTCGATGGCAGCTCCACAACAACAAGGTTCACCGGCATACGTTGTCTACAAGGTCGGAGGTGATCCGGGCGACTACCAGTTCTTATATGAGCCGCCCAAGGAGATCCCACACGGATACGTGTGCACGTTTGTGCCGGATTGCAACAACTGGACACAGGCGATCCAGGCTCCAGCAGGAGGGATTGCCGGAGCAGGAGCCATTGTTCCGGCCGGAGGAACAACTGCAGCAGCGGGGAGTTTGGGAGCGGAAGCTGAGAAACAGGCGTGGCTAGCCAAGTATACCACTGCACCAGTCCAGGAAAGCTCAGCTGCCACTACCTCCACCGCAGATCAGATCAGCGCGGTCCCGAGAGATCAGTTCGGCATCTTGCCGAAGAAGAAGATAATCGGCTATTCCAAGCCGTACCCCAATGAGTTCGACCTGATCCCACTACCACCTAAGTACCGGCTTCCGGACTTCAACAAATTCAGTGGGTCAGAAGGGTCTAGCTTCATCGAACACGTGAGCCGATACTTGGCCCAGCTGGGCATGGCTTCGGCATCGGATCAGCTACGAGTGAGGTGCTTCTCGCAATCCCTCACCGGTCCAGCTTTTGGGTGGTACACTTCGCTGCAGCCGAACTCAGTACGATCATGGAAGCAGTTGGAGGAACAATTTCACACCCAATATCATTCAGAAGCTACTGAAAGCTGGTATTGCCGAACTAGCACAAGTTCGGCAGAGGCGAGGAGAGACAGGTGGCTGAGTACATTCAGCGTTTCGGAACCGTCAAGAACCGATGCTATTCGGTTCATTTAATCGAGAAAGAAGCGATCGAGCTGGCCGTGGCAGGCCTTGCAGCGTCATTCAAGGATCTGACGTTCCAAGTGGAGTACAACTCGCTGGCGCACTTGGTCAGTCGACTGACCTTATACGAACAGCGCCATCCAGAACTGTACCAGGACAAGTTCAAGCGCGCGATAACCCTGGTCAATGCTGATGAGGATGAAGATTCCGCGGAAGATCAGGAAGTTGCAGTAGCCGAGTGGACTCGGACGCCAGTACCTGTGTCCTGCAAATGGGTGAACCCGCCAGGGCCTCCAAGAGGGTTGGACTTCGATGTGAGCAAAACTGAACAGATCTTCGATCTGCTATTAAAAGAGAAGCAGTTGAAGCTCCCTGAAGGCCACAAGATCCCTACGGCGCAGGAGATGAACAAAAGGCCATACTGCAAATGGCATCATACGTTCACTCATGCCACCAACGACTGCAAAGTGTTGCGCGCACAAATTCAGATGGCAATAGAATCAAGCCGATTAACTTTCGGACAGTTTGCCATGAAGGTAGACATGCGTCTGTTTCCGGACGTCAATATGGTGGACCTGAGCCACTCCATAAGGGAACCTGGGTTCTCTTTTGACGTCAATATGGCAGGGTTTGTGATCCGCCATGGCAAAGATAAAGCCGAGAGCAGCCACTCTCGTGGCAAGGATAAAGGGGAGGCCGTTCCACGCGACCGGCCCCAAGATGATGGTAGACGGTACCTAACCGAGGAGGAGGTGAGAAGCATACGGTATCAGCGCCCACTCTCCGTGCACCTCCTCAACAAATATGAACAGCAGTATGACCGACGTCGACGCTACGACGAAGACGATGAAAAATATCGTCGGTCTGACGCGGAAAACAGGAGGTATCGTCAGCATGACAGGAACAACGACGGGTACGAACGCCACGCTAGAGGGAGGTCAAGGGAGCAAGACAACGTGGATAAGCACTGGAACTGTCCCTTCTTCAAACATTGCTCGGGACTCAGGAATGAGCCGATTGCCAACAATCGAGAATTGCCCAGAATGCAAACAGCAAAGGAGAAGGACAAACGAAGTTTCAGTGTTCGAACGTCTAGGACCTCTCCCACAACATAACAAGCGAGCTGAGTCCTCTCAAGAAGAAGACTTCGAGGAGTCAGATGGAGAAGAAGATAGGTATCACCGGCCAAGGTGGTGCCCTGATGGACTCAGCCATTCTCAGAAGCGTAGAGTGCAGCGGCTGCGAAACCTGGAAGAAGCCGAGGCACAGTACCTGTACATGTTGAGAAGAGCACGGCCCGATCTGGCCGTGAAAATTCAGCAAACAGCGGAGACAAAGGCGCGCCCGCCAAAGAAAGTATGGCGCCCAAAACGAGCGAAAGCCGATGCACGAGCATCGGGCGATGCCGATGCAGAGGCATCGGCTGATACAAACATGATATTCGTGACCCGGACGGAGTAGCAGGTCCAAGACATTGGACATACGTGGCAAGGCCAATCCCTGAGATCGGCCCTCAAAAAAAAATGAAAGCAAAGGATCTTATCTCCAGCATGCCACGTAGCTACAGTAGAAATCCAAGAAGTTGCAAACCATCGCCGAAGCATTGCAACAGAAAAGGAGGCCGATTCCCGCAATCGGCCAAAGAATTATCATCCACATCCTTTTGTCGTGTTCAGCATTGATCCAACAGATGCCTGAAGAGCCGATGCCATCAATGACTTGACAGAATCGGCTCGGGGGGCACATAGACGGATAAGACACGAGGATACGAAGCTGAGAATGCGTGCCAAACGCCCAGCAGAAAAGCTCAAAGATGGGGGCCGATACGTAAACAGATCGGCCGCAAAAAATCGAAATACAGAAATTTTTGAGCACAGCCGATGCGTAGACATCGACTTAAGAGTTCAAAGCCGATGCGCGGCCATCGACTCAAGGGATACAATTGTTGCAAGCAGAAGCCTAATGGAGCAGTCATCAAGTTATGCAGCAAGGCTCTACTGAAGGAATCCCTCAGTGGAATGGTGGGTGGCTCCATTAGCACATCTTCAAGATCAGCAGCGCTCGCTTAAGCATGCAGATCGAGTTAGGATCATGAGAACAGCCAATGAACATTCAATCGGCTGTGACATTTCCTCCTGGGGTGGGACCAAGGTGACAACTTCATCAAATATCTTCACCAGAAGCTGCATCAGTCTGCCCGAGGAGATGGACCAATCCGAGCAACAAGGCGCAAGAATGAAGATTCTTAGTTCAAGGGAGCTGCTGATCCTTCCAAAACCGTCCTAGTGCACTGTCTCCTTGGGCGCAAGCTTTCTCGCCCAGTTTGATAAAAAGATGGAGCAGCTCGGGGGACAGCTCACTTTGAAGGTTCTCTGCTTTTGAAAGCCGATTTGGTTAGAATCGGCTGATGCTGCACTACAGTTGGGAAGCCGATAGTGGCCCAATGCGGCTGGTACACTTCCATTCTCGCCTTGACTGAGGCTCGGGGGGCAGCTAGCCCTGAAGATTCTTCACTCTGAAAAACCGATGGTGTTGAAATCGGTGTCGTCTCGCACCATAACCATGTTGAAGGGTGGAGGACTCTTGCGAGAGGAGAATTACCAAGTTGGCGAGGAGGAGTCTGAAGCGAGCCATCATGATTGATAGGCTTTGGGCCAGTTTGTTGCTACAAGGAGACAAAGCATCGCGGCGAAGGTTGTAGGCGATCAAGGTGTTCAGCAATGGTCCTAGAGTTCTCCTGAAGGCATCAAATCTGGAGTCTTGCCGATTAAAGCTGACGTTAAACTCAGGGACCCGGATTTCCAGGATTTAAGGTGTGCGCGATTCCGGTTTGTTCCTGTTTGACTGAAACTTGAGGATCTGAACTGATCTATCGCGAAATTTATCATAAGAAACCGATGCGTGGCCATCAGTTCATCGAGCATTGATCAGGCCAACAATCGGCAAAATCAATACAAGGGAGAATCGGCTAAATCGATTTGCAAGAAATCGACAAAGTCCAATTGGGGAGATTTCTTCGTTGATAATCAGATTTCTTACATGGAAGGAGCTGATCGCTCTCAAAAGGGTTGCTAGGGGTACATTGCCCTATCATCTACTACTCCTAGCTCTATCCTATCTAGGGGCCACTGCTGCCCTCATCGTCGCCGTCGCCGCTGTCGGCGCTGCTCCCGGCCGGCTCGTCGTCACTGCTGTAGCGACCGCCGGCGGGACCTTCATTGTCCTCATCTTCTTCGCTAGCGTCGCCATAATCGCTGTCGAAGTCGCTGATGTTGCCTGGCCAGGGGCAGAGACGCTTGGCCGGCGGTTCGTCGGAGGAGGTGCTGTCCTCCTCCTCTTCCTCTTCCTTCACCTCCTCAGCGGAGGAGAAACCGTCCCAGGAGAAGCCGTCGTCGTCGCTTTCCTCCTCCGATTGCCCAATGGCAAGGAAGCGAAGGTCGCTCTCCCCGTCCGTTAAGGACTGGTCGTCTTCGGACCGGACGAAGGAGTCGTGGGTCGACTCGTCCCCGTCGGCTATGGCGCGGCGGATGTTTGCCGCGTGGGCCTCCTGTGGGTCCCATTCAGGCGTCGGCTCGCGGGAGGTGGAGGATTGGGTGGAAAGACCCGATGAGGGAGAAGACGAAGAGGAAGACATGGCGGCGAGAGGAGGGTTTTTGGAAGTGCTTGACGCGAGAGGGATGAAGAGGAGAACTGTTCGATGTGGCCAAATAAAAAGGGGATGTAGCGATTTAATGCCTAAGCAGTTCCCGAGGACGTGGTGCCAGAACCGTCAAATTGTGCAGAGAAGGCGAGAAGGCAAGACGTCATCATGAAGAATACTGCAACGGTTCTGCCACGACATGACCCTTCGAAGAAGACAGATGGTTTTGCAATTATCATTATCAAAACCAGGGGGGCATGTGTTACCACCCGATTTTGGCCAAATCAGGAGTTGGGCCGTAAGTGAAGATGGGCTTGAAGGACGTACACGTGGAGCATCTTCAAAGCGGACCTGCGCTAAGAGTTTGGGCTTAACTGCCCGTGTATCTGTAACATAGTAGATCGCGTTGTAATTTAGATTAAAAAGATAGAGTCTGGCCCGTGCACGGTTAGGTGCACGCCTCAATTAGAAAGTCCCTTGGACTATAAATATGTATCTAGGGTTATCGGAAAAGGAGGACAATCATCGTTCAACCAACACAAATCAGGCGCATCGCCACCCCTTTCTTCGAGGGTTTCTCCCGGGTAAGCACCATGCTGCCTAGATCGCATCTAGCGATCTAGGCGGTATACGTTTATTCGTCAACCTTGTACTGCTCGTGCTGAAGCCTTGTTGATGGCGAGCAGTACTATTTATCCTTAGGTGTTTAGGGGCTTGCATTGGTGCTTTCACGTGCATATCTGCGTGGCGATGCCGTCCCTCGACACCTAGCTGCCCTTACGTCTATCTAGACGTAAGGGCAGCATCTTGCCTGTTCGTTACTTAGTAGATCCGATCCGTTATAGTTGCTCCTTGCTCCGCAGGGATTAGTTTAATATCTGCATAGTTAGGCCTTACGCTGGGGTCGGAGGATCCGGTAGTGCGTTAGATGTTGTTCACCGTCCCTGCGAGGGATGTTCCGGGAATCAACGTTATGTTGGTTTTTAGGCCTCTCGTAGGGGTGGTTTGCATCATCTTCCGTAGCTGCTAGGCCCGATCACACGTAGGACGTTCCGGTTATGCGGTGAAAACCCTAAACTGTCGTGGATCGTTTTAGCTTTGTCCTGATCAAGCGGGATCCCCATGCCATTGTAAATCCAACGTGAAACATGGGGCGATCGGCTCCTTGAGCCGATCCACGAGGAAACCTGAGAGCCGATAGGGCTCGTATTTAATGTTTACGTGTCTACCATGCGGGAACAATCGAAGCACTCTAACACCTTCCTGATCGGGTCTAGGTCAGGTGGCACGCCCTAGCAACCGCCAGGACGTGGCTAGAAGATTTGCGGGACGACGCGAGGTGCCAGGGTCCACTAAGCGGCACTGGGAGCTTCCCGGCTCTTCGTGTTGCTCAGCCATTGCCCGTCGGTGGGTTTTGGAGGGTAACAGTGTCTGCCATGCAGGGAACTAATCGAAGCAATCCACACCTTCCTGGCCAGGTATAGGTCAGGTGGCACGCCCTTGCAGCCGCCAGGTCATGTGCCGGAGCATTTGCGGGACGACGTCGAGGGACCAGGGCCCGCTACCGCCTTGGAAGCCTCCCGGCTCTTCGTGTTGCTTAACCACTGCTCGCCGGTGGGCTTTGGCAGGCAACACATTCTGGCACGCCCGGTGGGACCTCGGGACAATCTTCCGCAACAACCATGTCGTCATCCGCACCTCGGATTGCGGGAGAACCGATCAAGTATGAGGATCCGCCTCCTGAGCATAAGAAGAGATATGATGAGCTCAAGGTCATCCTGGAAGCCGATCTCATCGGCGCTTTCGAGAAAACCCGTTCGCACGGGATCAAGTTCAAAGGGTTCCAACCCGAAGGCGCGCTAGATGGACTAGATCTATCTCTCCCTTCGGACGAACGTACCGCAGCCTCGCGACAGAAGTCAACTATGCCGTTGCTCACTCTCTTCATCGGCATGCTGAGAGCTTGGTGAATACTCCGGAGCGTGTCGCGCTCAATGTGGTGCAAGAAGTCACGAAGCACAAGTACTCTCCGTCAGGTCCTGCTCTAGGAACTCACCAAGGGGAGGTACCGCTCTACACAAGGCCACCACTGCAACACACGTTTGCAGCTCCACAGCAGCAAGGTTCACCGGCGTACGTTGTCTACAAGACTGGAGGTGATCCTGGCGACTACCAATTCCTGTATGAGCCGCCCAAGGAGATTCCACATGGATACGTGTGCACATACGTGCCTGACTGCAACGACTGGATGACCCAGGTTACAGCAGGAAGGACTGCCACGGCAGGAGGAGTCGCTGGAGCAGGAAGCAGTTCTGGAACAGATCCTGAAAAACAGGCGTGGCTAACTAAATATGCCACCAGTACAAGTTGAACGATCGGCTTCTGCAGCTCCTACGGTGGATGAGATCACCGCCATCATGAGAGACAAGTTCAGCATATTGCCGAAGAAGAGGATGATCGGCTATTCCAAGCCGTATCCCAACGACTACGACCTGATCCCGCTGCCACCTAAGTATCGGCTCCCTGACTTCACAAAATTCAGTGGATCAGAAGGAACCAGCTCGATCGAGCACGTGAGCCGATACTTGGCATAGTTGGGCATGGTCTCAGCTTCAGATGAGCTACGCGTGAGGTTCTTCTCGCAGTCTCTCACGGGTCCAGCCTTTGGGTGGTACACCTCGTTGCTACCAAACTCGGTTCGGACGTGGAAGCAGCTGGAAGAGAAATTCCATGAACAATACCATTCAGAAACCACGGAAGCTAGCCTTGCCGATCTGACTCAAGTTCGGCAGAGACGAGGAGAGACGGTATCTGAATACATCCAGAGGTTCAGGACCGTCATGAACCGATGTTATTCGGTTCGCCTAACTGAGAAGGAAGCAGTCGAGCTGGCGATAGCAAGATTATCAGCGCCGCTCAAGGATGTGACCTTCCAAGCAGAGTACAGTTCACTGGCGCACATGGTTCAGAAGTTGACAGCATATGAACAGCGCCATCCAGAATTGTACCAGGACAAGTACAAGCGCGTCGCCCTGATCGAGACGGACGAAGATGAAGATTTCAAAGGAGATCAGGAGGTCGCCGTAGCTGAGTGGACTCGGGGGGGCAAAACCCGTGTCCTGCAAGTGGGTGAAACAACCAGGGCCTGCAAAGGGGTTCGACTTCGATTTGAGCAAAACGGAGCAGATTTTTGATTTGCTGCTGAAGGAGAAACAACTGAAGTTACCCGAAGGTCACAAAATCCCCACGCCACAAGAGATGAACGGCAAGCCATACTGCAAATGGCATCACACGTTCACCCATGCCACCAACGACTGCAAAGTCCTTCGCGGACAGATTCAGATGGCGATAGAGCAAGGTCGATTACTCTTCAGTCAGTTTGCCATCAGAGTTGACACGCAGCCATTCCCGGAGGTCAACATGGTCGATCTCAGTCAGTGCATCGGACGCGAGCCAGGTTTCTCGTTTGACATCAATATGGCAGGGTGATACGTCTCCAACGTATCGATAATTTCTTATGTTCCATGCCACTTTATTGATGATATCTACATGTTTTATGCATACTTTATGTCATTATTATGCATTTTCTGGAACTAACCTATTAACAAGATGCCGAAGTGCCAGTTCCTGTTTTCTGCTGTTTTTGGTTTCAGAAATCCTAGTAACGAAATATTCTCGGAATTGGACGAAATCAACGCCCAGGTTCCTATTTTGCCCGGAAGCATCCAGAACACCCGAGAGCCACCAGAGGAGAGCCCTGGTGGGCCCAGATGATAGGGTGGCGCGGCCAGGGCTGGGCCCGCGCCACCCTATGGTGTCGTCGCCCCTTCGCCCCTCCGACTCCGCCTCTTCGCCTATTTAAAGGTCCCTGACCTAAAACGCGATACGGAGAGCCACGATACGGGAAAAACCTTCCAGAGCCGCCGCCATCGCGAAATCAAGATTCGGGGGACAGAAGTCTCTGTTCCGGCACCCTGCCGGACGGGGAATTGCCCCCGGAGTCATCTCCACCGCCGTCTCCACCGCCATCTTCACCGCCATCGTTGTTCCCATGATGAGGAGGGAGTAGTTCTCCCCGGGGCTGAGGGCTCTACCGTAGCTATGTGGTTAATCTCTCTCTCGTACTCCAATACAATGATCTCATGAGCTGCTTTACATGATTGAGATCCATATGATGAGCTTTGTATCGCTACTAGTTGTGTGCTACTCATGTGATGTTATTAAAGTAGTCTATTCCTCCTGCATGGTGTAAAGGTGATTAGTGCGTGCACCGTGTGGTTCTTGTCGTAGGCTATGATCATGATCTCTTGTAGATCGTGGAGTTAATTGTCATTATGATAGTATTGATGTGATCTATTCCTCCTTCATAGTGTAATGTGGACAAGTGCGTGCGCTATGTTAGTTCTTGGTTTATTTTGCAATGATCTATTATGCTCTAAGGTTACTTAAACATGAATATCGAATGTTGTGGAGCTTGTTAACTCCGGCATTGAGGGTTCGTGTAATCCTACGCAACGAATGATGTTCATTATCAAACAAGAGTGTATGTAGCACATATGAGAAGAAGTATTTATTATGCGATCAATGTTGAGAGTGTCCACTAGTGAAAGTATGATCCCTAGGCCTTGTTTCCAATACTGCAAACACCGTTTACTTACTGTTCTGTTGCATGTTTACTCGCTGCCATATTTTATTCAGATTGCTATTACCACTCATATACATCCATATTACTTGTATTTCACTATCTCTTCGCCGAACTAGTGCACCTATACACCTGACAAGTGTATTTGGTGTGTTGGGGACACAAGAGACTTCTTGCTTTGTGATTACAGGGTTGCTTGAGAGGGATATCTTTGACCTCTTCCTCCCCGAGTTCGATAAACCTTGGGTAATCCACTTAAGGGAAACTTGCTGCTGTTCTACAAACCTCTGCTCTTGGAGGCCCAACACCTGTCTACAAGAATAGAAGCACCCGTAGACATCAAGCACTTTTCACGGCGCCGTTGCCGGGGAGGAAAGGTAAAAGGCTCTCATACTTCGGTTCCAGTAACGAGTACTTTTTTGGCGCCATTGTGTGTGTGCTCGAAGCTATTTCCTTTAGACTCGCAATTGCGACATTTGGTTTCTTGTTTACACTAGTTAGGCATAATGGACAACAATGAGCTTCTTATTCTATTTCCTGATTTAAGACATGGATGGTTTGATGCGAAAATTAAAAAACCCATGGAACATATTAATATGAATGCTTTGAACACCATTGTTGTTAATGATATGGAAAATTCTAAGCTTGGGGAAGCTGGCTTTGATGAGCATGATATTTTTAGTCCCCCAAGCATTGAGGAGAAAATTTACTTTGATGATACTTTGCCTCCCATTTATGATGATTATAATGATAGTAGTCTTTTGTTACCACCTGTTATGGAGGATAAATTTGATTATGATTACAATATACCTCCTATATTTGATAGCTACTTTGTTGAATTTGCTCCCACTACAATTAATAAGAATGACTATGCTTATGTTGGGAGTAGTAATTATTTTATGCATGAGACTCATGATAAGAATGCTTTATGTGATAGTTATATTGTTGAGTTTGCTCATGATGCTACTGAAAGTTATTATGAGAGAGGAAAATATGGTTGTAAAAATTTTCATGTTACTAAAACACCTCTCTATGTGCTGAAATTTTTGAAGCTACACTTGTTTTATCTTCCTATGCTTGTTACTTTGCTCTTCATGAACTTGTTTATTTACAAGATTCCTATGCATAGGAAGTATGTTAGACTTAAATGTGTTTTGAATTTGCCTCTTGATGCTCTCTTTTGCTTCAACTACTATTTCTTGCGAGTGCATCATTAAAACTGCTGAGCCCATCTTAATGGCTATAAAGAAAGAACTTCTTGGGAGATAACCCATGTGTTTATTTTACTACAGCAATTTTTGTTTTGTTGAGTCTTGGAAGTTGTTTACTACTGTAGCAACCTCTCCTTATCATGTTTTTGTGCCAAGTAAAGTTTCTATGCTAAAGTTGATGTTATATTTGGGATCGCTGCGCAGAAACAGCATTGCTGTCTGTCACGAATCTGGGCACAGGCCTCTGTAGAAAATTCTAAAAAATCTGCCAATTTACGAGCGTGATCCTCAGATATGTACGCAACTTTCATTAGTTTTGAGTTTTTCCATTTGAGCAAGTCTGGTGCCAGCTTTAAATTCGTCTTTACGGACTGTTCTGTTTTTGACAGATTCTGCCTTTTATTTCGCATTGCCTCTTTTGCTATGTTGGATTTATTTCTTTGATCCACTAATGTCCAGTAGCTTTATGCAATGTCCAGAAGTGAAAAGAATGTTTGTGTCACCTCTGAACATGTGAATTTTTGATTATGCACTAACCCTCTAATGAGTTTGCTTGAAGTTTGGTGTGAAGGAAGTTTTCAAGGGTCAAGAGAGGAGGATGATATACTACGATCAAGAAGAATGAAAAGTCTAAGCTTGGGGATGCCCCGGTGGTTCATCCCTGCATATTTCAAGAAGACTCAAGCATCTAAGCTTGGGGATGCCCAAGGCATCCCCTTCTTCATCGACAAAGTATCAGGTTCCTCCCCTGAAACTATATTTTTATTCGGTCACATCTTATGTACTTTACTTGGAGCGTCTGTATGTTTTTGTTTTTGTTTGAATAAATGATTGTTTGGGAGAGAGACACGCTCCGCTGGTTCGTATGAACACATGTGTTCTTAGCTTTTAATTTTCATGGCGAAGGTTGAAACTGCTTCGTTAATTGTTATATGGTTGGAAACGGAAAATGCTACATGTAGTAATTGATATAATGTCTTGAATAATGGGAAACTTGGCAATTGTTGTGCTCATATAGATCTTGTTTAAGCTCTTGCATCATGTACCTTGTACCCATTAATGAATAATTACATAGAGCTTGTTAAAATTTGGTTTGCATGATTGGTCTCTCTAAGTCTAGATATTTTCTGGTTGAGGTGTTTGAACAACAAGGAGACGATGTAAAGTCTTATAATGCTTACAATATGTTTATATGTGAGTCTTGCTGCACCATTTTATACTTGAGTTTGCTTCAAATAACCTTGCTAGCCTAAACCTTGTATCGAGAGGGAATACTTCTCATGCATCCAAATACTTGAGCCAATATTCATGCCATTTGTGTCCACCATACCTACCTACTACATGGTATTTCTCCGCCATTCCAAAGTAAATTGCTTGAGTGCTACCTTTAAACCATTCAAAATTTATCACCTCTGATTTGTGTCAATGTTTTATAGCTCATGAGGAAGTATGTGGTGTTTATCTTTCAATCTTGTTGGGCAACTTTCACCAATGGACTAGTGGCTTCATCCGCTTATCCAATAATTTTGCAAAAAGAGCTGGCAATGGGATTCCCGAGTCCCAAATTAATTAACAAAAATAGACACTCCTCCATGGTATGTGATTGTTGGACGGCACCCGAAGGATTCGGTTAGCCATGGCTTGAGAAAGCAAAGGTGGGGAGGAGTGTCATCATAATAAAACTAAAATTAAAAGGCACTCCTTCGTGGTATGAGATTGTTGGCGGGCACCCGAGGATTCGGTTAGCCATGGTTTGTGAAAGAAAGGTTGGAAGGAGTGCCACCCAAAAATAAAATAAAATGGGAGCCGCTCTTTGAAGGTTTGTTTGGCAAGGGGGTTAGAGTACCCGCTACCATTCGTTGACAACAACAAACACTCCTCAAAACTTTACTTTTATGCTCTCTATATGTTTTCAAAATCAAAGCTCTAGCACAAATATAGCAATCGATGCTTTCCTCTTTGAAGGGCCATTCTTTTACTTTATTGTTGAGTCAGTTTACCTATTCTTTCTATCTTAGAAGCAAACACTTGTGTGAACTGTGTGCATTGATTCTTACATGTTTACCTATTGCACTTGTTATATTACTTTGTGATGACAATTATCCACGAGATATACATGTTAAAGTTGAAAGCAACCGCTGAAACTTATATCTTCCTTTGTGTTGTTTCAAAGCTTTCTACTAAGAATTTATTGCTTATGAGTTAACTCTTATGCAAGACTTATTGATGCTTGTCTTGAAAGTAATATTCATGAAAAGTCTTTGTTATATGATTCATTTGTTTACTCATTATCTTCATCATTGCTTCGAATCTCTGCATTCATCTCATGTGCTTTACAATAGTATGATCAAGGTTATGATGGCATGTCACTTCAGAAATTATCTTTGTTATCGTTTTACTCGCTCGGGACGAGCAGAACTAAGCTTGGGGATGCTGATACGTCTCCAACGTATCGATAATTTCTTATGTTCCATGCCACTTTATTGATGATATCTACATGTTTTATGCATACTTTATGTCATTATTATGCATTTTCTGGAACTAACCTATTAACAAGATGCCGAAGTGCCAGTTCCTGTTTTCTGCTGTTTTTGGTTTCAGAAATCCTAGTAACGAAATATTCTCGGAATTGGACGAAATCAACGCCCGAGGTTCCTATTTTGCCCGGAAGCATCCGGAACACCCGAGAGCCACCGGAGGAGAGCCCCGGTGGGCCCAGATGATAGGGTGGCGCGGCCAGGGCTGGGCCCGCGCCACCCTATGGTGTCGTCGCCCCTTCGCCCCTCCGACTCCGCTTCTTCGCCTATTTAAAGGTCCCTGACCTAAAACGCGATACGGAGAGCCACGATACGGGAAAAACCTTCCAGAGCCGCCGCCATCGCGAAATCAAGATTCGGGGGACAGAAGTCTCTGTTCCGGCACCCTGCCGGACGGGGAATTGCCCCCGGAGTCATCTCCACCGCCGTCTCCACCGCCATCTTCACCGCCATCGCTGTTCCCATGATGAGGAGGGAGTAGTTCTCCCCGGGGCTGAGGGCTCTACCGTAGCTACGTGGTTAATCTCTCTCTACGTACTCCAATACAATGATCTCATGAGCTGCTTTACATGATTGAGATCCATATGATGAGCTTTGTATCGCTACTAGTTGTGTGCTACTCATGTGATGTTATTAAAGTAGTCTATTCCTCCTGCATGGTGTAAAGGTGATTAGTGCGTGCACCGTGTGGTTCTTGTCGTAGGCTATGATCATGATCTCTTGTAGATCATGGAGTTAATTGTCATTATGATAGTATTGATGTGATCTATTCCTCCTTCATAGTGTAATGTGGACAGTGCGTGCGCTATGTTAGTTCTTGGTTTATTTTGCAATGATCTATTATGCTCTAAGGTTACTTAAACATGAATATCGAATGTTGTGGAGCTTGTTAACTCCGGCATTGAGGGTTCGTGTAATCCTACGCAACGAATGATGTTCATTATCAAACAAGAGTGTATGTAGCACATATGAGAAGAAGTATTTATTATGCGATCAATGTTGAGAGTGTCCACTAGTGAAAGTATGATCCCTAGGCCTTGTTTCCAATACTGCAAACACCGTTTACTTACCGTTCGTTGCATGTTTACTCGCTGCCATATTTTATTCAGATTGCTATTACCACTCATATACATCCATATTACTTGTATTTCACTATCTCTTCGCCGAACTAGTGCACCTATACACCTGACAAGTGTATTAGGTGTGTTGGGGACACAAGAGACTTCTTGCTTTGTGATTACAGGGTTGCTTGAGAGGGATATCTTTGACCTCTTCCTCCCCGAGTTCGATAAACCTTGGGTAATCCACTTAAGGGAAACTTGCTGCTGTTCTACAAACCTCTGCTCTTGGAGGCCCAACACTGTCTACAAGAATAGAAGCACCCGTAGACATCACAGGGCTTGCAGATCACCATGGCAAGGATAAGCCAGAGGGCAGTCGCTCTCGCGGCAAAGACAAAGAGGAGGCCGATCCACGCGACCGGCCCCAGCCTGATGACAGACGGTATTTAACTGAGAAAGAGGTGATAAGCGTCCGTTATCAACGACCACTCTCCGCACATCTCCTCAACAAGTATGAGCAGCAGTACGACCGACGTCGGCGCTACGACGAAGATGATGATAGATATCGTCGGTCTGATGCAGACAACAGGAAATACCGTCGACACGAAGGGTATGAGCGTCACGCTAGAGGGAGGTCAAGAGGGCGAGAGGACGTGGATAGGCACTAGAACTGTCCTTTCTTCAAACATTGCTGGGACTCGGGAATGAGCCGATTGCCTACAATCGAGAACCGCCTGAATGCGGACGGAAGAGGAGGGGAACAAATGAAGTTTCAGTGTTCGAGCGACTAGGACCTCTCCCACCTCAGAACAAACGAGCTGAGTCATCTCAAGATGAAGACTTCGACGAGTCAGAAGAAGAAGATAGATTTCACCGACCAAGGTGGTGTCCTGATGGGCTCAGCCACTCCCAAAAGCGCGAGTGCAGCGGCTAAGGAACTTGGAAGAAGCCGAGGCGCGATGCACCTGTACACGTTGAGGAAAGCACGGCCCGATCCGGCCGTGAAAATTCAGCAAACGGCTGGAGACAGAGGCTCGCCCACCAAAGAAAGTGTGGCGACCCAAGCAGACAAAAGCCGATGCAGGGACATCGGCTGATACAAACATGGTGTTCGTTCTCCCGTCAGAGTTTTGTGCTCTGAGAGACGAAGAGATATCAGTGGCGCAGTTTGATTGCGGGCCACGACCAGTTATCTTCGAGAAGCCAAAAGAAAAGAGCTACAGGCATCTCAAGGCCCTATACCTGAAGGGTTATATCAATGGGCAGCCTATTAGCAAGATGCTTTGGTTGACACGGGAGCAGCAGTCAACATAATGCCGTACTCCATGTTACGACGTTTGGGACGTTCTACTGAAGATCTGATCAAGACCAACGTCACGCTAAGCGACTTCAATGGCCAACCGTCAGAAGCCAAGGGTGTTCTGAACGTGGACTTAACTGTCGGCCGAAAGACCATCCCCACGTCCTTCTTCATCGTCGACAGCAAGAGCACTTATGTTGTGCTGCTAGGAAGGGATTGGATCCATGCTAATTGCTGCATCCCATCCACAATGCATCAGTGCATCATACAATGGGATGGAGATGAAGTGGAGGTTGTTCATGCAGATGATTCAGTCGATATCTCTTTGGCTGCCATGAACATCTGGGAAGCAAACGACCAAGAGCTGCTCTCTGGAATCAATCTGGACGACTGCGAGCGCATCGAAGCTACAAAAAACGGGGTGAGGCTAGTCTTATCCACTGGCCTGACAGATTAGCAAGATCCAAGTCTATGGACGTACGCGGCGAGGCCGATCCCTGCGATCGGCCCCAAAAAATAGGAAACAAGTGTCTCACTTCAAACAGGCCACGTTGTCATAGCAGGGAGCCAAGAAGTTGTAAACCCACGTTCAACATTGCAATGGAAAAGGAGGCCGATTCTAGCAATCGGCCACAATTAGACTCAACCTACCTTATGCCTGTGTTCATCAGCGATTTGGCAGGCAATGGAAGGCTGAGATTTGGGTTTACAGCAGCTGATGGACTAGAAGAGATCGAAATTGGTCCTGGGGATAAGCCATGGCCAACATTTATCAGCAAATAGTCGGATCAACAACTACAAGGGAAGCCGATTCCAGCAATCGGCTAAAATCAGTCTCACCACATTTGCTAGTTGCCATGTTTTTAACATGGTGATTTGTGAGACATGCCTGAATTGGCTGAAAAGCCGATATCTTCAATCACTTGAAGGATTCGGCTCGGGGGGCATACACACGGAGAAGGTACAAGGCCACGAAGTATGTACCCAGGGGAAGCCGATTCATGAAATCGATCGGCTAATAAAAAATCGAAAATACAAAAAATTTCAGCACAGTCGATGCTTGGACATCGACTCTAGAATTACAGAGTGTAAGCTGCCACTTGATCAGGCCTCACGATTGGCCAGGGCTTCAACTGCAGAGTCATCGTCAAGGATGGAGAACTGATCTAAGCAGCAGAATTGAGCCAGGAGGAGTTAAAGAGCCATGGCATGAAAAGCTTCTTGGTTCAGAGAAGGGATTTGCTGGTCCTGCTGAACCCTCGTGGTACATCGACTCCTAGTGCATAAGCTTTCCTATCTTGTTTTGATGGGAGTGAAGGGCTGACCCTTTTCGTGGAAGCCGATGGTGACATATCTGGCTAGCTCTACATGATGGTGTACCCGGAGGTGTCCAAGTTGGAGCTCCATCAGCTGGATTGCATGTCCTTGATGATGTCATCTTCTGGGGAAGTCTACAAGAGCAGGATTACTGGATTTAATAGGATAACCAAAGCCTAAGGGGTGTCTGCCCTTCAAAGCTTTCCTGGCAGCCACCTTCTTTGCTACTATTCTCGCCTTAACTGAGGCTCGGGGGGGAGCTGCCCCTGAAAATCCTTTGCTCTTGGGAGCCGATTTTGGTTAAAATCGGCTAGCTCTGCACCACAATTGTTGTAAAACAGTGGTGAATTATTGAAGAGAAGAACCGTTGGAGTCGGTCTAAAGGGTTTGAAAGGGGAGCCATTATCATTGATAGGCTCTGGACCAGTTTGCTGCTGCAGAGAAACAGAACATCACAAGGGAAGTTGTGAGCAAATGGCACCTGTTTTGCGGAAGTATCAGCTTCAACATCAAGGTTGTCAGCAACGGGCTAAGAAGCTTTCCTGGAAGCATTAATCCAGGAGTTTTGCCGTCAGGACAAACATCACGATCGGATGATTTTGAAGTCCAAAGATCTAGGGGTCTCAAGGCTGTGTGCTGGACTTGTTCGATTGGAAGTCCGGATCTGAATTTCAAGGATTGCAAGTTACCATCTGAGGAGGCGACTAGATTGATCTGTCTTGCAATTCATTATAAAAAAACTGATGCATTGCCATCGGCTCATTGAGCATCGACCAAAGTGACAATCGGCGAAATCAAGATAGGGGAGGATCGGCTAAATCAATATTGAAGAGATCGACAAAGTCAAGTTGGGGAATTTCTTCATTAATAATCAGATTTTTTACATGGAAGGAGCTGATTGCTCTCAAAAGAAATTACTAGGGGATGCATTGCCCCATCTACTACTCCTAGCTCTATCCTATCTAGGGGCCGCTGTTGCCCTCATCGTCGCCATCGCCGCTGTCGGCGCTGCTCCCGGCCGGCTCGTCGTCGCTGCTGTAGCGACCGCCGGCGGGACCTTCATTGTCCTCGTCTTCTTCGTCAGCGTCGTCATCGTCGCTGTCGAAGTCACTGAGGTTGCCCGGCCAAGGACAGAGGCGCTTGGCCGGCGGCTCGTCAGAGGAGGTGTCGTCCTCCTCCTCTTCTTCCTCCTTCACCTCCTCGGCGGAGGAGAAACCGTCCTAGGAGAAGCGATCGTCGTCGCTCTCCTCCTCCGATTCCCCAATGGCGAGGAAGCGGAGGTCGCTCTCCCCGTCCGTCAAGGACTGGTCATCTTCGGACCAGATGGAGGAGTCGTGGCTCGACTCGTCCCCGTCGGCTATGGCGCGGCGGATGTCGGCTCGCGGAAGGGGGAGGATTGGGTGGAATGACCCGATGAGGAGGAAGAAGAAGAAGACATGGTGGCAGAGGAGGGCTTTTGGGAGTGCTAGTGCGAAGGGGATGAAGAAGGGAACTGCAAGAAGTGGCTTTTGGCAGAGATTTAATGCTTAAGCAGTTTTCGAGGATGTGGTGTCAAAACCGTCAAATCGTGCAGAGAAGTTGAGAAGGCAAGGCGTCATGATGAAGAATACTGCGATGGTTCTGCTCTGCCACGACATGACCCCTCAAAGGAAAAACAGATGGTTTTGAAATTATCATTGCCAAAACCAGGGGGGCATGTGTTATCACCGGATTTTGGCCAAATCAGGAGATGGGCCGTAAGTGAAGATGGGCTTGAAGGATATACACGTGGAGCATCTTTGAAGCGGCCTTGCACGAAGAGTTTGGGCTTAATTGCCTATGTATACGTAATATAGTAGATCGCATTGTAGTTTAGATTAAAAGATAGAGTTTAACTCGTGCACGGTTAGGTGCACGTCCAAATTAGAAAGTCCCTTGGACTATAAATATGTATCTAGGGTTATCGGAAAAGGAGGACAATCACGTTCACAACAAACATAAATCAGGCGCATCGCCACCCCTTCTTTCGAGGGTTTCTCCCGGGTAAGCATCATGCTTGCCTAGATCGCATCTTGCGATCTAGGCAGCACTAACGTTTATTCGTTTACCTTGTGTTGCTCGTACTTGAAGCGTTGTTGATGGCGAGTAGCACTATTTACCATAGGTGTTTTGGGGCTTGCGTAGATGCTTTTCTTGCATATATCTGCTTAGCTATGCCGTCCCTCAACATCTAGCTGCCCTTACACCTATCTAGGTGTAAGGGCAGCATCTTGCTTGTTCGTTACTTAGTAGATCCGATCTGTTATAGTTGCTCCTTGTTCATCAAGGATTAGTTAATATCCGTATGGTTAGGCCTTGCAAACGGGTTGAACGATCCGGTAGTGCGTTAGGTATGGTTTGCTAGTCCTAAGAGGGATGTTCCGGGAATTAACGTAATGTTGGTTTTTAGGCCTCTTTTAGGGTTAGTTTTCCGTTATCTTTCGTGTCTATTAGGCTCAACTACGCGTAGGATGTTCCAATCATACGGTGAAAACCCTAAACTGTCGTAGATTGGTTTAACTTTGTTGTGATCAAGCAGGATCCCCATGTCATTGAAAATCCAACATGAACCATGGGGCGATCCCCACTTCGTATCCCCTCCGGTCTTCCGGAAGCTTCGTGGAAAAATAAGACCCTGGGCGTTGATTTCGTCCAATTCCGAGAATATTTCCTTTGTAGGATTTCTGAAACCAAAAACAGCAGAAAACAGCAACTGGCGCTTCGGCATCTTGTTAATAGGTTAGTGCCGGAAAATGCATAATAATGATGTAAAGTATGTATAAAACATGTAAGTATTGTCATAAAAGTAGCATGGAACATAAGAAATTATAGATACGTTGGAGATGTATCACCGCCAAATGAACTTCAACGATGTTTGGACGCGCGAGCAGGCGGAGATGCTCGCGCCGCCATCGCCGGCAGTCACGACCGAGCAGCGGCGCCACGCCCGCGAGCTCGAGCAGCGCCTGCGCGTGGCGGAGCAGGACAAGCGCCTGCGCCTCGAGTGGGCGCGCGCGTTCCCGGAGGACGTCGCCGCCATGGAGGCATTTTACGCGCAGAAGAAGGAGGCCAAGGCGAAGGCGGCAGCGAAGAAGAACGCCGACCGCGACAGGCGCCGCGCTGAGTCGGCGGCGAGGAAGGCGGAGAGGGCGGAGAAGGCAGCGCGGAGGGCGAAGAGGGCGGAGGAGAAGAAGAGAGGCGCCAGACCGTCGACGAACATGCCCACCTCCTCCTCCTCCTTTGAGTGGACGACCACTCCGGTCTCCGACACGACTCCGACTAGCGGATCGTCGGACTTCGAGTGGGAGGACTCCGAGTAGTTTAGTTTAATTTAAATAAAATGTCGGTATTTATCGAATTTTTAAATATATTTCGTAATTTTCAGTTAAATTTTCGTAAACTGTCAGATATTAAAGCGTGGCAACTGTCACGCTGTGCGACAACGCCTGGCAGGCAGCGAAGCAAATCACATATTTCGGTCCAGTATGACAGCATAACGAAGAGTAGCTGCCTGCCTCACACAAATAATCATACGAAGCCAAGAAAGAACTGAATTTTGATATAAAAAGCAACTGACAGAAATCCACATCAGATCGATTACTAAGCATTGAGCCTTCACAAAATATGATCATGCATCACCTTTCATTTGCTGACCACATGTGTAGTTCAGCTTCCAGATAAATACAATTACATATCACAGCATAAAAATCCAACATAACTCTTCAAACCTGGTTCTAAAATTTACGTATGGTACAAGTGGATTAAGAAATTCTTATTGCTGTAGAGCAAGAATTACTTCCAACTGGTTTTAAGAAAACAAAAGGAGACAATAGAAGAAAAAATGCCACACAAAGTCATTTAGTACTCCAACCAACTAGTATTACATATAAACTTCCAGAAAGCCTTCAGCTTCAGCTATATTTTCAGGTACACGAACAGAATTAACGAAAACTCTCCGGTGACCTTTCAGCATGATCAGCATCCATTTCAGGAGAAGGGGTCAGGAAGTGAATTCTGGAAGGTGACTCCATACCCTGCGTCAATAGATTCCTCAGTGCATTCAACTTCTTCTTGTTCCGTGGAAGCCTACCAGGGTTCAGAGGGTTTATGTGTTCGCAGTAGCGACATGCCACTCTGTCGTACAGGTACACATCCATCAGATTCACCGCTACTTTCATGACACGCCTAAGATGACTCACAATGTAATTCCCAAAGCAGAAGATGATGAGCTTGGTAAGGCGGCGGTGCTCGAAATCTGATCTAGGTGATTCCCACTCTACGCCCTTATTATCGCTATACAAGAGTTGCTTCCTCCTTTCCGGATGCATCTCCATTTCGCATGGATGATCCATTACCTGCATTCCACCAACAGGACATAGGTAAATGGTACAAGTTAGTTCTGCTGCTCATAGGACATCTGTACTGCAAGTGAAAGCACAGGTGTGTGTAACCATGCAAGGGTAGTAGTAGAACAACCGCTCAAACAAAAAAGAATAGACCAAGCTCTAGGTGCAAACATACCATCATGTACTAGAGTAACCCATAAAAAAAGTGGATTTAGCCAATAACATACCGACATGTAGAACTCTTCTAGACATGGCGCGGCTTCTAGAATGAACATTGTCCACGTGAGATCATGCCCTTCAGGAATGCTCTCTAGATTGACAATCCTTAGTCCACGGAATGCAGCTGCCAGCCTTTCGGTCGGAGGCTCCGGTTGAACCCAAATCTGCAACAATAAACATACGATGACAGGATGAGCAGAGAACGAGTGAAGTCACAACAAAGCAATCGTCGTCACCTTACCTTTTCGCATTTAAACCCCAACCGCAGATCTTGTACACACATCTCTGAAAGTAACATACTTAGACTGACCACTTTGTGAGAGGTAAAAGTAACATTTGTAAGTTCCAAAAACTCAAGCAACGGGACATGACCAAATGACAGCGGTAGTTCTTTGAAAGATATCCAAAACTTGTAGGTTGTCCGGGTGAGTTTTGGTAGCCACTTGAGTTCAACTTTGTCAAAACGGCAATTGACAAGACTGAGTTCATTGAGCTGTGCATGCTCAATTTGGAGTGTTATCCACTTGTATGTGTCGCAATTGAAAAAGCCTATATATTTTAATAGCTTGCAAGTGACGAAGATGTTGGAGAGGAAATCAGATTCAAATCTCAAATTCTCCAAGTAGAGTCGTGTCAAACGAGCAAATGTATTCCGACACTCATTAAATAAGGACACAAATTGTGTCCCATAGTTCGCCAGATCAACAAGTCTGCACTGTTCGCGGTCCTTAACTGTCAAAACTGTGAATTCAGCTTTCTCAATCTGGTGTACTGCCATGGCCTGGCCAACAGCATGTCCAATGGATATGGGGACATCACCTATCAAGTAGAACGTCGTAGACAGGAGGCGGATGGTGTCTGAGCCTGGTTCTCTGCGTGCTAGTACACTCTTTGTCGCTTTGAAAGTAGCTGCATTGAGCCGAGCCAAATCACCATCAGAGATGTTGGCGCGTGACAGATCTCTTCCAAATAGGCTTAACAAACCCTCAGGCAGAGGATTTATTATAAGTCGGGGGAGCTTAGCGGAAAGCTGACTCCAGCGCCTGGAGAGGATGCTGGTTTTTGCTGCATTCGAGACATGGAGTCGGTCAAGAATGTTGAGCAGAATGTCGTTGGGCAATGTGCTGATTCTATCATCTCCGCTGTCTTCCTGCATTTGGCATGGAAACAAATTAGAGTTGATTTCACACTAGTCGCGGATACGCACGTTTGAAATTTGCTTGATGCAAATTTAATAGAAGCTTGAAGTACTTTTCCACACAAATATCGCAATTGTGAAAGAAGCAATTTAGATACAGTCTCAAAGAAGCAATTATTTATGTAGTCCAGAAGATACAAACTTGAAGTAACTAGGAGTGGACCTAGGGGGAAACGAAAGGACAATGAGCTCACCTCCATGGCTCCCGTAAAGAAATTCAATGTAGTACAAGAGTTACAATTCTCATACAGTCACAGAGATGTACAATTTAGATGTACTAGTACAATAGGTACAGACTTTTTCCCAATCAAAAC
Source organism: Lolium rigidum (assembly GCF_022539505.1). Classification (NCBI taxonomy): domain Eukaryota; kingdom Viridiplantae; phylum Streptophyta; class Magnoliopsida; order Poales; family Poaceae; genus Lolium; species Lolium rigidum. Next base: position 275,659,424 of record NC_061509.1, read on the forward strand.
ATTGCAATTATGAAAGTAGCAGTTTTGATTCTGTATCGGAGTTTAAAAAATCCATACAATCACAAAGATGTAATTTCGATGCAGTACAAGATGTAGAGAACTGATGATATCTTTTTCCCAATCAAAAAATTGCAATTAAGAAAGAAGCAAGTTTGATTCAGCCTGAGAATCGCAATTTCAATGTCATCCAAACTTGATTTTTGTTCCGGTAAACAGGTTTAAGGAAGCAACTACTACAATTAGAGAAAAACAAAGGATCTAGTTAAGAGGAAAAGAAAGGAACTCACCCCCATGGCTCCGGCGTTGATTTTCCGAGGCTGAAATCTGGCACTTGATGACTCGTGAGTTGCTGGTCTCGTCTGAAAATTGATATAGTATATCCTAGGAATCCCTGGTCTGGTCCTGGGTTGGCGCAAACTCGGAGATTTATAGCGGCTTGGATCGCGACAAGTCAGAGAGAGAAATCGACAAGGATTTGAAGTCCTTTCAAAATCTAAGCCGAAAGAGAGTCGAAGTCGGACTGCAGCCCCTCCAAAACGAGCCGATTTGATTTCGAACTGCGGGAGCCGCTTGATTGCGAATTGCAGAATCTAATGGAACACCGGTTGATCCTCATACGAGCACCACTTGGGCGGCGACGGCGCAAAGAGGGAGGAGCAACCAGTGCATCTCCGATCTACAATGTCTCTCCTCTTTTCTCCTCTGAAACCTTAGGTGGGGGATCGCCATTATATATGTGTCTGTTTGTGTATATGCAGCTCCAGAGCTTTCCGTTGAAAAAATTGCTGCAGAGATGCTGTCTGTGATGTCCGTACTTGGACCTCGTTGCCGCCGGTGGATACGCAGGCTGCTTGTGGAGAGCAGCTACACCTAGAGGTAGAGGAAGGTACAGAGAACAGAAGGAGGACAGAGCAAGGAGGCAGGTTCACTTTGTTTCCCTGTTGTGCATCGAGGGAGCTCCTATTCCGCGCTTTCTGCGTCCGCGAACCGAGGCACCAAGGACACGCCATCTCGTGAGGTCAGCTGGCACCACCACCCCCCCCCCCCCCCCGCCTCCCTCTAAACTCCCACCTCCCCCTATCTGCGGCCGACACCACGCACCCCCACTCGAAACCCTTAGATCTTGTTGCCGGAGAGCTAGTCAACCTGCACTCCACTTTTATAGATAGACTTTGATTTTCTTTGTGATCTGATGTAAAGTGGGTGTATGCACCTGAGATGATGTAAGTTTGTGGATTTAATACAATATCATAGTAGGAGCCTCTCCTACTAATTTGGATTCAAAAAAAAAAAAAACCTGCACTCCACCCCACCCCACCCTAAGCTCTAAGTTCTCTTCCTCACCTCCGTCGGCGACGCCGCGGCCAGCCGTGCTGTCCCCGTCCCTGGTGAGGTCCATTCCTCGCCTAGTGGGCGACACTGCGGCCAACCACGCCGTCCCTGTCTCCGGTGAGGTCCATTCCTCTCCTAGCCGGTGACGCCGTGTCCAGCGGCATCGTCTCCGTCGACGGCGAGGTCCTCCCGGTGGTCGTGGCTGCATCGTCTTCATCCCGTTGGGCGAGTTCGGCCAAGCACATCGCTAGCTAGGTGGGCCGTCTTGTTGCGCCAATAGACGAACGTGTTTCCACGCTAACCGATGCAACGGCCATCAAATAGGATTTGCCATGCATCGCCACTTTTGCAGATACTACCCGAGTCACCGATTCTGCTCGGGGCCCATGGACTAGTCGAGCACCTAGGGAGCCACCATCGCATGAGGTTGTTGATATACACCGCGCACCCTACAACGAGGCATCTCCCCCACACCCCACAACTCAATGGGCTTGGCCCATTTAGCGATAGTGGGCAAGCTGTTTCTAGCAGACACACTACGTTCGCTTTCGCTTTTTCTGAATCTGAACTTTTCTCAAAAGTTGAAATCTACACTATTTTTAAATTACAACAAAATTTTGAATCTGAATGTTTTGAACAATTTTTGAATGTCAACAAATTTTGATATCTTAACTCTTTCAAAATTTGAATGGTTTTCTAATCTATACAATTTTTTAATATGAATATTTTCAAAACTGAACATTGTTGAATCTGAACAATTTTGAGTTTGAACAATTTTATATTTGAACAACTTTTAGAATTATATATTTTTCAAATTTGAACAATTTTAAAATTTAACATTTTCTTGAATATTTTTCTATTTGAACATTTTTCTAATTTCAAAAAAATCAAAAAATTTCATTTTATATTTTTTTAAAAAAGAAAAAATAAATGAGAAAATAGAAAAAAGAAACACAGAAAAGCAAAAGAAAAGGAAAAAATGAAAGAAGTAGGAAAAAATCACCTAAGCGGGCCGGCCCATACCACGCGCGGGGTGTGCGACGCGTGGTAGGTCTCGACATGGTCGGCATATAGGATTCGCCCCACAAGAGGTCGGGCGTGGCAAATGACGTTCACCTCGGGCCTGTTTACGAAAAATGGACTGTTTGGTTTCATGGACTCTCCCCCATTGTTGCACGAACCGGGTTTTAAAGCACCTCCGGGCTAAGCCTCGGAGGAACGCCCAAATCGACCGTTGCTGTGGATCCTAGCCCATTGTCTTCAAACGGCTGCGCGCGTTAGGGAGACTGAAATGACACGTCACTTCGGGAACATGCACCATAACTCGCCTCACCGCCTGATGGCTGCAAGTACATAGTTTAATTGTGCTAGTTTCGAAATAAGAGTATCGAACCACGAGGAGATGATAGTTAAGGTCTTTATGCCTCTTGTTGCTATTTATCTAAGATTGCTTGAATGCTGCCGTTAATCCCAAGTGGGGTTTGGTTTGAATGAGTCTGTGTTTGGGTTGTGAAACAAGTAACAGAAATAGAAAAGTACGAGTTGCGTTGAGTTAGGATTGAACTTCAATAAGGCGAAGATGTTCTCGGGGATTATTGGTTCCACCACTATCATTAGTTTAGAGTACGAATTAGATAATCTATATCATTGTTTATGTTGTGTGTGGAAAATGCTCAATTGGGCCTTGCTCACTGAAGGGGATACAATTCAATTGAAGGAGAAGGTGACTCATTGGAGACAACTGAAGCTTGTATGGGCAATGAGACATGGTGGAGCGAGTCGTCAATTATCTATGTGGATTGTGTGGATTTAGCAACTTCTATAGGTGAAGTTAAGTTTAAGTTTTGTCCAAGGAAAGCGAATAAAACTGCTCATCAGATAGCTAGCGAGTCTTTTCTTAGTAAGAGTTCTTGTATTTGGGACTATGACCCCCTTAGTTTTCTTTGAACAATCTCATAAATGATGTAACTCTAGTTGATTATTAATAATTAAAGCTCACAACAGAGTCTTATTGTTTCCCCCCAAAAAAGAAAGAAAAATTATTTAAATTAGAAGGAAAATCTATATCAAAAACCAAACAACCTAGATTACCATGCGAACTACTCCCAAAGCCTAATACTACAACACAACGAGAGAAAACAACCCCTCACCCACAACTTGCTACATTTTCTCTACTATGCCACACATAGGTTGCTTCAACTGTATCTCATGTAATCTCAATTGTCTAATTCTCAGCTCCGACCTTTCTGCCTTTGAGCTTTTTCACATTCTTCTTTCGATCCAAATGATTAACGTACATTCTTAGACCCATCGTGATTTTTTTCTTTGATCTGTAGCATTTATACGGAGAGGCTACATTTCCACTCCATGTCATATGAAAAATTCATTGGCTCAAAACTCTCGAACAAAAGATCACCCCCCTTTATTTTCTTGTGTAATCAAACAATGTGTCTTTTATTATGGTGGTATGTGATCCACTTCATGCTTGTTAGTTTTCAGACCAAAATGTTTTTTATTTTTTATTTTTAGAATCCACATACCAGATGAGCCCTTGTGCCTCGGAAAATCATGCATCTTATGAAATTCCAGATAGGCAAACAAACTTTATTAATTAATCTAACACCTCAAACATTGGTGTTATACAACTTACCATATCTCGCATGTGTATCCCAACCCTTATGTCAATGTCGCACATATAACATGGTAAATCACATATTGTCTTTCTTTTAACCCACCTATGGGCTAGCTCCGTGTATACTACTGTTACCACCCGATTTTGGCCAAATCAGGAGATGGGCCGTAAGTGAAGATGGGCTTGAAGGACGTACACGTGGAGCATCTTCGAACCGGCCTTGCGCTGAGAGTTAGGGCTAAGTTGCCCATGTATCTGTAACATATTAGATCGTGTTGTAATTTAGAATTAAGAGATAGAGTCTGGCCCGTGCACGGTTAGGTGCACGCCCTAATTAGAAAGTCCATTGGACTATAAATATGTATCTAGGGTTATCGGAAAAGGAGGACAATCATCGTTCAACCAACACAAATCAGGCGCATCGCCACCCCTTCTCTTCGAGGGTTTCTCCCGGGTAAGCACCATGCTGCCTAGATCGCATATAGCGATATGCGATCTAGGCAGCACACGTTTATTCGTTAACCTTGTACTGCTCGTGCTGAAGCCTTGTTGATGGCGAGCAGTACTACTTATCCTTAGGTGTTTAGGGGCTAGCATTGATGCTTTCACGTGCATATCTGTGTGGCAATGCCGTCCCTCGACACCTAGCTGCCCTTACGTCTACCCAGACGTAAGGGCAGCATCTTGCTTGCTCGTAACTTAGTAGATCCGATCCGTTATAGTTGCTCCTTGCTCCGCAAGGATTAGTTTAATATCTCGCATAGTTAGGCCTTATGTTGGGGTCGGAGGATCCGGTGGTGCGTTAGGCGTTGTTTACCGTCCCTGCGAGGGATGTTCCGGGGATCAACGTTATGTTGGTTTTTAGGCCTCTCGCAGGGGTAGTTTGCATCGTCTCCCGTAGCTGCTAGGCCCGATCGCACGTAGGACGTTCCGATTATGCGGTGAAAACCCTAGACTGTCGTGGATCGTTTTAGCTTTGTCCTGATCAAGCAGGATCCCCATGCCATTGCCAATCCAACATGAAACATGGGGCGATCGGCTCCTTGAGCCGATCCACAGGGAAACCTCGAGAGCCGATAGGGCTCATATTTAATGTTTACGTGTCTGCCATGCGGGAACAATCGAAGCACTAACACCCTCCCGATCGGGTCTAGGTCAGGTGGCACGCCCTAGCAACCGCCAGGACGTTGGCCAGAAGATTTGCGGGACGACGCGAGGTGCCAGGGATCCACTAAGCGGGAGCTTCCCGGCTCTTCGTGTTGCTTAACCAACGCCCGTCGGGGGGTTTTGGAGGGTAACACATTCTGGCACGCCCGGTGGGACATCCACGTCGACATCCACGTCGACATCTACGTCAACATCGGCATCCGAGATGGCGGAGGAACAGATCACATACGAGGATCTTCCTCCTGATCATAAGAAGAAGTACGATGAGCTGAAGGCCATCGTTGAAGCAGAACTCATCGGCTCCTTTGAGAAGACCCGTTCGCACGGTATCAGGTTCAAAGGATTCACGCCACAAGGCGTCCTCGACGGGGTAGATCTGGCTCTCCCTTCAGATGAACGTACCAGAGCCCTGCGACAGGAGGTCAACTACATGGTGGCCCATTCACTGCATCGGCACTCTGAGAGCCTGGTGAACACTTTGGAGCGCGTTGCGCTCCGTGTGGTGCAAGAGATCATGGAGCGTCGATACTCCCCTTCAGGACCTGTTCTAGGAACTCACCAGGGAGAGATGCAACTCCACACCAGGCCACCTCTGCCGTACGCAACGGCGGCTCCACAGCAACAAGGCTCATCGGCATACGTCGTCTACAAAGTTGGGGGTGACCCGGGCGACTATCAGTTCTTGCATGACCCGCCCAAGGAAATCCCACACGGGTACGTGTGCACGTATGTGCCGGACTGCAACAACTGGACGCAGGCGATCCAGGCTCCACCAGGAGGGATTGCCGGAGCAGGAGCAATTGTTCCGGCAGGAAGAATGACTGCAGCAGCGGGGAGTCTAGGAGCAGAAGCTGAGAAACAAGCGTGGTTAGCCAAGTATACCACTGCACCAGTCCAGGAAAGCTCAGCTGCCACTACCTCCACCGCAGATCAGATCAGCATAGTCCTGAGAGATCAGTTCGGCATCTTGCCGAAGAAGAAGATAATCGGCTATTCCAAGCCGTACCCCAATGAGTTCGACCTGATCCCACTACCGCCTAAGTACCGGCTTCCGGACTTCAACAAATTCAGTGGGTCAGAAGGGTCAAGCTCCATCGAGCACGTGAGCCGATACCTGGCCCAGCTGGGCATGGTTTCAGTATCGGATCAGCTACGGGTGAGGTTCTTCTCGCAGTCCCTCACCGGTCCAGCGTTTGGATGGTACACCTCGTTGCCGCCAAATTCAGTGCAATCATGGAAGCAGCTGGAGGAGCTGTTCCACACCCAATACCATTCGAAGCCACCGAAGCTGGTATTGCCGAACTAGCACGAGTTCGGCAGAAGCGAGGAGAGACAGCTCTGCGAGTACATCCAACGTTTCAGAACTGTCAAGAACCGATGCTATTCGGCTCACTTAACTGAGAAAGAGGCAGTCGAGCTGGCCGTGGCAGGCCTTGCAGCGTCGTTCAAAGACCTGACGTTCCAGGTTGAGTACAATTCGTTGACGCACCTGGTTAATAGACTGACCTTATATGAACAACGCCATCCAGAACTGTACCAGGACAAGTTCAAGCGCGCGATAACCCTGGTCAATGCTGATGAGGATGAAGATTATGCGGAAGATCAGGAAGTTGCAGTAGCCGAGTGGACTCGGACGCCAGTACCTGTGTCCTGCAAATGGGTGAACCCGCCGGGGCCTCCAAGAGGGTTGGACTTTGACGTGACCAAGACTGAACAGATCTTCGATCCGCTGCCGAAAGAGAAACAGTTGAAGCTACCCGAAGGCCACAAGATCCCTACGGCGGAGGAGATGAACAAAAGGCCATACTGCAAATGGCATCATACGTTCACGCACGCCACCAACGACTGCAAAGTGTTGCGCGCACAAATTCAGATGGCGATAGAATCAGGCCGATTAACTTTCGGACAGTTTGCCATGAAGGTAGACATGCGTCCGTTTCCGGACGTCAACATGGTGGACCTAAGCCACTCCATAAGAGAGCCGGGGTTCTCTTTCGATGTCAATATGGCAGGGTTTGTGATCCGCCATGGCGTGGACAAAGCAGAGAGCAGCCACTCTCGTGGCAAAGATAAAGAGGAGGCCGTTCCACGCGACCGGCCCCAAGACGACGATAGACGGTACCTAACCGAGGAGGAGGTGAGAAGCATACGGTATCAGCGCCCATTATCCGTGCATCTCCTCAACAAATATGAGCAGCAATATGACCGACGTCGCCGCTACGACGACGACGATGGAGGATATCGTCGGTCTGATGCGGAGAAAAGGAGGTATCGTCGGAATGACGGCAACAACGACGGGTACGAACGTCGCGCCAGTGGGAGGTCAAGGGAGCAAGACAACGTGGATAAGCACTGGGACTGTCCATTCTTCAAACATTGCTGGGACTCAGGAATGAGCCGATTGCCAACAATCGAGAACTGCCCAGAATGCACGCAGCGAAGGAGAAGGACGGACGGAGTTTCAGTGTTCGAGCGTCTGGGACCCCTCCCACCACATAACAAACGAGCTGAGTCCTCTCAAGAAGAAGACTTCGAGGAGTCAGATGGAGAAGAAGATCGGTATCACCGACCAGGGTGGTGCCCTGATGGACTCAGCCATTCTCAGAAGCGTAGAGTGCAGCGGCTGCGAAACCTGGAAGAAGCCGAGGCACAGTACCTGTATACGTTGAGAAGAGCACGGCCCGATCTGGCCGTGAAAATCCAGCAAACAACGGAGACGAAGGCGCGCCCGCCAAAGAAAGTATGGCGCCCAAAACAGGCGAAAGCCGATGCACAGGCATCGGCTGATGCCGACGCAGAGATATCGGCTGATACAAACATGATATCCGTGACCCGGACGGAGTAGCAAGTCCAAGACGTTGGACATACGTGGCAAGGCCGATCCCTGAGATCGGCCCTCAAAAAAAAAAAAAGAATGACAAGCAAGGATCTTATCTCCAGCATGCCACGTAGCTACAGCGGAAATTCAAAAAAGTTGCAAATCATCGCCAAAGCATTGCAACGGAAAGGGAGGCCGATTCCCGCAATCGGCCAAAATTATCCTCAACATACCTTGTCTGTGTTCAGCATTGATCCAACAGGCGCCTGAAGAGCCGATGCCATCAATTACTTGACAGAATCGGCTCGGGGGGCACATAGATGGATGAGATACGAGGATACGGAGCTGGGAACGGATGTCAAATGTCCAGCAGAGCAACTTAAGTATGGGGGCCGATACATAAACAAATCGGCCATAAAATCAAAAATACAGAATTTTTTTAGCACAGCCGATGCATAGACATCGACTTAAGAATTCAAAGCCGATGTACGGCCATCGACTCAAGGGATACAAGCGGAAGCACCAACAGAAGCATCAGTTTGGGCAACTCCTTCTGCAAGACTTTGAGCTCGGCAGCACCAACAGAAGCATCAGTTTGGGCGTCCAAGACGGCCCTTTTTTCTCATTTAAGCTTTTGGTGTTTGCCGGCAAGTTTGAGGATCGCAGCCCTGGCCAACAGCAAGAACAGCACGGACGTACAGATCAGGCTAGGATCATGAGAACAACCGACGATCGTCCAGTTGGACTGAACTTCATTCTCACCAGAGGTTGCCCCATTGGACTGAAGAAGCTCGGGGGGCAGTTCACGTTGAAGGTTCTCTGCTTCTGAAAAGCCGATTTGGTTAGAATCGGCTGATGCTGCACCACAGTTGAGAAGCTGATAGTGGCCCAATGCGGCTGGTGCACTTTCATTCTCGCCTTGACCGAGGCTCGGGGGGCAGCTAGCCCCGAAAATTCCTCATTCTGAAGAGCCAGTGGTGTTGAAATTGGCTATCCCTGCATCATAACCATGTTGAACAGAAGGACTCTTGCAGAGGAAAAAGGAGCCATCATCATTGATCAGGCCCTAGACTAGTCCGTGGCTGCAAAGAAACAAAACATCGCAAGGGAAGCTGTGAACAAATGGCACCTGTTTTACAGGAGTATCAGCTTCAACATCAAGTTTGCCAGCAACGGGCTAAGGAGCTTTCCTGGAAGCATTAATCCAGGAGTTTTTCCATCAGGACAAACATCACGATCGGATCATTTAGAAGTCTGAGGATCTAGGGGTCTCACGGATGCGCGTCAGACCTGTCCGGTTGGAAGTTTGGATCTGAATTTCATGGATTGCAAGTTAATATCTGAGAAGGCGATTAGATTGATCTGTCTTGCAATTTATTGGAAAAGCTGATGTATTACCATCGGCTCGTTGGGCATTGACCGAATTGACAATCGGCAAAATCAAAACAAGGGAGGATCGGCTAAATTAATTTGCAAGGAGTCGGCAGAGTCAAATTGGAGAACTTTCTTCATTGATAATCAGATTTCTTACATGAAAAGAGCTGATTGCTCTCAAAAGGAAGGCCTAAGGGGGTACATTGCCCCTCCTACTACTACTGATCCTATTCTAAGGATCCTATCTAGGGGCCATTGCCGCCCTCGTCATCGCCGTCACCGCCGCTGTCGGTACTGTCGGCGGGCTCGTCGTCGCTACTGCCGCGACCACCTGGAGGGCCCTCATTGTCCTCGTCGTCTTCGCCAGCATCGTCTTCGTCGCTGTCGAAGTCACTAAGGTTGCCCGGCCAAGGGCAGAGGCGCTTGGCCGGCGGCTCGTCGGAGGAGGTGCTATCCTCCTCCTCCTATTCTTCCTTCACCTCCTCGGAGGAGGTGAAATCGTCCCAGGAGAAGCGATCGTCGTCGCTCTCCTCCTCCGGTTTCCCGTCCGCAAGGAAGCGGAGGTCGCTCTCACCGTCGGTTGAGGACTTGTCGTCCTCCGACCAGATGGAAAAGTCATGGCTCGACTCATCCCCGTCGGCAATGGCGCGGCGGATGTTGGCCGCATGGGCCTCTTGCGGATCCCACTCTGGCGTCGGCTCTCGGAGGGGGGAGGATTGGACAGAAAGACCCGATGAGGGAGAAGACGAAGAGGAAGACATGGCGGCGGAGGAGGGTTTTCGGTTTGCCGATGGCTACTGTGGAGCAGGGGGATGAAGAAAGAAACCACAGGAAGTGGCCAAATAAAAAGGGGTATAGCGATTTAAATGCCCAAGCAGTTTCCGAGGACGTGGTGCCAGAACCGTCAAATCGTGCAGAGAAGATGAGGAGGCAAGACGTCATCACGAAGAAAACTGCGACGGTTCTGCCACGACATGACCCTTCGAAGAAAGCAGATGGTTTTGCAATTATCATTATCAAAACCAGGGGGGCATGTGTTACCACCCGATTTTGGCCAAATCAGGAGATGGGCCGTAAGTGAAGATGGGCTTGAAGGACGTACACGTGGAGCATCTTCGAACCGGCCTTGCGCTGAGAGTTAGGGCTAAGTTGCCCATGTATCTGTAACATATTAGATCGTGTTGTAATTTAGAATTAAGAGATAGAGTCTGGCCCGTGCACGGTTAGGTGCACGCCCCAATTAGAAAGTCCCTTGGACTATAAATATGTATCTAGGGTTATCGGAAAAGGAGGACAATCATCGTTCAACCAACACAAATCAGGCGCATCGCCACCCCTTCTCTTCGAGGGTTTCTCCCGGGTAAGCACCATGCTGCCTAGATCGCATCTAGCGATCTAGGCAGCACACGTTTATTCGTTAACCTTGTACTGCTCGTGCTGAAGCCTTGTTGATGGCGAGCAGTACTACTTATCCTTAGGTGTTTAGGGGCTAGCATTGATGCTTTCACGTGCATATCTGTGTGGCAATGCCGTCCCTCGACACCTAGCTGCCCTTACGTCTACCCAGACGTAAGGGCAGCATCTTGCTTGCTCGTAACTTAGTAGATCCGATCCGTTATAGTTGCTCCTTGCTCCGCAAGGATTAATTTAATATCTGCATAGTTAGGCCTTATGTTGGGGTCGGAGGATCCGGTGGTGCGTTAGGCGTTGTTTACCGTCCCTGCGAGGGATGTTCCGGGGATCAACGTTATGTTGGTTTTTAGGCCTCTCGCAGGGTTAGTTTGCATCGTCTCTCGTAGCTGCTAGGCCCGATCGCACGTAGGACGTTTCGATTATGCGGTGAAAACCCTAGACTGTCGTGGATCGTTTTAGCTTTGTCCTGATCAAGCAGGATCCCCATGCCATTGCCAATCCAACATGAAACATGGGGCGATCGGCTCCTTGAGCCGATCCACAGGGAAACCTGAGAGCCGATAGGGCTCGTATTTAATGTTTACGTGTCTGCCATGCAGGAACAATCGAAGCACTAACACCCTCCTGATCGGGTCTAGGTCAGGTGGCACGCCCTAGCAACCGCCAGGACGTTGGCCAGAAGATTTGCGGGACGACGCGAGGTGCCAGGGATCCACTAAGCGGCCCTGGGAGCTTCCCGGCTCTTCGTGTTGCTTAACCAACGCCCGTCGGGGGGTTTTGGAGGGTAACAACTACTCGTCGTTCGATCTTGAGAACATTTGCTCCAATTAGTATGGATGCCAAACAGGTATGTTAGCTTGTGTAACGGTGTTTTCCCACTCCGTTCGCTTACCATTGGGCCCGATGCTATTTGTTTAACGGAATTATGACTGCTGATGCGTGTGAACGTTGTGTGTACATTGATAAATTGTTGTTCATGGGCATGCAACAAGGACGGGTTCCCGCTGTTTTCTGCGCTAAGCCGCTAAACCCAAGTGAGTAGTTGTACATAGGGCCTTGTTTGTGTTGGGGGGATGACCCCCGGTATGCCAAAGGCATGCCAAACCGGATGGTTTAAGCCATCAGTGTACCGGTTTGATGTTCATGCCGGAGTCTAAGATAGGCGTTTGGCTGAACAGGTTAGGCCGGTATCCTCATAAGAGGGATACCGGAATTGGATATAAAAGATACCGGGCCGCCGGAAGGAAGGGCTTGTCGGCAAAGCTGGTCAAAGATTCTCTCCGGAGCTAGAAGACAAGGATGAGCTAAGCAAAGTAACTTTTGACCAAGGGATGACGATAAAGGGAAGGATGACGGTCAAAGAAGCCGGAGGACGTCGGCGCCCCGATTAAAGAGGACTCCGGTGTCATCTACGATTAAAGTAGCTTTGTAAAGTAGCTTTGTAAAGTAGTTTGTCCAGATCAAAGATGCCATTAGGGTTCCTTGCATCGTAAGCCACCCTCTCCCCTATATAAGGAGAGGGGGCAGCCCTCCTTACGGGCACGAGGTATGTACGTGTGTGTGTATGAAGAGAAAGCTTGTAACTTGTGTGAATCTATGAACATGGCGATCTAGAGGGAGTTCTTCCTTGTGTCTTTCTTCTTCAACCTCTGGCCCTGGCCAAGTTCTTGAGGAAACCATCCGGAACCTCTTCCCACCTGATCGCAAACCCTCCCCCGAATCCTCTTGCGTCCATTCGGCCCCAATCTAAGCCATCCTATGGCATCTGTCTGTTCACCACGACGACAGTTGGCGCCCACCGTGGGGCAACGTGAAGTGGCGCATGCTGGAGTTCACATTCGGGCGGGCCTCCTCGAGTTCGCCGGTGAGCGGACGGTGTCTGCGCTGGTGCAGAACTTCTACTCCATCGATTTCATCAACGACAACGCGGGCTGCTTCGCCAACGGCGGAATCTTCCCCAAGAACGGCCGCATCATCGAGTTCGGCAGCCACCGCATCTACTTCGGCACCGTCCCCGTGCGCCGCCGCCTCTCGCCGGTGCTGGTGGCACCGGACCCACCAAGATGGCTCCGTGCTGGTCGCGCGCCCGGCAGCGTCGAGGTAATGATGACCGGTGTGGCTGGTGCAGGAAAGGAGGTGGAGGCCGAAGGTGCCGGTCGCGCGGTTTCGACCCGCGCGGCTAAGCCACCGCCGGAGCGCGACGCAGGCGCAGCCGGGAGCATCATCCGCTCCACCGGCAACGCCTCTCCAAACGGCGATGAACGCGCCGGCAACCCCCATCGCTCGGAACATCGACCCGGCCGCGGCTCAAGCGGAGCCGGAGGCGCAGCGCCCGAGGATACTCGAGAGCGGCAAAGACGTTGTCAAGGCGCAGCCGCGAGCTGAACCTAACCGTACGTGAGTATAACGCTGCCCATGGCTTTGCTTCTGTTAGCGCTCATGCTGCTAGGATACCGGAAAACCGGCTTAAGGCTCGCAATCTAGATCGAGATTTGCGTAAAGAGATTCTTACCGGCAAGAGTACCTCTGCATCCGTTAGCATTGTAGAGAAACCTAAGTACGAGCAGTCCGGATAAAACTATAAAAGCTGCTAAGGCTGCCAGTAGATCCGTGTGATTCGCTTACCGGAGAGGCTCGGCAAAACAACAAGAGCGTGTCGGAGAGCTGCTTGACGCCGTAGAGCAGCGAACGCCGAGCAGCTGGCTAAGCTGAACAAAGCAATAGCCTCGAAATCCGCGCGTTCAACAAAGAATGCCGGAAGCAAGTCCCGGGGGCAGGCCTCGTCCCCCATCCGGACAGAAGAAAAGAAAAAGAAGTGAACGCACGGCGATGATCGTGTATGATCCGGTCCTTGCCGGTAAACGTAAAGCCGGGCAACACGATGCCGGTAGAAAAAGCCAAGGGGCGGAGCGAGGCTACGCCAAAGAAGGCTATGCCGGAAACAAACATGCCGGTAAACATGAAACCGGGCAAAACTATCCGGCCGCAAGGGCAGCGTATGATGAAGATGAGGAAGAAATGCCTCCACCAAGGTACCGCGAGGCAAGGGCCGCGGCACCGGAACGTTACGATGAAGCTGATTCTAACGGACCGGCAAAGATACCGGAACCCTCTCGGGAGAACGCTTGGGAGAGAGATACTTACCGGAACGGGATGCGAGGCACCGTCTGGATAGAGTATACTTGTCAGAAATGATCGAGGAGGAAGGTCCTCCGGGTCCAAAGTGCTTCGGCCCAAGAATCATGAGAGAAAAACCACCAGTTCGCAACTTCACGTTGCCCCGTGACACGAAAACATACGATGGCACTACGAAGCCGGAAGATTGGCTCGCGGATTACGTGACCGCGGTGTATGTCGCTGGAGGCGGAGGAACCGTAGCCGGAGGAGGAAACCGGCGCTGGGCCGTAAGGATCATACCGTCGTTCCTGGTTGGGCCAGCAAGAATCTGGCTAAACAACTTGCCGGCAGGAAGCATAAACGGCTGGCTGGATTTTGAGGAAGCTTTTGTGAGCAATTTCAGCAGTACCTATCAGAGGCCGAACAGGCCGCAGCAACTTGCTCTGTGTCTGCAGCGCCCGAACGAAACAGACCGGGATTATCTGGCCCGGTGGAATACCATAAGGAACTCTTGCGAAGGAATAATCGAGGCGCAGGCCATTGCTTGGTTCAGCAGTGGATGCAAAAGAGGTTCGCCGTTGTGGCAAAGGCTGCAGCGGAACATGCCGACAACGTTGGCAGAGATGATACGTGTGGCGGATAACTATGCGTTGGGAGACCCAACGCAGCCGGCACTACAGCCTGAACCGGAACAGCTACGCCAAGAGCAACACCGGGACAACCGGAACAACAAGAGGAGAGAAGACTTTCCGGATCGAAGGTACGGTCCGCAGCAAGTTGCTGCTGTGGCAGAGGACTCGATGCCGTGGCAGCCAGAGGCGAGAGAACCGGATCGCAGCCATGGGCGGGTCCAAAGAAACAATGGGTGGAAAAGAAACCTTGGGTCCGAGAAAGAAACTGGCAAGAACCCGCAAAATACACCATGGAAGCGGCCATGGACCAACCTTGCAGGTGGCACACACCGAATCCGGCGCACCCGTCAAACCATCTGACGAAGGATTGTACCTGGACCAAGTACTTGATGGAAAAAGGGACAGTAAAAGATGCCCAAGGGCGAGGAGGCAATGCAATGATGCCACCCCCGGACATGCCGCGGCAGCAGCAGATGCCTCCACCACCGCCGCTTACCGGGCCAAACGCTCTACCGGTGCAGCAAAACCGGCAGCAGTACCAGCAAGTTAACCGGGTGGAACAAGATGGTAACCAGCTACCTCCACCGCCACCTTTAGGCCGGAATGTTTACGAAGACCCACATGTATGCTGTGTTGTTTTTGTCACTGAGCCGACGTACGAGCAAAGCCTACATCGCCGCTCCATGGAAGTAAATGCCGTGATGCCGGCAGTGCCCAAGTACATGCAAGTGGTCAAACCAGAAATTACTTGGTCGATCAAGGATCACCCCAAGATTATGCCGAATCCGGGTGGATATGCTCTTGTTGTGGACCCAATCATGAAGGGGCCACAAACTCGAGTGAAGTTCAGCAAAGTGCTGATAGACAATGGCAGTAGCATCAACATCATGTACAAGCATACCATGCGTACGCTGGGCATAACAGAAAACATGCTTCAGCCAACGCGCACAACCTTCCATGGAATCGTTCCGGGTTTGTCCTGCGCACCGGTGGGAAAGGTCCGGGTGGACGTGGCATTTGGAGGACGTGACAATTGCCGGGTGGAAAATCTGGAGTTTGAGGTGGTGGATCTAGACAAGTCCCTACCATGCATTGCCGGGAAGACCGGCATTGGCAGCTTTCATGGCCTCAACCCATACGGCTTACCTCAAGATGAAGATGCCGGGACCTCGTGGACCACTAACCGTGGTGGGGAACTACAAAGTCTCGCTGGAAACAAGACATCTGCCGGATCGAACTTAGCGGAATCGCCGGTGATCGCGGAGGAGAAGAAAAGGATGCAAACAGCCGTTGCGCCGGCTCGATCCTCACAGCTGAGTTTAGCGGCAATGAGTGCAAGTCCGAGTGCCCCGGCATTCAAGCCAACAAATGAGACAAAGGACATTGTGCTGGATCCGGCCTACCCGCACCGCACCGTTCGTATCGGTGCCGGCCTCGATCAAGCATAGGAAAGCGCGCTCGTCAGCTTCCTCCGTGAGAATCGGAACATCTTTGCCTCGGTCAACTGAAGACTTGGTAGGTGTTCCGAGGGAGCTGGCTGAGCACTCCTTAAACGTTCGGAAAGATGCCAAGCCGGTGCGACAACCTTTGCGCCGGTTCGTCGAAGATAGAAGAAAGATCATAGGAGAAGAGGTAACCAAACTACTTGTTGCCAAATTCATTGTGGAGGTCACGCACACGCAGTGGCTGGCCAATCCGGTGATGGTTGAAAAGAAGAAAGATGAGAACCTGGAGGCAAAAGCTCCGAAGGTGTGGCGCATGTGCATCGACTACACTAACCTCAACAAAGCTTGCCCAAGAGACCCTTTTCCTTTGCCACGAATCGATCAAGTGATTGATTCAACTGCTGGGTGTGAGTTGTTGTCCTTCCCGGATGCCTATTCCGGCTTCCACCGGATTCCCTTGAAAAAGGAAGATCAAATAAAAACTGCGTTCATTACCCCGCACGGGGCTTATTGTTATATCACTATGCCTTTTGGTTTGCGCAACGCCGGTGCAACGTACCGCGCTGTATGCAAAAATGCTTGTTTGATCAGATCGGAAAGAATGTGCAGGTGTATGTGGACGACATCGTGATAAAAACTAAGGTAAAAGATACCCTAATCGATGATCTCCGGCAAACATTTGATAACCTAAGGAGGTTCCGGATGAAACTCAATCCGGCAAAATGTACTTTCGGTGTCCCCGCCGGCAAGCTGCTGGGTTTCCTTGTCTCGAGCCGAGGCATTGAAGTCAATCCGGTAAAGATCCGGGCAATCGAAAGAATGACAATACCACAGGGTTTGAAGGATATACAAAAGTTTACCGGAAGCTTAGCATCGCTGAGCCGGTTCATAAGCAGGTTGGGAGAAAAGGCCTTGCCGTTGTATGCCTTAATGAGAAAATCCGATAAGTTCGTCTGGACCCCTCAGGCGGATGCAGCGTTCAAAGAGCTGAAAACAATGTTAGCTACCGCGCCAATATTGGCTTCGCCGTTGGAAAGAGAACCCATGTTGTTGTACATAGCAAGCAACCAACCGGGTCGTGAGTGTTGTTGTGGTAGTAGAAAGAGAAGAGGAAGGAAAAACCGTCCGGAGGCCGGTATACTACCCGAGCGAGGTGCTCTCCCTCTCAAAACAAAACTACCCGCACTTCCGTAAAATGACCTATGGCGTGTTTATGGCCGCCACAAAGCTCAAGCACTACTTCGAGGAACATCCTATGAAGGTGGTGAGTGAAGCACCAATCTCTGACATCATGTGCAACAAAGACGCCAGCGGCCGAATTGCGAAATGGGCGATACAGATATCACCATACGTACCGGTGTATGAAAGAAGAGATGCCATAAAATCACAAGCTCTGGCTGATTTCCTTGTTGATTGGGCGGAGATGCAATACAAACCGCCGGATCAGAAGATAGAGTACTGGAAAATGCACTTTGATGGATCCAAGCTCAAGGAGGGTCTGGGTGCCGGTGTGGTGCTTACTTCACCAAAAGGAGATCACCTCCGGTATGTTTTGCAAGTACATTTCAGGGCATCAAACAATGTCGCTGAATATGAAGCTTTGATCCATGGGCTTAAGGTCGCAAAAGAAATCGGTGCACACCGGATCATTTGCTATGGAGATTCAGATCTTGTGGTACAGCAGTGTTCCGGAGATTGGGACGCAAAAGATGCCAACATGGCCTCGTACCGGTTTCACGTGCAAAAGATTGCCGGATTCTTCGAAGGTTGTGAGTTTCACCATGTACCGCGTGCAGAAAATGAAGCTGCGGATGCTTTGTCCAAGATAGGCTCATCCCGACAAGAAATTCCTCCCGGGATAGCTCTCGCGCACCTGAGAGTACCATCAATCAAGCCAAGTCCCGAGTCGGAATCAATTTTTGTTCCGGAGTCACACATTGTGCCAATGGATATCGATGGAGGGAACCCGGGGACTGCTCCGGCGAACCCGGGGACTGTTCCGGCAAGCTCAGGGACTACCGTGCCGGAAGAAATGATGCTGGTGGATAGCATGGAGATTGATGCACCTGTGTTTTTGGTTCGAGAGATACCATCTTGGGTTAAACCTATTAAGGAATTCCTGATCAACGGCACCTTGCCTAGCCGACGAAAATGAATCAAGGAGGATACGAGAGAAGGTCCAAAGCTTACACATTCATCAATGGTGAGGTGTACAAGAGAAGCGTTACCGGTGTCCTTCAAAGATGTGTGGAACCGGAGGAAGGGAAAGAAATGCTTGAGGAAATTCACCAAGGAGAATGTGGGCATCATGCCTCGTCAAGGGCGCTGGTGGCAAAAGTGTTCCGGCATGGGTTTTATTGGCCCACTGCTTTGGCGAACGCTGAGGATTTGGTAAGGAAATGCAACGGGTGCCAGAGGTACGCCAAGCAGAATCATACCCCAGCGTCCGGTTTAAAGACAATACCGCTGACATGGCCATTTGCCGTTTGGTGCCTGGACATGGTTGGCCCATTCAAGACTGCAAGGAGCAGCATGACTCACATCTTGGTCATGGTGGATAAGTTCACCAAATGGCTAGAAGTAAAACCTATCGCAAAGTGTGATGGGCATACAGCTGTGAAATTCTTGAAGGATATCATCTTGCGGTATGGATACCCGCACAGCATCATCACTGACAATGGAACCAACTTTGCTCAAGGGGAGTTCAAAAGATTCTGCGAGGATAAGAATATCCGGTTGGATTTGTGCTCAGTGGCACACCCGCAAGGCAATGGCCAGGTGGAAAGAATGAATGCCTTGGTATTATCCGGTATCAAACCAAGACTCATTGACGCAGTGGAGAGAGCACCGGGGTGTTGGCTTGATGAGATACCATCAGTGCTGTGGAGCATAAGGACAACCCCAAACCGGTCTACCGGGTACACTCCTTTCTTCATGGTTTATGGGGCAGAAGCGGTGATACCAACCGACATCATCCATGATTCACCAAGGGTACAGCTCTATACTGAGCAAGAGGTCAAAGAGGCCAGAGAAAATGATGTGGACTTGCTAGAAGAAGCAAGAGAGCTAGCGTTGGCAAGAACAGCCATTTATCAGCCAAAACCTAAGACGCTATCATGACCGGAAAGTCAATCCAAGAGTTTTCCGGGAAGGAGATCTTGTGCTTCGCCTAGTGCAGCGCACTGAAGGCCGGCATAAACTTTTGCCACCTTGGGAAGGTCCCTTCATTGTAAGCAAGGTGCTTCACAATGATGCATACTACTTGATTGATGCACAGGAGTGGAAAAAAGGAAAGGCGGACAAGTCCGGAGAGGAGAGCAAGCGTCCATGGAACGTAGCTCGTTGCGTCCTTTCTACTCTTGAAGTGGTGGTGTAAGAAGTTCCTTTTTGTACCTTATATGCTATGAATAAAAGATGTCGGAACCTGGAATGAATCTCGGGGACTACCCCAACTTAAGTTGCATGTAACTTGTCTATTTTTTCAGTTTACCGGTTGCTTATTGAACGTTTTTTCTTTCCGGTTTAGTAGTGTGCTAAATCCTACCGGAGTCTTCGACTCTGCTGCTGTCCGCAAACCGGCTTCATGGCAAGCAAGATAAACCGGTAGGGGATAAGCACATGAACTGCGAAAAGGGAGAGCAGGAAAGAACAATCCGGAAAGTTTAATTAACCCCGGTTAAACCGGTTTTTTGCAAAATTTCAAAGTTATTTCTAAGTTCAAGAAGATGCTTGTTTGGTGAAAGAACCTTGTGCTCATACGCCAAAGAACGCCCAGAGAAGGCAGGCAGAGCCAAGGCAAAAGAACCAAGTATGCATCAAATTGGATGCGGAAGAAATTGAGAAATCTTTGCAGTGCAGGTGATAAAATCAAAACCAAAAGCAAATTATGCTAAGACAAACTCATAAATACTTAGCTACCGGTATAACTTACCGGCAGGAAATGTTGTAGCACAACCACAGGCAAACTTAAGTTTTACATCATAAGCTCCCGGCATACCGGGGCAGAATTTAACGGACATTGTCTTAAGGTAAACCGGGCCAACGGACATAGCAGGCAAAGGTGTCATAAAAGGTCATCGGGCAGCAGGGGCGTCGGATGGAGCAAGCACCGGCCTCGGCATCATCGGAGTAGCGCCGGCTTCGGGAGCTTCCGCGGCACGTCCCCGGCAGCTTCATCTTCATCTCCCTCGTCTTCTTCTTCCTCATCGCCGAGGTAGTCCTTGACGCCTGGGAGGGGGTGGGATGAAGGTGCGGACCTCGGCATATTCGGCAAGCCGGTATGCCCGGTCCTGCCGCTTCGCGGTGAGCGCTGGGTCTGTGTCCGTGGGAGCATCCGCGCGCACGCCCTGGAGAGCATCCAAATCGAGAGCAGGGTACCAGGAGCACGCAGAGCGCAGCGCCGTGTCGGCTCCGGCGCGAGCCGCAGAGCATTGCCACTCACGGATCCGGTGGCCGGCATCTTTGAGCCGGTTGGCGGTGAGCGTGATGTTCTCCGGCAGCTCCTCCTCAGGCCATAACACCTTGAAGATCTGGATGGCGGCGGTTGGCAGGTCGACAAGAAGCCGGTCGACGCAACGCATATGCTGGACCCGCGCTGAGAGGGCGACAAGATAGTCGTACCCGTCCCAGTGCGCATCCATGTTGGGAAACTCCCGCGCGATCCGATCCTCCCTCACCTTCTTCACAGCAAAGGCCTGGGATGCCGGGAAGTGCTCTACAGGAAGAAGGGAAAACATAAACACGAGACACCGGAAAGAGTATGTCGAAAAAAAAAAAAAAAAAAAAAACATGTCGGAAAAAGCAAGGAACGAAGATAAATCTTCAAGGAAAAGGCTTATAAGCAAAAGAAGGGGCAAGGCAGAAGCTTACGGAGGGCTAGCGCATCTATCTTCATAACCAACCGATCATACTCCCGGTGATCGGTGGTCATGGTGTCAATAAGACGCTCCGCCGCCTTCCGCGCCTTCCTTTCCTCCTCCGGTTCGCCGTCAAGACGGCGTTGGTGTTCGTGGAGTCCTCCACAACCTCCGCCAGCCCGGCCTCCGCCGCTACCCGGGCGTCCTTCAAGGCCTCGATCATGCCGGAGCGCGGCTTGTATAGCTTGCTCCTTGAGCTCTCCCAGGGCGGTCTTCGGGCCTCCGATGCCTCGTTGTGCTCCTTGAGGAGCTGCTCCTTTTCGCCTAAGTACCGGAAAGAAAAGACTTAGCAAGCAAAAGTAGGTGAAATGGAAAAAGGAACAGATTAGCGTAAAAGAAAAGTTGATACCTTGAAGCTTGGCGACCTGGGCCTTCGGGGCCTCGAGACTAGCTTCCGAACAACCGGTAAACAAAGAATGCGTGAGTTTCAAAGAAGGAAACACTCCGGTGAAAAGGTGCCGGAGGCAAGAGAAACCAAACGAACCTTGGCGTGGCCGTGGGCCTCAGCAAGGTCCCGATGCTCCCATAGAAGTTCCTCAAAGAGAATCTTCCGGGCGTCAGCGGTGCTCTGTTCAAAGAAAGGCAATTGTGAGAAAGAAACAAACTTTCAACCCGAAACTCGGGGACTGGCAGTGCCGGTTTCTTTCTAAGCTTTTAAAGATGAGTTTTGCGCTAAGAACAAAGTTCTTAACCCAAAACTCGGGGACTGGCAATGCCGGTTTCTTTCTAAGCTTTTAAGGTAAGTTTTGCGCTAAGAACAAAGTTCTTAACCCAAAACTCCGGGGATCGGCAATGCCGGTTTCATTCTAAGCTTTTAAGATAAGTTTTGCGCTAAGAACAAAGTTCTTAACCCAAAACTCGGGACCGGGAGAATAGATAAGATCCGGAAAGAAAAGAAACCGGCATCAATAGAAATTATAAAAGAGAGTTGGTAAAACTTACCACCACGTTGTTGGTAGCATCATACCAGGCACTGTCGAACTCTTTCACGGCGCGTTTGAGCCGCGAGAAGTGTTCTTCAGTACACCGAGGCCCAGCAGGGTCCGGTGCCGGAAGGCGATCCTTCCCCAAGCCGCGGGTAGAAACGGAGATATCCGCCTCATTCCATTTCTGAGCATAGGGGAGAAGGTGCCCCAGGTCCTTGCCCGCGCGCTTCAGATCAACAATCCGGCCCAGGAGGCCGGTGGGCTTGTCCTGTGCAGCGAGGGCAGCGGGGCCGACGTGCGGCACCAAGTCACCCGAGCTGCTCGAGCCGGCGCCCTCCACAGCCTTTGCCGCGGGAAGCCCCGGGCTTGAGGAAAGTGGTGATCTTAGGGGTCCCCGACGGCGCCGGTTGCTTGGCCACGGAAGGTCCTTGGCTGGGCGGCGGTGTCGGCGTGGCCTTGGGAGGAGGAGAAGGTACCGGCGCGGAAGCATCCGGCGCGGTAGGCGAAGAGCTTGTCTGCTTCTTCTTCTTCTTCGGGGGAGGAGGAACCAAAGGTTCCGCCTGCCCGGCATCAGTCTGGCCGGCGCCGATGTTGCTGGCGCCGGTGTCTTGGGTCTCTGGAGGGGAAATGAGTTCCTCCTCCGCGCGGTGATCTGGAGGTGTTGGGGCCGCGCGCCCCGAACTTGTGGTGCCTCCCGAAGGGGAGGCAGAGGTGTTGCCGGCACCAGATAGTACCGGACTTGAATGAGGAGGAGGAGTTGAAGTCCTCGCGGAGCCGGCGGAGCCAGCGGAGCCGGCAGAGCCAAGCTCAAGTGCAGGGCTGAAAGAAAGGAAAAAGGAAACAAGTTGGAAAAAAGCAACCGGAGAAGAACTCGGCGGAAACAAAGAGAGTAAAAAGAGATAAAACTTACCCGGAAGACATCGGCATCCGCCTCGCTTGTAGCGCTTGGCGCCGACTTGCTTCCCGCCAATGACCTCGGTCCGAGGGCGCTTGCCGGAAGAGGCACGGCCGGGGCCGGCATCAGCAGCCGGAGGATCGCTCTTCTGGCCTTCGGCCATGAGGTTGTCCAGGAACTCGTCCCCCACCTCAGCTTGCAGCGGAGCCACATGCTCATGAACCTGTGGTTTGTTGCTGGCTGAGGGAAGATCTACAGATTGGAAGTAACGAAAAGGGTATAAGAAAACGAACAGGAAAACTACCTCAAGTATGGTCAGGTCATCGGACGAACCAGCAGGTTCCGGCGGAGACTTGCCGAGGCGGGAAGCTGGAGTCCGGCCCATCCTTAGATCCAGCCAATGAATGACAGGATCCGGATCGTACTTGTCCAGGGGCCTCTTCTGTTTAGGGCCTCGCCGGTCAGAATCAATCGGGGGAAGCGGGCCTTGGCCTGAAAACAAAGGAAAAAGAAAGATTAAACACAAGTACAAAAGTTACCGCTAACGCGACCAGAACCGCTTATCGTCTTACATCTTCGGACGGAGGGTTCCTGGCGCTGAGGGGGCAAAGGCCCCACTCCCAATCATTTGGCATGTCAGTTTGGCAAATCTGACTAGCCTTAAGAACCACGTCCTCCTTGCTCAGGGCCAAGCCGGTGATCTTGGTGGGATCACCAGGGCCGTACATCTCACTAATTTTGTGAGCGCGCTGCTGGAGGGGAAGCACCCGGCGGCTGATGAAGGCGCGGATGATATCATCGGAGCAGATGTTGGTGTCCCGCATCAACCCCTCGCATGAAGCGCACCACCCGGTTCGTCTCGGCATGATCCCTTCCGGGGTTGTACCGCCAATTGGTCTTGGCTGGCGGCGCCGGATTGAATGCCTGGCAGGTTGATGAGGTCCTCGTTGCCCGCATTCCTCACATAGAAGAATGTCGTCTCGCCACAAGCGGCAAGACTCGAGGCCATTGAACTTAAAAAGGGGCTCCCTTGACGGGAGCCGATAATGCAAGACCCGCATTGAACGGGGGGTTTGGGGGCAGGAATGTCCTTGCCCTGGACCGAATTGATCCGAAGAGAGAAAAAACGGGCAAACGTCTCGCGAGCGGGACGGATGCCAATGTAGCCCTCCATGAAGGCCACAAAGCAAGAAAGGTAAAAGACGGCATTGCCGGGAAGATGATGAGGTTGGAGGCGATAGAAGTCGAGGATTTGGCGAAAGAAATCTTGAGGCAGGAAGGCCGAAGCCACGCTCAAAGTGAGCAAGGAAAACAACGGCCTCACCGGGTTCGAGCACCGGTTGAATTTCGCCGCGAGGAAGTCGGCAGATGACTCCTTCCGGAATCCTCCTGGACCGGTAGAGCCAGTCGATCTCGTATTGGGTCACGTCGGAACCTCTCCAGGCTCCGCGTGTCTTGTCTTTTCCGGAGGCCCGGCTAGATGTGCCGGCCTCTTGCTTCCGGCTGGATGCCTGGCCCATCCGGGCAAGGTCGTCGGCTAGCCCGTCGGAGGCGTTGCTATCTTGAGTACTAGAAGTGGCGGCAGGGAGAGATCCCTCGCTAGACATGGAGATCTAGAAGACGCCGAAATCTACCGAGAAACACTTTTCCCCGAACGAACCCACGCGCGAAGATCTACGAGTAAGAGGAAAAGCAAAACAAAGAGCGAATAAATACTCTACCGTCCCAAGATCCAAAGCGCAAGAAGAAAGGGGTAAAGGCGCATCGAACCTAACCTGGGGCGGCGGAGTTGCGAAGAAAGAAGTTCGCTGGAGAAACGGCGAGCACCGCGGCCGGCGAGGAAGTCCGTCGGCGGCGAGGCGAAGAAGTGCTTGAGGAAAGGCAAATGCGGCGGGCTCGGCGGAGTCGCTGCTGAGGATCTCCGCGCAGCAAAGTCCGGCGGAGCGGAGGCGTGAGTTCGCCGGGCGACGGGCACGAACGAGCGGCGGAGGACGAAGAGCGGCGGAGAGCACGGAGGCGAAGAACTCTGTGCGCAAGGAGTGGGGAATGCGAAGAAGATGGAGAGAGAGCGGCGGTTGCGCTTATAAAGAAGAAGGGAAATGGGCCGGAAACCGCCGGGCCGCGGCGGTTCGCCTCGCGGCCCACGGCGGTTCGCGCCATGGGCCGCCACGTGTCAAGGGGATACACGCAAAAAGACCGAAGGCCACACGGGAGCGCACGGAGATCCGGAACGGCTAGTGGGATCCGCTGCGCTGCATTAAATGAGCGCGCGGGAGTCGAAACGAAATGACAACTGACACTGGCGCGCCAGTCACAGTGCGCATGTCTCTGTCAGGCGCGGGGCCCGAGATATTCTCGACTTCGCCGAGGAAGCGTTTAATGGTTAAGCTACCGGAAGATAAGATACCGGGGCATGACTTAGAGAGAAAAGATGAGGAGAATCCGGGCAAAGATGCCGGATCCGAACGTGGCGCCGGATGAACCAAACCGGTATCAAAGACATAGGAACCTGGCATGGTCTGTTGGATAGGATCCGCCAGACTATACCAGCTTCGGGGACTAATGTTGGGGGGATGACCCCGGTATGCCAAAGGCATGCCAAACCGGATGGTTTAAGCCATCAGTGTACCGGTTTGATGTTCATGCCGGAGTCTAAGATAGGCGTTTGGCTGAACAGGTTAGGCCGGTATCCTCATAAGAGGGATACCGGAATTGGATATAAAAGATACCGGGCCGCCGGAAGGAAGGGCTTGTCGGCAAAGCTGGTCAAAGATTCTCTCCGGAGCTAGAAGACAAGGATGAGCTAAGCAAAGTAACTTTTGACCAAGGGATGACGATAAAGGGAAGGATGACGGTCAAAGAAGCCGGAGGACGTCAGCGCCCCGATTAAAGAGGACTCCGGTGTCATCTACGATTAAAGTAGCTTTGTAAAGTAGCTTTGTAAAGTAGTTTGTCCAGTCAAAGATGCCATTAGGGTTCCTTGCACGGTAAGCCACCCTCTCCCCTATATAAGGAGAGGGGGCAGCCCTCCTTACGGGCACGAGGTATGTACGTGTGTGTGTATGAAGAGAAAGCTTGTAACTTGTGTGAATCTATGAACATGGCGATCTAGAGGGAGTTCTTCCTTGTGTCTTTCTTCTTCAACCTCTTGGCCCTGGCCAAGTTCTTGAGGAAACCATCCGGAACCTCTTCCCACCTGATCGCAAACCCTCCCCCGAATCCTCTTGCGTCCATTCGGCCCCAATCTAAGCCATCCTATGGCATCTGTCTGTTCACCACGACGACAGTTTGGTACTAGGTAGTTGTGAGGTTTTGTGGTTGTTATTCCCACCAAACACTAAGTCCTTACTTATTACTAATAACATGTTTAGTTCTAGTATATTGGACTAATTTTAATCATCACTTTTTTCCCATTTTTGAAATACAAGTGTATTTTTCTCAATCCCACTACACTAGCTCTACTAGTACAGTGTATTAAGCACAGGGTGAGGTAGGGAGTTTCACCTAATCCCTATCAAAATTATTCCCGCTAATCCACATAAAAACTCTATTACCAAGCAAGATTTAAATGGGATGCGCTCTACAATTACTATTGACCGACTTCTCGCACAATCGCATCAATGTTTGTTTAGAAGCCATAACAAAAGTGTTCTGCTATCTCCATGGCAAAACTTTTTGAATTTTGCACTCTCCATGAGAAAAAATCTGCTATCTCCATGGCAAAAAATTTCCTCTAATAATTTTGGTATATCCATGAGAAAAAGTTCTACTATCTGACCCATCGCCATGCTCTTTCTGTGACACTGTTGTCTTTTGTCGTTGAGTGTTCATGCATCAACATTAGGGTTGTGTGCTCTCTATATTTGATCCAACGGATGAATTTGTATGTGTATCTTTTCCTTAGGTAGCCAGCTATTTTTTGGGTTTCTACAACCTAGATTTTCAAAAAGAGAAAGGAAAGAAAGGTGAGGGCGTAGAAGTTCGTTCAAGTCAGGTCTCCTCTTTCATAATGGATAGCAAGGTTCAAGTCAGGTCTCCTCTTTCATAATGGATAGCAAGGGATCTAAACGCTCTTTCGTGGCCTCGTGGGTGTAGTGAAGACCATATCGTCGTGCCTTATGTACTATCTTTTTTTCAAACTAAGGTATCCTCCAATCCATAATAAGTATTTATGGTTTAGTATAACTTTAGTATGAAGTTTTACTAAACCACCAATAATTATTATGGATCGGAGAGAGTAAACTTGTGTGTAACAAAATCGTTGCAAATCAGCTTAGATTAGGAGCGTGATGGATCAAGGATGAAATAATTCAATTAAGTCTTAAGAGACAACACATCATCGCTTACATCATCTCCCAAGTTTTCTATTCGGTTCTCTGTACGATGTATGTGAGTATGTAACCTGAACAAGTGACAACCAATCTCTGCTGCCAACTGGACATTTGCCATCTTAGCTTAATCTGAATTGATTTTCATATAAAAAATAAACATGCATGAAAATGGTTTTCTAAACAAATAGCATGGTATATACCAAAAATTCACTTACGATCTCGAGTTACATGGAACTCTTATTTTTCAAAATTCGAGAACAACATTTTAAAGTTTTAAAGAATCAAAAATGCCTAGATGTTTATAATGATGTACTCTACCATCATACGAAATCTCAACCTGAAACACTTTATATTTTCGAATTAACAAATACGACAAAATCTAACAGAATTTGGATGACTGAATTTTTTTTACCACCAACTACTTTAGATGTCATATATTATGTCATTTCTATGCAGCACAATATACATGATATTTCAAATAGAGATTTTTTTTCACGGTGGTAGAATAAATTATTTTCTAGCTATAGAATTTATTTTCAGATTTTTTGAAACTTGAATTTTTAAATTGTTCACAAGACGCTCTGTATAGCTGGTGACCCAAAACGCTGCACTCGGTATATATACTTCCCCTTCCCTCGATCACTCTATTGTTACTCAATATTTAAATGCTAAGTTCCACATTCTAGATTTCTACGATGACATATCTTAGTTTCTAAAGGGGGATGTATTTAAGTTGGTCAATTTGATGTAATTGATCATTGAGCCCCATAATGTACGGATCATTTGAAACTACATGGTCAACATTCCTTTTTAGTTATTAAATTGTACTCAACTTCATCAGCATACTATATACCAAAGCTTGTAGTATATATATCACGATCATGCAGGGAGACATGTCATTAAGAAAACGTCCTACTGGCTGGAAGCTTTAACTGCTATAGTATTGTATCCATTGAGTCCAAGCATATTCACACAGGTCCGTAGGATATTCCTAGTACGGCTTGAAGCATCGAGATAGTCAACGGGGAGCTTGCATCTCCATGAAAGCGGCATGTAAGCTTAACATCGTGCACTTGCTTAATTCCCATTGAGCTGGTATTTAGGTATGTTCACGATTCGGGTGAGCAGATTCTAGAAATCTAAGTACTAGTTCGACTTCGAAACTTAGATTGCTACATGGTATACATGGATAAGTTTTAACTCGCTAGGCATGTG
This sequence comes from Lolium rigidum, assembly GCF_022539505.1. Lineage (NCBI taxonomy): Eukaryota > Viridiplantae > Streptophyta > Magnoliopsida > Poales > Poaceae > Lolium > Lolium rigidum. The sequence continues at coordinate 275,687,637 of NC_061509.1, forward strand.
TGTGATGTTATTTTCAAGAGTTTACAGTACGTTAATATATTTCGAATAGTAGGTGCACTAGAACACATATTTATTGTTTTTGACATGGATATCCAAAGAGGATTGGACTACCGGTTCGAATTTTGAGAATTGTCGCGGCGGGATCCAAACTAGTACTATTTTTTTTCTTTTTTGCCTGATTGATTTCTTCATGATAGAATGGCCGAATGCGTTATCGTTATCTCGACAATTTGCTAGTGATGCTGGAGAGACTAGGTGTAACTGATATTTGATTGATATTAACAGTTTGTCATTTACCAACAAATAAACAGCCCAACTTTGTTTCACATTAAATTAACGAAAATAATCTAGGCATGTGTAGCAAATAAATTAAACACTGTTATGTAGTAGTAGTAGTATTTGTATGCGATGGTTAGAGAAAATTCACATATCACCGGCGTCCTGTGTACAGTTTTTGAACGCAACATCAGGTCAAACCTAGTTGGGACGCTGACGTGGCCGGAGCAGGTCAACAGAACCATGATCCAGCTGCCCCAAAGCCTCCGAGCAAAAAGGTGCCAGGAATATCCCTGCCCATGGGCCCACCGACCAGCCTCCCAATTGCCCAGTTCCCAAACCTCGTGTGTATGTGTCTCCTCCCGCAGCTGCAGCTAGCTACTCCTACCAGTCGCACTCGCGGAAGAAGAAGAAGGCAAGAAAAGCCTCTCCCGGCCCCTGGCCTCCTTCGCTAGCTAAACTTCTCCCGCCCTAATCGCTCGGCAATTCTCGCCGCATCGATCACATCCCACCGGAGACCAATAAGCAAGAGATCGATCGCCAGTGCTGCTATCCATCCTAATCAGCCAGCCGCAGATCAAGGAGTGATTGGAGCAGAGAGGAGAGATCGAGAAGCTATTGATACATCGAGGTGATAGGCATATACATGGAGGAAGGATGCGGCGCTGGTAGCGGCGGCGCCGGAGAGGAGGAAGACGAGTGCAGAGACCAAGAGCAAGAGAGGGCGGAGGTGTACTGCGCGGTGGGGAAGGATGCGGGGAAGGAATGGAGGGCGAACCTGCGGTGGGTGCTGGCCAACTTCCCCCGGAGCCGCCACCGGCTCGTTCTCGTCCACGTCCACCGCCCGCCGCGCCTCATCAACATGAGTACGTTTGTTTAACTGGTCCTGGTTCCACCTCTACCTAGCTACCCCCGATTATTGATTGAAATAACTATGTTATCTTCGTGTTAGTTCCTCCGTCCAAGTTAGCTAGCGTAGCAATGTGCAATGCCAAGCTACAATATCAGAACTCGATATCCCTTCATCGATTCCTCATCAAATAAGGAACATAGTATATTGCCTCTGGTCCAAATTAGTTATTGCCGGTTCATGGAACCTAGACTGATTCAGGCGGCATTTTACCTAAACCTGCCGATTAATTTAGATTTGAGGAGTAGCAGTTCAGAATTTATGTTGTTGAAATGTTGATTTTTGCGGTGGCTTTGTTCGATCTTGAGGTGTTGGTCATCATCTTCTTTCCCGGAAAAGTCCATGCCAGTGTGATTAACTACTTGTCTTGGTCGATACTCGATAGTCTTTGTTACCTACGCATGCACTTTTGTGTTCCGACGAGGAATCTGGACGCATCAGTACGTACTTCTCATGCTTGTTACATTTGCTGGGTGCACGTACGGACTGACGATGACTTGCAGTGGGGGCGTGGGTCCCGGTGAGCCAACTGGAGGAGCACGAGGTGGCCGCGTACAGGAAGCTGGAGGAGGACAAGGCCAGCAAAGCCCTCGACCATCTCCTCCACATCTGCACAAGTCAACGGGTTCGTTCCTTTCCTAGCCTTCTTCACTTCTCGCGTTCATGTCAACATCCTTGCACGCACGACGACTATCTTCATCTTGATCCCCACCCCCTGTAGATGCTGAATTAGGTAGACGCTGAATGAAACTCGTGCCTTGATTGTCGATCAGGTCCACGTGCGCAAGGTCGTCGTCGCCGGGGACGACGCGGCGAGGGGCCTGGTCCAGCTCGTGGAGGATCATGGCGTCGCCGAGCTCGTCATGGGGGCCGCCGCCGACAGGGCGTACACCAGGTAACCGCCAACCTGCTCCTGGTCCTGGAACGAGTTCATATGTACACATTCAGCTAGATCGCGCTTGGTAGCATCGATCGCTAGTGTTAGTGTCGGTGTGCGTGTGAATTCGGAGATGATAATTCCTCCTTAGATCGATTCAATGTTACCAGGATTTTTTTATCTGTTGGGAAACATACCAGTGGGGGCGCCGGTATTTACGGTTTTCAAAAATGCCGGAAATACCATCCGAGATTTGTCAAGCATATTTATAAATTTTTCATTTTTTTAAAAAATAAGCTCATTATGTAAATATTGGTGAATTTCTTGGTAGAAATATTTCTCGGTATTAACGGGAATAAACAGTTTTTAGCACGATTTCGAAAATATCGGCCAAGAAAAAAACCCTAAGTGTGACTAAAGATAGCTATGGTGGTTGTTTCTTGCCAGGAAGATGCGTGCGCCAAGGTCTAAGAAGGCGGTGACGGTGCAACGGAAGGCCAACACCAACTGTAGAATCTGGTTCATCTGCAAAGGAAACCTCGTTTGCACCAGGTATGGATCTCCGGAAATTCACTTAGAAGCTCGCGTGTCATGGAGCTTTTTTATTTTTCAAAATTTGAAAACAGTATTCCAAAGTTTCAAAAAATATAAAAAAAGATAATGGTGTACTCTACCAACATACAAAATCCCTACCTTAAATAAAATTATACTGTATGCTTAACAAAAATGAAAAATTCTAACAGCTGGGAGATTTGAAAATTTATCATTACTTTAGATAATTTTCACTACTTTAGATGTCACATAATGGGTATTTTGAGGTGAGATTTTTGTTTTGTTTTGGTATATTATATTATTTCCTACATCTACAATCTTTTATCCAATTTTTCAAAAAACTTTAAATCATCGTTTTTACACCGTACAAACAACGAGCTCCCTATCGCTCATGACCAAGTTTTACAATAGCACGCTATCTCTTCGCTAAAAGCGCGCTATAGCATATTTTAACAGTCCACACTAAATTTTAGTAATTTTGCTCGCTATGATGCTATTTGCGAAATAGCATGTTAAATAGCACTAAAACATCATAGCTTTAACTCGCCATGTTTTACTGCATTGATAGAAGGGGTTTGAGTTTTCCTGGTTAAGAAAAGAAGAAATTTTCTTTTGTTTGTTGTGGTGGTGAACGTCAATTTGTTGATTCCTTTTCTGAATCGGAAGATAATATCGATAATTTAGATAATTCTTAATTAATAATTTATGCAATGTCGTTACCTCGTGAAATATTTATGTTAGGCTTTAAAAAAAATGGATGAAGTATTTTGTATGTGATTATATGTATGTAAGAATTTGTCACTTTTGGACTGAAATCTTTTATTTTTAAACTATATCTAGTGTTTTTTTTTCAAAATGCTAATTGGAATATAGCGCACTATTAGCACAATATAGTGATTATAGCATTTGGAGGATATCGCCGCTATTTCTTTTAGCATCCTGTATTCTAAACCTTGCTCATGATAAAAAAAAAAATGCGCACTCTATGTATGTATCTTTACGTACATGGCTATCTAGCATGTGAGTGTCAAGTCTTTGTCTGAAAATTTGAGTGAGAGACATCTTGGGGCTTTTACACCAGCAGCAGTGATTTCTTTTTTTGATGACATAAGTTGTGGATAACTTGTATGAGGTCAAACGATTAAAATCTGTCAAAACGAGTCTTCTTAGCACCGAATAAAATATGCAATTAGCGAGCTTCAGAAGATAAGTGGCACATTTTCATTTTGTTAAATTACAGTTTAGTCCTAATGGAACAGGGAGGCCAGCGAGGAGCAGAGCAGGGCGGAGCCATCCACGGCGAGTACGAGCCCACGGTCAAGCATTTCCGACTACTCGAGATCCAAGGCCTCACTGCACGGCGACGGCGACGGCGAGCCGTCAGGTAGTATGCACGACACGGCCACGGCAACCGTGTCTCTACGCCGGACACCGAGCAGGGACGGCAGCGACAGCGCGGAGGATTCCGGCCACGAAGAATCAGCGGAAGCTCCGTCGGCCGCCGCGCGGAGGATTCAGGATGTTGTCGAGGAAGACCCGCCCACTCCTTCGCACGATGGTTCAGTATGTGCGACCCTGGCATTTCTCCATTTCTTATTCGCATCTTGTCGTGCGTGATCGTGTGTCCGTTGCGTGTTTGCCAGGACGATGCGAACGAGATGGACGGCGCGTTGCGCGAGAAGCTCAGGGACGCGATCATGGAGGCCAGGAACCTGAAGCAGGAGGCGTACGAGGAGACTCGCCGGCGGCAGAAGGCCGACCGCGACCTGGCCGAAGCGTCCAGACTGGTAACTAGTTTCCGAGTAAAAGATGAAATCACTTTGCTTCAAATGCTTGATCTTTGGAGTATTTTTTGTGTGCATAAGATCTCCGTAATCACAGCCATGATATATGATCCTGATGGGTGCAGGCCAGGGACGCGGAGCGCTCGTGGCAGGCGGAGGCGAGGCGCCGGAAGGAGGCGGAGGAGCGGCTGGCCAGGGAGCGCGCGGCCATGGAGCAGGACAGGCGGGAGCTGGACGCCATACTTGAGAAGATACGGGAGGTGGACGGCCGAAGCGCCGAGCTCGAGCTCGAGATCGCCGGCTCCGAGCGCGCGATGGGTGAGCTCGGCGCCAGGATGTCCGAGTCGTGCTCCGTGCTCGACGCGCTCCGGATGGAGCGCATCAGTGAAGAACCTGCGGCATCCATGGCCACGGTTGAAGTAGAAGTTGAATTGGGTGGTGATCAAGGTTTGGGCTTCTTGCGGCTTGGTTTGTCGGAGCTGGAGGAGGCGACAGACGGTTTCAATGAGTCTGCCAGAATCAGCGGTGACGTGTACAGAGGGACCCTGCGCGGTATGAGCGTGGTGGTGAAGGTCATCGCCCCCGACATCGCTGTCGACGAGGCGCGGTTTGTCCGTGCGGTGGACGCCATGGCCAGGGCGAGGCACCCTGGCCTCGTCGCGGTCGTCGGCGCGTGTCCAGAGGCGCGCGCCGTGGTGCACGAGCTCCTGCCGGGCGGCAGCCTGGAGGACCGCCTCTCCGGCGACGCGTCACGGCTGCCGTGGCAAACGCGGTGTGGCGTGGCGTACCGCACCTGCGCCACACTGGCATTCCTCCACTCGACGGGCACGGTGCACGGCGACGTCCGGCCGGCGAACATCCTGCTGGAGGACGAGCGGTGCTCCTCCAGCAAGCTGGCCGGCCTCGGCATGCGCAGTCTCGCGGCGCCGAAGGGCGTCGGGGAAATGGCGCTGGCGTACGTGGACCCGCGGTGGCTGGCGACAGGCGAGGAACCAACGCCGCAGTGCGACGTGCACGCGCTAGGCGTGGTGTTGCTCCAGCTGGTCACGGGTATGCCGGCGTTCGCGGCAAAGAAGGCGGCACGGGAGGCCGCCGACGGGAGCGCGCCCTGGCACGAGGTCGTGGACGCGCGCGGCGGAGGGTGGCCGATGGAGCGCGGCACGGAGGTGGCGCTCCTGGGGCTGAGATGCTGCGACGACGACGGAGCACCGGCGCGTGGCCGGAGCCCGGGAGAGATGCTGGAGGAGGCGCGGGCCGTGCTGGAAGCAGCGACGAATGCCGCGCCGGGAAGGACGTGGTCGTCGCTGTCGTCGTCCTCGGCAGCGGCGTCCGACGGCGGCGCCCCGTCCTACTTCCTCTGCCCGATCCTCAAGGTTTGTCACGCGCGCATTCGATCACTGGCGCGTCGCTTTGTGGTATTCCATGGTGGTGACGCGCGTAACGATGGATGTTTTGCATTTTGCAGGAGGTGATGAGGGACCCGCATATCGCCGGCGACGGGTTCACGTACGAGGCGGAGGCGATGAGGGAGTGGCTGGGGAGCGGCCACGACACGTCGCCGATGACCAACCTGAAGCTCCCCTCCGACGAGCTCGTGCCCAACCACGCGCTCCGCGCCGCCATCCAAGAGTGGCGCCACACCAGGCCGCGCGCGTAGCTCCTCCTGTGGCCGGTTTTTGTGAGATGTCAATTCCGTGAGGAATGTATAGCAGGAGGCATTTATTCTAGTTTTTGTGTTCGTTCGTTTCCACGCTGCCATGGTAGTTTTCAGAATTGTAGAGAGTATGTATGCATGCACTTGATGTTTTCAACAACAAAAAAAGCTAAGCATGGCCCTCCACGCAAAAAGCATACTTCTAACTGTCAAAAAAAAAAATCAACAAAAAGTTTTGTATGTACATCTCGACGACAATCTATGTTCATTCGTACAATTTCACGAAAAAACGATTTTCAGTCGATGTAAAAAGACAAAACTTGTCTCACGAAAAGCCTTATTTTAACATCAAATTTTGTCTATTTTACGTAGCTCGGACAACAAGTTGATTTTTCATGGAAAACCATTGTGTGAACATACCATGTGAAGATATAAACGTGAATTTTTGGTTTGGAGTATATTGACAATTGAAATTATATCAAGAATGCATTTTAAAATAAAATGAGCATATGTACCCAAGAGCCAAAACATCGATCATTGGCATAAGTCTATGTATATTCTTGATTGGTATGGCAACGATTCGGTGAAAATATCTTATTGTATGTAAATATCCTTAAAAATACTATATATACTTTTGTTTTTTCTACTTGTAATAATGAACTAGAAATATCTATCGATATTTTTTATAGAATATGGAGGATGCACATATAGAGATATAAGCACTTCATTCATGCAAGTGAAACAAAATATTATGAGAAAACATGTTATTGCTAATTTTATTATTTTCTCACAACTAATATGATTAGGATTAAATATTTTTCTAAGGCTTCTTAATATATTGAAAGCAATATTTATTAGATAATATTAGCTATGATGGTGAGTTAAAAAAATCGAGTTATAAAGAACTATAAAACATTAGTATAAATAATTATATTTATTTTGACTCGACTCTATGGCCACAAAGTGCATGGATTAGCTATGGAATGGAACTTGGGGTTATATATTTGTCTTAACTTGCGTGAAGAAAGAAGTCCAAATAACCCCCCTAAGTATCCAGTTATGAACCGAGAACCCCCTCAAGTTGAAACAGTGTAGTTAACCCCCCTAACTATGTAATACCGGGTAATTAACCCCCCACAAGAGAAGGGCAGTTTTTTTGGCGGTATTGCAATATGTACAGTGATTTAATCTCCCCTACCGTCTCCTCTGCCCCTGCTCTGACCTATATGCCTCCTCACCGCCCCTGCTCCTCTCCATTTAGGCCCCCTCCTCTATCCTCTATCTATGTCGCCAGCGGCTTCGATCCTTCCTCCCGCACTGCAGCACCACCTGACAACATCCCGCCAGATCCTGCACTTCTTTTTCCATTGTCGTGTTGCTCCTTGTGTCTGCCGTGCGTGCACGCTGGATCCTGCGCTAGCCCATGTTTATGCCCAGCTCCGCTCGCCTGGCACACTCCGGCAGACGCCCGGGTTCCATCCCTCATCGGTTCCCCTTTGTCGCGCCTAGGTGCACATTTGTTGTCTGCCAAGGACGCTTGTTGACGTCAGAAACCCCCTGGCGGGCAGAGACGGGCAACACGGTAGAGCCGGGAACAACTAGGGCTGCGGCTGGCCCCAGTCCCTCAGAGCGACGGCCCGCAAAGCCTCCTGGTCGCACGTCCGATGTTTATCACAAGGGCGTGCCACCTGACCTATACCCGGTCAGGAAGGTGCGGATGATGCCTCGCTTAGTTTCCTGCATGGCATACACGTAAACATTAAATACGAGCCTCGATCGGCTCTCGGGTTATCCCGTGAATCGGCTCAAGGAGCCGATCCACCCATGATTCGGACGAGGTGTCCGAATATATGGTGGTCCCGCTTGATCAAGATAAAGCTGATTAGATCTACGACGATTTGGGGTTTTCACCGCATAATCGGATCATCCTACTCACGATTGGGCCTCGCGCTCGCGCACGGTGACCGTAAGCCGATCCTAGACAGGGCCTAAAAACCAACACGAGGTTGATCCCCGGAACATCCTTTCTAGGGCTAGCGAACGCCACCCTACACGCCGCTGGATCCTCCAACCCTTTGTAAGGCCTAACTATTGCGGATGTTAAACTAATCCTTGATGAAACAAGGAGCAACCGTAACGGATCAGATCTACTAAACTATGATCAAGCGGGGTGCCGCCCTACACCTAAGATAGGTGTAAGGGCGGCTAGACATGCAAGGGTTGCACTACGACAGCATGTAATATGAAGAACAATGCTAACCCTAACATATCTAAGATAACTACATTGCTCGCCATCAAAAAGGCTTCAGTACGAGCAACGCATGAACAACGTGGGCAGGCTTGTGCTGCCTAGATCGCAAGATGCGATCTAGGCAGCATGGTGCTTACCGGTAGAAACCCTCGAGACGAAGGAGTTGGCGATGCGCCGAGATTTGTTTGTGGTTGAACGTTGGTTGTTGTTTATTCCATAAACCCTAGATACATATTTATAGTCCAGGGGACTTTCTAATGTGGGCGTGCACTAAACCGTGCACGAGATAAACTCTAACTTTTAATCTAGATACCATCTATTGTAATTAAAGATACATGGGCAATCTAGCCCAAATTCTCCGAGCAAGGCCGCTTCGCAGATCTTCCACGTGTAATCTTGCAAGCCCATCTTGATCGCGGCCCACCTCCCGATTTAGCCAAAATCCGGTGATAACACATGCCCCCCTGGTTTTGGTAATGATAATTTCAAAACCACTCGTTTTTCCTCCGAGGGGTCATGTCGTGGCAGAGCGTAACCGTTGCAGTATGCTTCATCATGACGACTTGCCTTCCCAACTTCTCTCGCACGATTTGACAGTTTTGGCACCATGTCCTCGAAAACCGCTCGAAAATTAAATCCCCATCTCCTTTCATTTAACCGCATCGAACAGTTCTCCTCTTCATCCTCTTCGCATTAGCACTTCCAAAAAACCCTCCTCTCGCCACAATGTCTTCTTCCTCCTCCGCCTCGTCGGATCTTTCCACCCAGTCCTCTCCGTCTCGCGAGCCGACGCCGGAGCCGAACCCGGCGGAGGTCCACGCGGCCAACATCCGCCGCGCCATTGAGGCCGGGGAGGAGTCGAGCCATGACTTCTCCCTCTGGTCGGAGGATGACAAATCCTCGACGGATGGGGAGAGTGACCTCCGCTTCCTCGCCGACGGGAAATCGGAGGAGGAGAGCGATGACAATCACTTCTCCTGGGACGACTTCACCACCTCCGAGGAGGTGAAGGAGGAGGAAGAGGAGGACGACGACGACGACGACAGCTTCCCCGATGAGCCGCCGGCCAAGCGCCATTGCCCCTGGCCGGGGAATCTGAGTGACTTCGACAGCGACGACGATGACGACGACGAGGAAGACGAGGACAACGAAGGTCCTGCCGGCGGCCGCTGGAGCAGCGACGACGAGCCGGCCGGGAGCAGCGCCGACAGCGGCGATGACGGCGACGACGAGGGCAGCAACGGCCCGTAGATAGGGCCCTTAGCATAGGATCAGTAGCAGTAGACGGGGCAATGTATCCCCTTAGTACTCCCTTTTGAGAGCAATCAGCTCTTCTGTGTAAGAAATCTGGTTTATCAATGAAGAAATTCCCCAATTTGATTTTGCCGATTTCCCTTAGGATAATTTAGCCGATTGTCCTTCGTGCTGATTCTGCCGATTGTCAATTTGGTCAAAGCCCAGTGAGCCGACGGCAGCGCATCGGTCCCTCACGATAAATTTCGAGATAGATCATCCAGACCCAAACTCCCGGTCAAACAAGGCCAAGCCATAATCGCGCAAATCCTAGGACTTGTAAATGCAGATCTCATAGGATGGCATGTTAAACTTAGCGGCGAAACCCCTGAAATAATGTCCAGTCTCCTTATTGACTTTAAATTTCAGACATTCTTCTGCCGCATTATCCTCTCCAAATTCCGCTCAATCAGCTCCGGCAGTTTCCTTCTGCAATAATTCACCATCTTTCAAACGAGCTGTGATGAAGAGTGAGCCGATTTCGACAAAATCGGCTAAACCTTGAGGGCGAGCTGCCCCCGAGCCTCGGCCAAGGCGAGGATAAACAATGGACCAGCCTAATGGACCATCACCAGCCTTCCCAACCGTGGTGCCGCATCAGCCGATTCCAACAAATCGGTTTCCCGCACCATCGACATTTCGTGGCGGGCTCGATCACGTCCAAGAGAGTTATCCTGCAGGGCCACCAGCCGATCACCTTTCTTCCATTGGCAGTCGATACGGTGGATGATTACCCACAGCTCCATGGACAAGGCTGACTTGCATGCCATCATTCCTCTGATAGTACTGCTGAACCGGCAACCTGGCAACTTTGCGCACTTGTACTAAGGTCGATGACCGTGCATCGGCTCTGCATCACGAAACACCTCAAAAGGGATCATTAAACCTGATTATGAATCTAACCAGCCCATCTACCAGGCTGGCAATCTGGCTTCAGGCAAGTGTCTACGACAGAGCCCTGGGCTTGTCGCTGAATCGACTGGCATGCTGAAAACTGATAATTTTGCAATATCAGCCCCATTCTTCAGACTAGTTGTGATGCAGAGCCAGCCGATTCCAACAAAATCGGCTTCCTGATGACGGGAAAATGGCGGCGACAAAAGTAACCAACGTACGCGTCCACGTCATAGAGACAGATAGTAATTTTAATGCGTAAATGCATAAGGTAAATAAGACGGATCAAACATTGCAGATACTTTATTTCCAGAACTTTCACATTTACATAAAAGAACTGTTAATTACATCTCCGGAGAGAAAACCCCTGATTAAGAATTCCAACAATAGCTATTACATGGCACTACAACATATGAGTACTACAGATTGTAGAAACTAAAGTCCTCCTCGCTGCCGTCGTCGTCGTCGTCGTCGTCGGTATGCTCGGGGAGCACTTCATCTTCTTTAAGTTATCATATTTTTGACATCATTTGAATTTAGCATATCGGTCATACTTTGCACTTGCACTAATATGAGAAGTACAAGCAAAGATACATGCATGAGATGCATCGATCATATATTCAATTCACCTAGTGACCATGTTGTTTAAGGTTGTTTCACTGTAATCAACCAACTGGAGCAGCATCTAAAATAGCGCATGTTATTTTACCGTATACCATGCAAGAGCTACTCTACATGCCTGCGTCAATAGCTACTTATAATTAGCAGCAAAGCTTTTTATATTTCTTTTGCTACTAAGAGATGCAGTACTGACTTACTTTGGAGCAGACTACATTTTAAATTTACTAGTCCTACGTACATGTGTCAGGACGAAGGGGGATATTCATATGGGGGTGCTAATCCATTTTCAGGAACTTTATAGCAGCAGATATATATATGCAGACTTTTGAATGACATTTGGAGCATGATAGCTCGTATGAAGAACTTATTTCATTTTGTATTCTAGACTAGATAAATCTGTTTCAGCGATCCATCAAGCTAGACTTTGTCGCACATTTTAAATTGTACTATGATTTATTATATGGCCCATGCTATATTTTTAGTATTTTAATATTTAAACCAACTTGTGCATGTTGTATTTTCTAACATGCGACATGTTTAATTTCTGCCCAACTTGCCTTCTATTACTAGCATGATGGTTAGTGAAAAATGCATGCTGATTTGGCTAGGCACAATTCTACCCTACATTTTTTGAATAGGTGTGCCACATGAGAATTTGATTAATTTGGCCTCACTCGTGTTATGACTAGCGCCGTGTAGCAATATGCCCACGTGTAGCATAACCGAAAGAAGTATGGATGTTTTCTCTTGCTTGTATCATCACTAACATGGCATAGCATGTAGTGTGACCGAACAAGAATATAAGTCGATTTAATGCATGCTGAACTTATATAGGATATATGCATGCCAAATGATGGTGAGATATGATTTCTCCACCTATGCTACTGCACTAGTTTTATATGAGCGACTAGTGTTTCTGGATGAACGAATTTAATTAAGTTTCGCTTCACTTGTATTATTACTAGCGCCGTGTAACAATATGCCCACGTGTAGCATAACCGAATGAAGTATGGTTATTTCTTCTTATTTCTATCATCACTAACATGGCATATCATGTAGTGTGGCCAAACAAGAGTATATGTTGATTTATGAGCACGCTGACTTCTCATTGAGTATATGCATGCAACTTGATGGTGCAATATGATTTTAACACCTATGATAATTCACTAGTTTTGTATGAGAGACTAGTGTTTCTATATGAACATATTTTATCAGATGTCACTTCACTTGTATTATTACTAGCTGACAAGGGATTAACTTATCAATGCCTATGGATTGTAGGCTAGGGTTTAGTTAGAAGTAGAGGGCAAGTAGATCTCGAAGGTTTCAGCCGAAAAGTACTCGACAAATATGAAAACTAGGGTTTGCAGACAATGATTCGATGATCTTCTCGTCCCTCGACCCCCCTTTATATAGGTGGAGCCGAGGGATTCGTGCTATACAAGGATTACGGAGTCCGGGATGGTTTCTAACTCATCCCGCCGGATTACAAATAACACTTCCTATTACAACTCTATCTTTTCCTTAAATACATCTTGGGCTCTCGAGTCTTCTTATTCTTCGGGTAGTGGGCCTTCAATAAACCCCGGGTACTATATTAGGCAGGCCCATTTGGGATGCCTATGTCAGTAGCCCCGAGATTTTGCTTGAATCATAGAGTCAGGGAAAATCTCTACGGTTTATTTTTACTCGAAAGCTCTAACTTTCATACTTTTTCTCATAAAATTCTATATTGTACAGGGATATTGGTAGTTGGGGCTAGTTCATCTGACGGATCAGGTACTAGTTAACTCGCTCTAGTGGCAATCCGCAAAAACCTACTTCAAAATCACGTCCCCGGACATGATTTCGGGATACCGGTGTAAACTTCGACGGGCGCCGCTTAAGGTCTTACCATTCCGTCGAGTCCCGGCCAAATTTATCGAGTACCTAACGCGTCCGTTAGGATTTTTCTTCGTATCTCGTTGATACGGATAAAAGTAGCAGAGCGCAGTCTTTGGCGATGCCACGCCCAGCAGAATAGGTCTGGGGTCTTACCTTCGCAATTTTGCGGCATTCAGAAATTGATCGCAACTTCGGCGTTCTGAGAATATATTGTCGAGTGCTTTTCCGGCTGTTGGAATGGCACATTTTATCGAGTCAAATATGACTTATATTGTTCTCCCGATGGGAGTATATGTAGAGTTAATTATAACTCGAAATATACTCTCTTGCTGTTTTATTTTTCCTTTGTGAACTTCATCGGGCACGCGAACAGCGTTCCCGATGGGAGTAGCCCCCGAGGCTACAGCCAAGAACTTGTGCTTGGTTGTAGGCTCAACATTTTAGTCCACCTTGTCGCTATATTGCCATTATCTCCTGATATTCTTTCCTCCTTCTTCTTCTCTCTTTCTTTTTCCTCTTTTTTTTTTTTTTTTTTTTTATATTTGTCGGGTGCGCGAACAGCGCTCCTGATGGGAGTAGCCCCCGAGGCTACAGCCAAGAACTTGTGCTTGACTGTAGGCTCAACATTTTCTATATTTGCCATTGCCGAAATTTTACTTTTTTCGAAGTAGCCCCCGAGCATTTGGGCAAAAACTTGTTTCTGACCAAAGGCTCCCGATGCATTCTAATAACTTATCCTGTCGCCATTCTCCTTTCTCTTGTCGACATATTTTCCCTTGTCAAATTTTCTTCAACTCCATCTATTGCCGAGATTTTTCTGTTTTGTGGGTCCATGGTTTCCACCATGCTGACACGTCGTGCAAGTGGGGGACACACGTCCTCCGCTTTTTCTGGCGCACGTACGGTAACGCCTATCCCAGTAAAAATACTTTTTTGCCCTTGTAACTAGAAGATCAATTCTCACCACACGATTTCCTCATCCAACGGCTTTCTGCGACCCTCAATTCTTATATAAACCTATCTTCATCCTCCGTTCATCCCCTTGCTTGCGCCGCTCACCTATTCCTCTTCGCAAAAACTTCCTCTGCGCCCAGCTCTCTCCGATTTCCCGCACTCGCATACATTGCTCTGCTCATTGCCGTTGATGCCACCACGCGCACGCCTGACTCGCCACAGCACTCCGGAATCCAAGATGGCCGCTGAGGATCTTGAGTGGGAGAGATCGAAAATCTCCAACCAGGATACCAACATGCTGAAGAGGCTCGGCCTTATGAAGAAGGAGGACGCCATCCGCTTTCCTAGCGAAGAAAGCTATCCCAATCCTCCGATGGAGTACCGGGTTAGTTTTGTTGACCATCTGATCCGCGGCCTTTCGCCTCCAATTCATGATTTCCTCCGCGGCCTTCTTTTCGTTTATGGGATTCAATTGCATCATCTGACCCCCAATTCCATCCTTCACATTTCTATTTTTATCACCCTTTGCGAATGCTTTCTTGGAGTCGCTCCTAATTGGGCTCTTTGGAAACGCATCTTCTGCATCCGCCGCAATGGCTCCCACAACGTCACTTATAACATAGGTGGCGTTGTTATCCGTGTTCGTACCGATGTCGATTATTTCGACGTCAAGTTTCCGATTCTGTCCAAGGATGGCGCAAGAGGTGGCTTTACATTCACGAAGAAAGCGCCAACTCCGTTGAGCACAACATAATTCCCTTCGACGGGAATGCCAAAATTCAGCGCCGTCGCTCCTGGGATGCCGAAGCTTCTGAGGAAGAGAAAAAGGCGACAGAGGCGCTCATGTCTCGCATTCGCCAGCTCCAAAATACTCGAGGCAAGGAGCTATCTGGTGTTCAAATCACTGCCTACTTCCTTAGGATTAGAGTGCAGCCTCTTCAGGCTCGCAAAAATCCCCTTTGGACGTACTCTGGTGCCAATGACGCCAATAGGCTCTCCGGTGATCTCTCTGTGAAGGACTTGGAGAAGCTTGTTCGAAGAATGACTTCGCTGAATAAGAAGGATCCTATTCCTTCCTCCTGTCGCGTGGCACCTTACAACTCCACCAATCCACTCCCCAAGGTATTTTGTCTTTCCGCATTTTTATCTTGTTGCGCCTTTTTTTCTGCATCTCATTGTATTGTCATCTCTTTACTTTTTCTTTGGTTTCTATTTTTTCAGGACCATCCTAGTATAACTTCCCTTCCTCCTCTTCCTGAGGGTGGAGAGGTCGAAGAAATGACCATCGTTGCCGACGATACTCAGGGCTCTTCAAATTCCCGAAAGTGAAGTCGCGGGTTCTCACAAATCTGCGGCTTCCCATGGGCAAGAAATTGAATCTGAGGCCAGTGAATCAACTGAGTCTCTTCCTCCTGCTGTCTCTCCCCAGAACAAAAGGAAAAGGACTGATGCCGAGGATTCTGGCATTTCTAAGGCTGAAGAAGTTGTTCCTTCTCATCCGAGGTCAGCTTACGATCCTTATGTTGAATCCCTCATCAGCTCGTAAGTCGATTTTATCTCTCCCCCCTTTTTTTTGTACTCGAAATATTTATATTGTCTTGCTTTTTATACTGTCGACTTTTTTGTTCACTAGCGATGAGGAAGAAGAAGTACCAGTTACTGACGTGGCTCCTCGGACAAGCACGTCACGTCATCGTACTTGTTTCGGACACGCTAGTTGAAGGGGATGAAACATCGCCTCCTCAACAAAACGTCGTCACCACTACTCCACCGTCAAGCCCCTTGTCCCTTCGCCAAAAAGGGCAAGGGTTGAAATGATCGTTGAGCCTCCTCCTCAATTGGGCAGCTCTTCCTCGCAGCTCTTGGATGATGTAAGTTTATCGAGATCTATATTTCCTCTATTTTGCTTTTGTGGACCCTTACTTTGTGTAATGCCGAAGTTTTTCCCCTTCTTTCCTTCTTCTTTGACAGCCTATGATCAAGGATCTTATCCGCATCGGGTCCCAATTTATTGGGTACCGCGAGTATGCCGACAGAGCCGAAGGTAACGACTTTTATACTTGCTGTTTTTCCTTGGTTTTTTACTCGTGCTGCTTGTCGCTATTTTTGATCTTTCTTCTCTTCCTTTTCCTTTCTCAACAGAAAAACTTGCGGAGGCTAACCAACGTGCCGAGACACTTGCTCGAAAACTCGAGCAAAGTGAGACGGCTCGTAAGAAGGCTGAGCTTGCCGCTAGCGAAGCTAGAGCTGAAGCTGATGATGCTAAAGCAAAGGCCGCTAGTGTCGAAGAATTGCAGCAAAGGCTCAAAGATGCTGAATCTGCCTTACACGAGCAGAAAACTGCACAGGCTGCACGTGAGCAAGGGGTCATCAAGCGTTTGAAGTCGCAATGTCGACGTACGCTGAGTAATATCCTCAATTTCTTCTATTTTGTTGCATTTCCTGTGTCTTGATTTTCGACTAATATGTTGTCTCTTGTGTCAGCCCAAACAGGCCAAGATTATGATCTGGAGAATCCCGTCAATGACCCTCTCCTTGACGCACTTTCTCTTTGGAGCTCCATGGACGCGAAATTCGTGAAGGCGTGGCCAATGCTAGTGGGGCTTTGTCGGCGTTGTTCCCCTACTTCTTCCCGAAGAGAGAGGAACCTTCGACTTTCCTTGACCTTGCCAAGCTTTTCAATACATCAGAAGATCTTGGGCTGAAGATGCGCCATGAGAATATGAAGGTGGCTATTGAAAATACTGTTGCTCTGGTTGCTGACAGTCAGCAGACTCTCGACTGGACGAAGGTTGGCGACACCGATCAGATAGAGCAGTCGAGGTGGAAGTCACTGATGAAGGCGGCCAAGCCCAATACGAAGAAAATCTTGGCGTATCTCGGGATCAAGCCAACTTCGACTCCTAGCTCCTCAAGGCCGGAGGTCTAGTTTTTTCTTTTGCTTCTTTTGCTCTTGTCGCCAAAGTAGTCATTTGGCGACACGTATTTCCTTAGCTCCACTGTAGTACCCTTGTAATTATTCCCGAGATATTAATGAAGAACTCTATCTTTGCCTGTTATTTGATGTTGTCCTGTTTAAATTTCAGTTGATATTTGATAACTACACTCCAACTCCTACTCCTTCCAATGCTTCGCCTTCTTTCCGCGCGAAGAGAACTGGTTTCGATACTGCACCTGTCGATGATACCTTGTCGCAAGAATTGGATGAGCTTCGACAGCAACTTCAGTATGCGAAAAAGCAAACACTTGTGATGATGGAGCAGTCTCGTAAATCATCTGAAGCCGAAAAAGTTGCCCTTCAGCAAGCCCGCGAGGCTGTGGCTGCTAAGGAGATTGCTGTTTCTGAAGCTGAAAAAGCGGTCACTCGGGAAAATTTCATGCTCGAGTTAATGAATGAAGCCAGTGCAGATATGTCGGGTATGTTTGTCTCGTCTTGTGATATCTTTCATCTTCATGCTTTTGTCTCCTAAAGGTTGTCCCTTCGTTGTGTTGATAGGTGCCTTTATTGATGCTCGCTGCTGAGGAAGAGAGGGTAAACACTAGGACAAACCTCCTTGTCAATCTTTCCTTGGACCATGGTTCTTTGTTTTGGGCCACTCCGGAGAGGACCCGCCAAATTACCGGATTTCAGGATCGTACCTCTCAAACCCGTGATTTCCTTCACTTCGTACCAAAACCTTATCCATGGTTTACAACTCCATGTTTCCTCGGAATGTCCAACCAAAAACTCTTCCTGAATTGATGGAAAGGTTCAAGGATGCTCGCAGGATCCACGATTTTGTCAAAGCACAACTGGTAGCTGGTGCCGAGTTGCTCTTATCATGCTCCAGATCTGCCACTCGAAGCTTGACCTTGCCCAAGTTGTCGAGAGGGTTCATCAAAAGGTAAAACGTCGGAGAGTTGGTGTTGATAGGATTAACACGAAGGTTACACCTATAGCCGAAGAAATGATTGAAGACCTTCTTCGGATGGATGCCGACTTTTTTGCCGATGGCCATTATGCCGATTTTCTTGGTGCTGCTCCTGAAGAGAACAGAGTTACTCTTGATGACATACTGAATCAAGACTAGTTATTTTCTTCTTGTAGAAATTTCTTCTTTGTAGTCCATGACTATATTGTAAAGCAACCATTATATTTCTATGTTTGTCTAGCCCCCGAGTGTTTCGGTGACTTTTTACTATATTTGTATATTTGCGAGGTTGTGGACCAAGGCATTTATATATTGAAGGCAAATATGAGCCCCCGAGCTTTTACTGAGTACTATTTTGTATTTTTATTGACTCACGAGGTATTTGAATACCAAGGCAAGGTTTTTTTCTTCTTTTATCGATGAACTATATTGAAATTCGTCGGAGCGGTGACTTTGGTCACGTTGATAAAGAAAAAGGTGATATAGCCACTATCTTTATTATATTGCAGCACCGCGAGCCCGCCTCATTAAAAACCTTCTCCGGCCCCACTCGGTGCCCCGAAAAAGGAAAAGAGTGCGTCTGAAAACTCGCGGGCGTTTCAGTACATTGAAGTTTTACAAGGACTATATTTCGACTCTAGGCGTAGAACCGCCCGAGTTGCGCCACGTTCCGGGGGTTTGGCTCCTCCACCCCTGTCTTCTTGTCCTTTATCCTGTATGCTCCTCCTCCGATTACTTCCGTGACGATGTAAGGGCCGAGCCATGGTGACTCGAGTTTTCATGACTTTTTTGCGTGAGCCGAAGAACTAGTTCGCCCACCTGAAAAGATCTTGGCCGCAAACGTCGACCGTGGTAATTCTTCAAGTCCTGTTGATATTTGGTTACTCGAGACAATACTTCATCTCGAGCTTCATCAAGTGCGTCCACATCATCTTCTAGCGCTTTTCTCGACGTTTCTTCGTCATACTCCGCGACACGTGGAGAGTTGTGCTCTATCTCGATTGGCAATACCGCTTCTGCTCCATGTACCGAGAAAAACGGAGTTTCTCGTGTCGTCTGTATTTGGAGTTGTTCGGATGCTCCACAACACACTTGGTAGTTCTTCGAGGCCGGGTATGTCGAGCTTTTTCTAGTGGTCCTAACAAGCGCTTCTTGATGCCATTGCAGATGATGCCATTGGCTTTCTCGACTTGCCCATTGGTTTGAGGATGTGCAACCGATGCAAAGTTCAGCTTGATACCCACCTCTTCGCAATAGTCTTTGAATTCATTGGACGTGAAGTTGCTTGCCGTTGTACGTGACGATGCTTGTGGGGCACTCCAAATCTGAAGACGAGGTCTTTTATGAATTTTACTGCGGATGCTCCGTTCGGTGAATTTATCGGCTTCGCTTCTATCCACTTTTTGAATTTGTCGACTGACTACTAGCATGTATTCCTTTCCTCCTGGCGACGATTTGTGTAATTTGCCTACCATGTCGAGTCCCCATTGTGCAAAGGGCCATGACAAAGGTATTGGTGCTAGCTCTGCTGTCTGGAGAGTGAGGTTTTGCGGCAAACCTTTGACACGCGTCGCAAGTTCGTACTATGTCCTTAGCGTCCTCTATTGCTTGTCAACCAGTAGAATCCTGCCCGAAAAACCTTGGCTGCGATAGCTCGACTACTTGCGTGGTGGCCACATATTCCTTCATGTACGTCCTTTAGAATTATTCTTCCTTCTTCGGGTGTAACGCACCTTTGCAAGACGCCTGAAATACTTCGCTTATATAATTCTCCCTTAACCACCGTGAAAGCTTTGGAGCGTCGAATTACTCGCCTTGCCTCAACTGGATCATCGGGTATTTCTTTCCTGAGGATATATGATATGTATGGCTGCATCCATGGTATCTGTATTACTAGGACCAGGTCTTGCTCTTCTTCTTCTTCCTCTTGCTTTTCCTTGATAGCCCCAGGGGTTTCTTCTCCTTCTTTTTTGATTTTGTCGTCTCGGTGGATCTCTCTGTTATCTCCTCCCAAAATACACCTGGTGGGACCTGCAAGGCACTTGCGACCCGATGTTTGCAAGAACGTCGGCTTCGTCGTTGCTCAATCTGCTAATATGATTTACTTCGCATCCATCGAACAATTTCTCGAGCTCATTGTACACCTCCTTGTATGCAATCATGCTATCATTGACTGCGTCACATTGGTTCATAACTTGCTGAGCTACCAACTGTGAGTCGCCAAAGATTTTTAGTCGAGTTGCTCCGCAGGCTTTCGCCATCTTCATACCGTGTATGAGAGCCTCATATTCCGCTTCATTGTTAGATGCGTTAGGGAACGTCATCCGAAGGATGTACTTCAACTTGTCGCCTTCAGGTGATATGAGTACTACTCCTGCGCCAGCCCCTTCTAGCCTCTTGGACCCATCGAAGTTCATAGTCCAGGTTCTTGATAAATCTGGGGGTCCTGTATTTTGCAACTCCATCCATTCTGCGATGAAGTCTGGTAGTATTTGCGACTTTATTGCTTTTCTTTTTTCGTACGTGATGTCCCGAGGGGAAAGTTCTATTCCCCAAAGGGAGACACGACCCGTGGCTTCGGGTTGTTCGAGTATGTTTGACAAAGGAGCTTCATTGACCACTATGATCGGGTGTGCCGAAAAATAGTGACGCAATTTTCGTCTTGTCGTGAACACTCCATATGCTAGCTTTTGGTACCGAGGGTACCTTTGTTTTGAGGGCGACAAGACTTCGCTCACGAAGTATACTTGGTCGCTGCACTCCATGGATTTTCCCTTCTTCTTCTCTTTCGACAACTAACACCGTGCTAACCACTTGGGGTGTAGCTGCAATATACGGCGAGGAGAGGTTCCTTTTCCTTTGGAGCTACCAGGATTGGTGGTGTCGAGATTTTTCGCTTCAGATCCTCGAAAGCTCTATCGGCTTCTTCGTTCCACTGGAATTTATCTCCTTGTTTTATCAGCGCATAAAATGGTAACGCTTTTTCTCCTAACTCTGGCGACGAATCTGCTCAAAGCTGCGACTCGCCCAGTTAGCTGCTGTATTTCCTTCAACTTTGTTGGCTTCCTCATTGTTACTATGGCTTGTATTTTGTCGGGATTTGCTTCAATCCCTCTTGCTGAAACTAGAAACCCTAGAAGTTCTCCTGCTGGGACGCCAAAAGAACACTTCGTCGGGTTCAGCTTGAGGCAGAATTTGTCGAGGTTGTCAAAAGTTTCTTTGAGATCCTCGATCAGCGTTGTTCCCTTTTTTGATGTTATGATGACATCATCGATGTATACTTGCACGTTTTTCCCAATCTGTGTTGCTAAACACTTCTGCATCATCCTCGATATGTTGCTCCCGCATTTTTTAGACCGAAGGGCATTGTCTTGTAGCAAAACACGCCGTAAGGTGTAATAAACGCTGTTTTGGCTTCATCATCTTCTTTTAATCTGATCCGGTTATAACCGGAGTATGCATCCAAAAAGGAAAGACGTTCACAACCTGCCGTGGAGTCGATAATTTGATCGATCCTTGGGAGGGAAAGTGATCCTTAGGGCAATGTTTGTTGAGACACGTAAAGTCGACGCACATGCGAAGGACTGTCGTGTTTTTCTTCGGCACCATCACCGGGTTAGCTACCCATGTGGCTTCTGTAGATATCTCTCTGATAAAACCAGCTTCCTCTAGTCGATTTATTTCTGATAGCATGGCTTTACGGTTTGGTTCCGAAAAACGCCGCAAAGGTTGTTTGATTGGCTTCGCTGTTGGATCCAAATTTAGGTGGTGCTCGGCAAGTTCCCTGGGTACTCCTGGCATGTCAGCTGGACACCATGCGAAGATTTTCCAGTTCTCACGGAGGAACTCGACGAGCGCGCTTTCCTATGCGATATCCATGTTGTTTGCAATGGATGTCGTCTTTTTGGATCCGTCGGGTGAATCCGCACCTCCTTAGAATTTTTCTCTGTGTTGAAAGTTGATTCTTTATTTGGCCTTCCGACGTACGGCAATACGTCGTAATCGGTCATGCTCTTCGACGCCAAGTATTCAGCTTGCATCCCGAAGGTTTCTGATAACCGATGGAAATCCTTGTCGCACTTATCGGCTAAGGCAAAACTCCCTTTGACCGTGATTGGTCCCTTGGGTCCAGGCAATCTCCATAACAGGTATGTATAGTGTGGTACTGCCATAAATCTAGCGTATGCTGGTCGTCCCAACAAAGCGTGGTACTTGCGATGGGAAATCCACGACTTCAAACTCCAGTTTCTCGATTCTATAATTTTCTCGGGTTCCAAAGCCGAACGTCGAGGTTGATCTTCCCCAATGGGTAACTTGGTTTCTCCGGTGTGATGCCGTGGAACCTTGTGTACGTTGGCTTCGGGTTTGCTAAGGATATGTTCATCTTCCTCAATGTATCCGCATACATGAGGTTTAAGCTGCTGCCACCATCTATGAATACTCGAGAAACATCAAAGCCTGCAATAAGCTGGCTGCGAGAATAAGTGCTGACTGCCCTGGTCGAGGAACTTGATGCGGATGATCTGCTATTGTGAAACCGATATCTTGTCCTGACCAATTAAGGTACTCAACTGTTGGTGGAGGCATTTTCTCTGCCATAAACACCTGTCGTGAGATTACTTTTTGAGCTCTATTAGATGGCCTTCCCTTCTGAATCATCGACACTGCTCCGTTGGAGTTAGGATCAACATAGGGTGGTGGTGCAGGTGCTGCCGCTATTCTGAGCTGGTGTTGATTGCCTTCTGTAATCGCGGGAGGTGGTGGTAGATGAACTTCGCTCCTAGGCTCCCGAGGGTTTCTCTGTGCTGCTCGTGCGTGAGCGTTTTACGCACATCCGAACATTGCTTGGAAATTTCGACAATCTTTACGCAGGTGTCTCGACTGTCTTTTCCCATTGCTATCGAGGAAAAAATGCATACGGCACGGTCCATTTAACATTTCTTCGGGAGATACAAAAGGTCGTGGAAACCTTGGCCCACTATTTTGCACTGTTGCGGGAGTCATCCCTATTATCACTTCGTTGCTCATTGCTTCTCTGATAATCGTCTCTGTTGCTTCCTCCTGTATTTGCCCGAAATCCTGCCGAAATTTGTCCTGGGGCGTCATAATTTGGATACTGCCGAGGAAATCGTCGCCTCGTCTGATAATTTCGACCACGGTCCTCCTCTGGCGACCTGTGTCGTTTATTGTGGACAGCGTCTTCTCCGTCTGCCCATCTATTTGCTATCTCCATCAATGCGGATACTGTTTTTGGATTGGTTCTCCCCAAATCCTCAACAAAATCTCCGCGCCTGATTCCTGCGACAAACGCGTCTATTGCTCTCTCGTCAGATATATTTTCTGCCGAGTTTTTTATGATGTTCCACCTTTGGATGTATTTTCTCATTGACTCATCTGGCTTTTGTCGACACGCCCTCAGCTCTTCCAACGATGCGGGTTTTTGCACGTGGACCTGAAGTTCTTGACGAATACGTCCTCGAAACTTTCCCAGTCTGTCGATGGATCCTGGCGGAAGTTTTTTGATCCAAGATCGTGCGGCTCCACTTAAGTGCACCTGAATACTTTGCATTGCTTGTTGCTCTAGTTCCTCCGGTTAGCTTCACCGTCTCGAGGTAATCAATTAGCCAGTCCTCCGGGTCTTGCGGGCCGTCGAACTTTTTGAAGTGATCGGGTAACTTGAATCTCGAGGGGACTCGAGTTTTCGGACTCTTCTCGTGAAGCATGGTAAACCGCACATATCCTCGTCATTAAGCTCCGGGACTGCCGATGATCCCTTCGCTTTGCCTTGCTCTGTCGACCCTTGCTTGTACTCCTGTGTCTCTTGCTCCACTTGGTCCTTCGGAGCTGCCGCCGTTACTGCTGCTGCGGGTCGTGGACTATTTTGCCTTCTTTGCTCCTTCGGGAGGCGTTGCTACGAACGCTGTCCCCATAGCTCCAACTCCTGCCAATGCCATGTTGTATAATGTTTCCCTTGGATCTCCCGGGGGTGGCTTGGATGCGAGGATGTAAGCTTGTGTCGCCATATACCCAGCTTCGGTGTCCTAGGGATAATATTTCCTCTTGTATCTATCGACATAAAGGACATGTCGAGGTTTTGAACCAAGTACTCTCTGTCTGCTTCGGGTATGTGTTGTAGCCTTGATCTTCCTCCGTTCCGAGCCTCCCTGTGGCTATCACCCGAAATTCTAGACTGTCCACTTAGATCTGCCCTTCTCTGCTGGATGCGAAGCTGCCGCCTTTCTCTGTTCAACTCAGCTGTCTCGTTTTTCTATTTCTCGGGCGGTTCGTGCGAGCATATATTGATAAGCTTGCAGTTCTTGAGCTGTAGCTGTTGTCGTCATTGGTTACGAACCATCTATGGCTTTTGCCGCTCTATCCCGGGCTGCCTGTGGAAGTTGGATTCGACGCGTGGTGTGGGCCCGACATATTTAGTGCCCATACCTCTCCTTAGATACGAGGGATCGACAAAAGGATTTCCCAATTGGTCGAAAGCCTCCGATGTTTCCTCTTGATCTTCGATAGCATAAATCGATGATATTTTGTACTCAGATCTATGTTGGGTTTGGTGACATCGTTGTTGGGATTGATGAAGACCTTGCCCACTGTGAGAGATTTGTCGATGAAGTCGTAACTGTCGACATCGCTTGAGCCATCGCTTATATATGAGTCCGCAGATGACTCAGACGATGCGTTGCTGAAGATCTTGGCGAGTTTCTCTCTTGCTCTGATGTTGACGTAGCGTGTTGCCGAAGTTTCTTCTTCTGACTCGGTTGATGATGCATAGCTTGAAAATTCAGAATCGACCGCCGACGATCCCGACGAAATCGGAATTTCGACACGATACGATCCTTCCTTCTCGACGCGAAGGTGGAACCTTCCGAACGTCATCTCCAAGGGCTCCGCCAGATACGCATATGCATCCAAACGGGAGGGTGGGTGAGGAACAAAATCAACGGGACCGAGTAGCGATCTGTTTACCTCGATCCATAGTGTTGCTTCCGGTTGACGATGTCGAAGATCTTGAACGTGCCATCGAGATCAGATCCTTACGCCTCTAATTCCCACGGACGGCGCCAATTGACAAGGGATTAACTTATCAATGCCTATGGATTGTAGGCTAGGGTTTAGTTAGAAGTAGAGG
This sequence comes from Lolium rigidum, assembly GCF_022539505.1. Classification (NCBI taxonomy): domain Eukaryota; kingdom Viridiplantae; phylum Streptophyta; class Magnoliopsida; order Poales; family Poaceae; genus Lolium; species Lolium rigidum. The sequence continues at coordinate 275,712,639 of NC_061509.1, forward strand.
GCAAGTAGATCTCGAAGGTTTCAGCCGAAAAGTACTCGACAAATATGAAAACTAGGGTTTGCAGACAATGATTCGATGATCTTCTCGTCCCTCGACCCCCCCTTTATATAGGTGGAGCCGAGGGATTCGTGCTATACAAGGATTACAGAGTCCGGGATGGTTTCTAACTCATCCCGCCAGATTACAAATAACACTTCCTATTACAACTCTATCTTTTCCTTAAATACATCTTGGGCTCTCGAGTCTTCTTATTCTTCGGGTAGTGGGCCTTCAATAAACCCCGGGTACTATATTAGGCAGGCCCATTTGGGATGCCTATGTCACTAGCGCCGTGTAGCAATATGCCCACGTGTAGCATAACCGAGTGAAGTATGGATATTTTCTCTTGTCTGTATCATCACTAACGCAGCATAGCATGTAGTGTGACCGAACAAGAGTATAAGTCGATCTATTTTTCATGGGCATGATGAAATTATTAGTCTGGCTATATGAGACTAAAGCAAATGTCATGCATGAATATTTTCGTTTGGAACAGGTGCACTATTTTATATTTAGCGCGAAATGAATATAAGACCATTATATGTCTGGCTGGACTAATGCATGCATCCGTATGAAGCGCCTGCCTAGTCTAATATGAATAGAACAACATGCCTCCAGTTTCATTTTACCTAGGTAGACACTATCATTTGGTTTACTACACTTGTATCATTACTAGCATGGTGCGGCACTAGGCTCACCTGGTATGACCAAATGCAGTTTATGTTTGGTTGTATTAATGAGTACTAGTGTAGCATAGGGTATATGCACTCAGCGTGACCAAGCATCATGCAATCAGTTTAATTATATAGAGTTAAATCATGCATGAATCGTGAACTCAAGGTATATGCGAGTTCAGGGTTCAAATAACTTTGTTTCAATAGTTTATCATGCTTCTATCATGAGGGATATATGTATGGTAGATAATAGCCGGGCCTTGACTTGTAACAGCAAGGGACAAAAAGTCACCATGCGACCAAACCAAGGAGAGACTATCAACCTATCTGGGACTAACAAGAACTAGTATGAGCGATTAAATTCGGCAGCATTTCATTTGTCTTAATTCTGCAGTTGATTTGTATCAGCATGGATTATAATTATCATGTGACTAAAACAAGATGAATTTTATTAGGTGTACCTTACTTGTATCATCATAAAATCGAAGATCACTATGAGACCAAATTAAGGATTTAGTTGATTATCCTGATCTGTGTCATCATGGGATTTCACCATGAGACCAAAACAAGGAGGTAGATTAATTTGAGTAATTTGAACAGCCTAAAGTATCTACGGCAAGCATCAGCAATATGAAGCCAGAAGAGAGCTACGTATATTCGCTTCCTTCTCTAGAGCAATATGTAGAGCCGGTGCATCTTTTCTCACCTTGTCGCTGAAGACGAACGGAAGATGCAGCGGCGACGTCCGGACTGGTGCTGTCCTACGGCAACTAGACAACAACACTTATGGTAGGGTGTATGTCGAGTGGCCGGAGGCGAGCGACGCAGCGACGTATGGCGGATGTGGCCGGCGACGTATGGGGTCGACGGCAGTGTATATGTATGTGGGCGCTGGGCGAGCTATGGTAGGCAAGCACAGGCGCAGGTGATTGTGATTTGCGATTCGTGATTAGCTTTGGCGATGAGCGGGGAAGGTCCTTATATAGACGATCGGCTGAGCGATGCCGGCCGTAAGGAAATCGTGGGATCGTGCCCACGTCCCCCTCTCGATCGTGCAGGTCCAGAAATCTTGGCGGCGCGGGCATCGCGTTGGCCGAGTGGATATGCTTTGTGCGGCCAGCTCTCCCTTCGTGCTCTCTAATGGGCTTTAGGAGTTTAATTAGCCTGGCCTAACAGGTGGTGAGCTGCTGCAAGCCTGTAGCTAGCGTTGTATGTATTGTTTATGGACATGGGCTGATTAGTTAATTAAGCAACGATGCCGCTGAATCCATGCATGCACGTGATTAAGGGCTGCGTCTTCGTATCTGTACGGTATGAATTGGCTAGCTAGCTAGTATACACATATAAATTAGCTAACATGCATCCACCCATAATTTGTATATGGATTATAAAATTTATTTTGCCATTTATTTTAGTTCGGCACGACCATATTTTATAAGGTTGTCGAGCCGGCCGCTACATCGTGATCGAACATATCACAATTTAGTGCCGCTCGCGATGTCATGAATTTAGGTCGATGTTGGACCGATGCTATCGCTATCGAAATATATGTAGATGAATTTCCATATTGACCGGAAAGCTTTATTTTAAAGTTTATATTATTTAATTTACTACGTTTCATAATCATCGGCATTTTAGTTTAAGACAAAATTGGTGTCAACAGATGCCCCTCGAGTTCTGGATGTGAATGGGTCTTTCTATTTCAGATCCAGAGCTCGAAAATATGTTTTATTTGTATGCGTAGTATTTTTTTTTTTTAGTAGACATGTGTCTACGACGTTTTTGGTTTGTACTACTAGAGAATTATCCAGCTGTCAAATTTAAAATCTGTCGCGTCTTCGGTTTGGGTGGTAACCGAGCTCCTGAAAACCTGTCAACGAAGCAATATAGCTGTTAGCAATATCCAGGGCGCAGCTAACAGAAACGCCTTATCTTGTTTTTTTTTTTTTTTTGCATCAATCTTTCTTCCCTTGACTTCTCCGTTGAGGGAGCACTCCTGCAACCAGGTGACGTATCACTTGGCCGCTGAGGACGCATGCCATCAGGTAATCGATCAGTCCCTTTTTGTTTTGATTAATTACAGGGTGATGGTTGTTTGATCCGATCTCCTTTTCTTAGGCATTGGAAGTACCTGTGCTTCAGTAAGATTTTAGCAATTCTAGTGCAGATTGGATTCACGTATCCTCCGCTGGTGAGTTCACATGGATACCTAGCTGCATGGTAGTCTGAGCCTTCATATGCCTCATATCTGGGTACGTGAGTTTGATTTGATTTCTTCCGTCCCATAATTTTCTGCAGGGGCACTCAATCAAGATCTGCTGTATTAGATCAGTCTGCGTACGTCTACTTTTTAGCCAGGTATACCACTATTTTCTTCTCCGCCTTTTTGTTTGTTTGACGTAGGATACGGTGGAGATACATGCGCTGGTCGTATATTGCTACAACGTGCAATTTTAGCATGAGAGCGCTGTTAGCACTTCCCTGGACAATATATGTTATTAAGTTTTTCGTTCCAATTTTGAACACTTCATTTTCACGGTTGGCGTGCCGGCAAGTTTTATATGAACTTGGTCCGTCGTACAACTCTGAATACTGATATATCTGTAAGATAACTTCATCTTAGAAAATTGCTCCTTATACGCCAGGAATTTTCTCATAGTTGGTAGTCAAGCCAGTTTTATTTAAACTTCGATTATACTATCGCGAAGACCGGCTTATTCTGCGTTTTCATCTTAGGCATTATTTTCTTATTGTGTGCCAACAGTTCTTTCTTAGTCGGCTGATCAACAAACCATGGGTGGGACTTTATTATATAGATTATGGTCGTCCCTCTATGTCTTTTTTACTCAATTATTCTCCTTATATTTTGCAGGAGCCTATTGAACAGTTACGGGGGAATAGTTGCTCCCACCGCTAGGTAACATGTCATCACATTTTCCTTTTGAATTTAGAATTCTGCATGCATATATGCCCCTCATATTTCTTATACGACTTTGTACCTCTAGATGGCGCATGATCCAGTGTTGGTTCCTCCGAATGAACTATCCATATGTCAATTGGCCGAGCAACACTTGTATGAGCCTAGCAGTAATGATCTGGCTAATCCGACGATCAGACGGCAGGTGCTAACACATGCAGATTTAACAAATCATCCTCGTGGTTGGAATTTGGGGTCTACTCTTAGTGATAATTCCTTTCATCCATTGGCACCAACTTTCCCTACACCTGGTCACAAAGCTTATACCTTAGGAACTCGTATGGTAGATAAAGGTTTGGGTTGGGATGATCATACTGTCGAATATGTGCCTCGTCCCCACGGCTATGTTGAATGGGGAATTTGCATCCTGGAGCATCATTCCTTTTGTCTGAAAGGGGAGGCGGAGGACACTGATTACATATATGGGGCCATTTATTGCTCCCTCGGCGAATATGAAGTTTGCCCTTCTCTATTACAGTCGCTACTGGAAAGATGGGATCCAAAGGCGAACACATTTCTTTTCCCATCTGGTGAGCACACAGTGACTCTACTTGACATGCTACTAATGTCGGGTCTTCCTTTAGTTGGGGATCCATATGAGGAATATGTTCCATCGGTAGATGATCTAGAACCCTCCAAACTCATGTTTCCAAATTTCTTATCTGACCTTTTAGGAGAATTCTATAAGCTCAGTAAAGACAATGGAGGTCATGTGACTTTCCAAGTTTGGTGTGACCATTTCCACAACCAGCGAGAAAACACTTCATCTTTTACTTCCCTTAAAGAACAACACATATATGTTGCAGCATTTATCGCCCAATGGCTATGTTGCTATGTGGTTGTTGGTGGGGGTTCCTACATACGCCCCGGTGTTCTTCTTATGGCCTCTTGGATCGTTTCGGGTCGCAAGATCTCTTTGGCTCCTCCAGCACTTTGTTCATTGTATTACTCTCTACGAAGGATTAGTATGCATCCTATCGCCCCTTCTTATGAAAAGAGAGCTTGGCCGGTGCATTACATCGCCGGGTGGATTGGTATTTATCTAAAAAAACCTTTTAAGACCAAAGCGAGAGGGGACCCTCTTCCAAATGTTAAGGGGTTGTCTATGCGGCCGACCATGGTCAACACTATGTTTCGGGCTCCTAAATATTTTAGCCCAGCTGAAGCACGCACTTTCCTTGCAAATCCTACCAAAAGTTTTTGGAATCCTTATACTACAACCAATTTAGTTGGGGTGGACCAACTACGAGAGATCCTTTTCCATCTCTTCTCATCGAGGTATGCTTCCATGGAGGCGTGCTACCGATGTTGATGATCTACTCATAGCAGAGCCATACCACCCCGAGCGAGTTGCACGCCAACTTACTTTGAGGCAGCAAGTCCCTTACGATCCTCTGGTCAGCCTGTACACGATGGAGGATACCGGGGTCGCGTACGCGTATTGGTCGCATTTATTACGTCACGATCCAGGGGGATTCGAGTGCCTTTTTAATGATGCACACAAAGGACTTTCTTCGGTTGCTTGGAACCATTGGTGGGTCCAATTTATGCGACCGTTTAACAGAGTGTTCAAAGATCTTAATCCGGGTATTTCCAATGGCCGGGATTATAATTCACGGAAAAGCAAGTTTCTGCAACATGGTGAGAAGTTTATTGCTCCGCGTAAGCTTTCCGAAGGAGATTTGGTTGTTATAAAAGAAGTTACCTGTGAGGGGTCAAGCTGGGCATGTTGCAGCCATCCGAGAAGAAAGCAAAGGAGGCCATGGACCATTGGAATCCCGTTTTATCCAGTTTCCTTACGGGTGACAAGCCCCATGCTAATTCTCAAAAGGTGAGCCATATATAATTACCATCATAATTTTCATGTTCAATCATTTTACATATACAATTCCCCTTTTTTTGACATATATTCCTTTTTGATAGAAGCGGAAGTCTGAAGATGTTGCTGCATGTTCTTCTTCTGTCCTCAAAACTTCGGTCAATGGGACAGAAGAAACTCACATGGTTAGGAATGGCTCAACGGAGGAGGATGAAAAGCCTGCCATTAAACGAAGAATTAATACTACGGATGCCGACGACGATTTTGGCCCCATAGAATTGGATGTACCTCTCCACGTGGATAATATCAGTGGTGCAGTACTAGATGGGGTATTTAGTGGAGACATAGATCATGGTCTTGGTGATATGGAAAATTTAGATATAGATGATTATGGGGTATCAGATTTAGCATCGGACGTTCCGGCACTTCCTTTACTCCTAGATGCAAACGTGTCTCCAGTAGACGATGCTTCTGCTGCTTTGCCCACTTTCACTCATGGTAGCTTCATATAATCCTTCAATTTAATTTATTACACTGTCTTTACAGGAATATTTATTTTGCTTCCTTTGTTGTTGTTTTTTTTTTTAGGCGTTGAAGACGTCCTTGTTAGCAACAAGGAGACGTCAACCAAGATCGCAATGTCAACCATGGGTGTTCCTGCTGTTACTGAAGTCTACATGAAGGCCTTCACTTCAATGTTGGAAGCGGTCTTGGAAGGCTTGCATAACTCTACAATAGTAGACCCTCGATGCCGCAAAGTTATCGAGGCGGTCCATTCACTACTCCCAGCTGGGGATGATATTGCTGAAGTTGCCGCTGCTCGTACGTATTTAGAGAGACTCATTTGTATCTCAAGTGATATGCAAGAAGCCCACAGAAAAGTTGGTTCCAGGTCTCAGAGACAAGATGAAGCTCGCGTTTTAGCAAATCAAGAACAAGCGTTAATCGCGGGAGTTTTGAAGACCGCGGAGGAAAGGATGTCATCTATGGAGGAGCAACGTGTGGAGAAGACGACACGCTTGGAAGCCCTTAACACAGAAGTTCAGGAGCTTAAAACCGCCTTGCATGAGATTGAGGAGGGCATCAAAGAACTGAAATCAACACAGTCTAGAAAGCAAGCCGAAGCGAAGAAGCTGCGTGACAATCTTTCCGAATCTGATGCAAGCGTTGCTCAGGAACTGGAGGTACTTCAGCAGAAGATATCTGCTATGGGTCTCGAGGTTGGGTCTATTATCGAGAAGATGAGGAAATTGGGCTCTCCATCATGCTGATTCCTCGTTTTAGCCATTTCAAATTTCCTGGGTTAGCTTTTCTTTTCACGTGCTTCTTGCATGCTGTCTAATAAGCACTCTTTATTTTTGTGTGTACCCAGGCTATCATTTTAGCTATCAGTTTATTTGAATATATGACGTTCATTCACAATCTTATTAATTTATTCACGGTTGCACTTCTATTTCTGGGTGCTTTTGTCATAGTACCTCGTCCTTATTTATCAGCGAGCAGTTGCCATATCTACTCTTTGCAACACATATGGTATCGATACTTTGGGTTGCAAAATATAGTGCATATGTTTAGTGCACCTACGATTATCATATATATATATATTATGCTTTTAGCTTGTCAGTTTTTTTTTTAGTTTATATTTGTGATGGCGTGGGGTAAATTTTTTTTTATATATGTATATATATTTGCCCCAGTTTATACTTATGATGGTGTTGAGTAATTTTCATTTATATTTGCCCCAGTTTATACTCGTGATGGTCTGAAGCAATTTTTCTTTATATTTGCCCCAGTTTATACTCGTGATGGCCTGGAGTAATATTTCTTTATATTTGCCCCAGTTTATACTCGTGATGGCTTGGAGTAATTTTTCTTTATGTTTGCCCCAGTTTATACTCGTGATGGCCTGGAGTAATTTTTCTTTATATTTGCCCCAGTTTATACTCGTGATAGCCTGGAGTAATTTTTCTTTATATTTGCCCCAGTTTATACTCGTGATGGCCTGGAGTAAATTTCTTTTGTATTCGCCCCAGTTTATACTCGTGATGGCTTGGAGTAAATTTCTTTTGTATTCGCCCCAGTTTATACTCGTGATGGCTTGGAGTAATTTTCTTTATATTTGGTCCAGTTTATACTCGTGATGGCCTGGAGTAATTTTCTTTATATATTTTTTTGACTTTGCAATCAGTTTAAACTCGTGAATGCCAGGAGTAGTTTTCTTTATATTTTTTTTGTTTTGGATTTTGCAATCAGTTTAGACTCGTGAATGCTAGGAGTAGTTTTCTTTATATTTTTTTGTTTTGGATTTTGCAATCAGTTTAGACTCGTGAATGCTAGGAGTAATTTTTCTTTATAGCGTTTTTTGAATTTTGCAATCAGTTTAGACTCATGAATGCTAGGAGTATTTATTATGAACTTATATATACTTTGTGCCCCAATTTATACTCATGAGGGTTGGAGTATTTTTTTCATATGACACAGTTTAGACTCATAAGCTATTGGAGTATTTTTTATGAACTTATATTTACATTGTGCCCCAGTTTATACTCATGAGGGTTGGAGTACTTTTGATATCATCGCAGTTTATACTCATGAGATGTTGGAGTGTTTTAGTATCATCACAGTTTATACTCATAAGGTGTTGGAGTAAGTTTTAATATCACCAAAGTTTATATATACTCGCAAGATTTTGGAGTATTTTCTAATCTCACAATAGTTTATACTAGTAATATTTTGGAGTATATTTTTTTTAACATCATCGCAGTTTATACTCGTAAGATGTCGGAGTGATTTTAATATCATCACAGTTTATACTCGTAAAGTGTTGGAGTATTTTAGTATCATCACAGTTTATACTCATAAGGTGTTGGAGTAAGTTTTTTAAATATCATCACAGTTTATACTCGTAAGATGTTGGAGTAATTTTTAATTCTTAGCGTTACCTTGAGGCCAATAGTTTATACTTCTATAGCCCTTTAATTTGGCGGTATTACAACTGCCATTTTTTCTGACATTGTTAGATCATAATTTTCTACTTATGTGTCGAACGATCATACTTCTGCAACATTGGAGAAGATTTTATATGATATGTCTGGCAAACAGTTTATACTCATGTGACACTGGAGTAACTTTACTCATTTATTTGTTTATACGAGGATGGCAGTTTATACTCTTGCAGCCTTGGAGTGTTAGTGGATCTTATGCATGCAAGATTAAGTTGGCAGCCTTGTTGCTCTTCAAAATAAATTATGAGAATTTAGTATATTTGGTACCATAGTTTATACTCATAATGATATGGAGTAATTTCATTTCATATATTTTTTCTTTACATGAGGTGGCTGAAGGTTTATACTCGCTCAACCTTGGAGTATTTATTTCATAAAATATCGGATGTATGATGTCAACAGTTCATAGTCAGGTGACATTGGACTGACTTCATCCATTCATGGTGTTTTTTGTAAGACATGAGTAAGTTACATATTTTAGATCTTTTTTGGATGCACCTTCTCATATGTGCCAAGCAACACTACAACCTCTTTATATATTCAAGGTTCCACATGTCACCACGTTAAAAATTTCCGCTATTTTTTTTTGATCGGTATGGATGCCATGTCTTTTAATTATGACACTGAAGACACTGAATTCTTTTGTTGTCACAAGAAACCCAAAATCCACATTTTATTGGGCTCAGTTTTTAAACTCATTTTGCATGTGGCACTTATATACCACAATAAGCTAATTTTCTTGATCTCGATCATGCTTTGAGTTGACCACAATATCATCGAAAAAAATCAACATTTTTTTATATGCAAGCTAGTCCACTTCCATCTCATGGTGATGGCCCTGTGGAGATAGAAAAATACATTAATTTCTTGTAACTACCATAATAAGAATATCCCTGCTATTTTCTGTATGTGGATAGATATATCTAGTATACTCATTGTTGAGAACTACGACATGATCCTTGGAGTGGTTTAGTTTTTTTTTTCAAATGAACCTAATAAAGGCAACAACCTTTGAAGGGTCTCTAACATTGTCCGGATCGTTAAGCCACCCTTGCTGATATTGAGATGACAATCCAAGAGGTCATTTTCCATATTCTTGGAGAAGTGGAAACATAAGTTTGCAGACTATAACACAGCGATAGTTGATATTTCGAGATTTGCTTTGATGATGTTGATGCTGGTTCACTATTGTTATCCTCTGCCTCTATGACACCATCAACAGTGAATTAAATATTTCAAAAGAGTTTTTTGAAACTCTCTTGTGAGCTGGCCAAAGAGTGAGCATTGTGGGTTTTTTTTATTCTTTGGTGCATGTTCAGATTTCTTGTCCGCGTGCACTCCACTAACTTGACTTGCTGATGAATCATTCTTTCCTTGTATCCTTCTACATATACATATCAAGCTGTCAGCTCATACTGCCATCTTGTTTCTTTCAAGGGATGCACGCCTTGCATTTTCACAACCAGCCTAAATGACATACTCTCTTCTCTTGGGTTCTTCCTTCATACTCCGGCCATTTGGCAAGTGCCTATGCTCGGCGCATGATTGCACCGCCAACGTCATCTGCTGACATGGAATGGCATGGCAACATATATTTCAGTGTTAGACATATACTTTGTGTTATGATTGTATGAAAATCAGTGTGACGCCTTCCACGAATTCTTGGGTTGGCATTCCCATCACTTTTCAAGATTGAATATGCAACTTGTTTTTGTTGACGTCTTGCTAAGTCGGAGTCGGCTGCATTTGGAAGGTTGATCCGAGGAGACTTTCTTCGACAATGTTGATCTCGTACTTGATTACATGAACCCTCAAAGGATTTATGTACTATAGAGGATGTCGGGAGATTTGGCAATATTGTTGTCGAGTCCACATGGCTAGTTCGAAAATCATGGGAAAGCTTGTATATTGTTTCAGAGCATTCTTCAATGGGTTTATAGACCACGGAAGGAACAAACTCTAGAGCATCAAGTCGGAATTTATTCTGACCAATGATGGATTCCACTATAGAAGACAACATATGAGGCAATATGGCCACAACGTCACCTCCTTTTACTTCTTGCTTGATTTGGTGTTTATGCACCATGTTTTCTTTGCAAACAAGTGGCAAAGATTCATATTTGCTCGAAATTGCAACGTTTTACTTGTTCTTGTGTTGCTGGTAGGGTGATTGCCCCACTTCTGTAACTTTCCCTTTCATATACGACGCTAGAGTTGTAGTCACAACGCCACAAGCAGATGCATTTTCAGCATATCCCATATTTTGATTGGTTGTTGAAAGGACACGAGTGCGCCCCTCCATCGATGATTTTTCTTGGTCTTGTTCGGTTGGTGATGGCCTCCTAAGCGGACATTACCAGAGGGGAAAATGGGCACATTAAACCAAATTGATCCATAGTATAGAGTCACAAGTTGTTGCCCTTGTCTCTACATGCTTTGGAAAACGGAGGATCCATATAATAGTCCTCTCAAATATGATATATTTTGAAGATGTATTATGAGGATACATATAGTGTATGATATGTTGGAATTTCAAAGATGAGGGGAGAAATAGGTCCCACCGGGCGTGCCAGAATCTGATGACGGGAAAATGGCGGCGACAAAAGTAACTAATGTACGCGTCCACGTCATAGAGACAGATAGTAATTTTAATGCGTAAATGCATAAGGTAAATAAGACGGATCAAACATTGCAGATACTTTATTTCCAGAACTTTCACATTTACATAAAAGAACTGTTAATTACATCTCCGGAGAGAAAACCCCTGATTAAGAATTCCAACAATAGCTATTACATGGCACTACAACATATGAGTACTACAGATTGTAGAAACTAAAGTCCTCCTCGCTGCCGTCGTCGTCGTCGTCGTCGTCGGTATGCTCGGGGAGCACTTCATCTTCTTTAAGTTATCATATTTTTGACATCATTTGAATTTAGCATATCGGTCATACTTTGCACTTGCACTAATATGAGAAGTACAAGCAAAGATACATGCATGAGATGCATCGATCATATATTCAATTCACCTAGTGACCATGTTGTTTAAGGTTGTTTCACCGTAATCAACCAACTGGAGCAGCATCTAAAATAGCGCATGTTATTTTACCGTATACCATGCAAGAGCTACTCTACATGCCTGCGTCAATAGCTACTTATAATTAGCAGCAAAGCTTTTTATATTTCTTTTGCTACTAAGAGATGCAGTACTGACTTACTTTGGAGCAGACTACATTTTAAATTTACTAGTCCTACGTACATGTGTCGGACGAAGGGGGATATTCATATGGGGGTGCTAATCCATTTTCAGGAACTTTATAGCAGCAGATATATATATGCAGACTTTTGAATGACATTTGGAGCATGATAGCTCGTATGAAGAACTTATTTCATTTTGTATTCTAGACTAGATAAATCTGTTTCAGCGATCCATCAAGCTAGACTTTGTCGCACATTTTAAATTGTACTATGATTTATTATATGGCCCATGCTATATTTTTAGTATTTTAATATTTAAACCAACTTGTGCATGTTGTATTTTCTAACATGCGACATGTTTAATTTCTGCCCAACTTGCCTTCTATTACTAGCATGATGGTTAGTGAAAAATGCATGCTGATTTGGCTAGGCACAATTCTACCCTACATTTTTTGAATAGGTGTGCCACATGAGAATTTGATTAATTTGGCCTCACTCGTGTTATGACTAGCGCCGTGTAGCAATATGCCCACGTGTAGCATAACCGAAAGAAGTATGGATGTTTTCTCTTGCTTGTATCATCACTAACATGGCATAGCATGTAGTGTGACCGAACAAGAATATAAGTCGATTTAATGCATGCTGAACTTATATAGGATATATGCATGCCAAATGATGGTGAGATATGATTTCTCCACCTATGCTACTGCACTAGTTTTATATGAGCGACTAGTGTTTCTGGATGAACGAATTTAATTAAGTTTCGCTTCACTTGTATTATTACTAGCGCCGTGTAACAATATGCCCACGTGTAGCATAACCGAATGAAGTATGGTTATTTCTTCTTATTTCTATCATCACTAACATGGCATATCATGTAGTGTGGCCAAACAAGAGTATATGTTGATTTATGAGCACGCTGACTTCTCATTGAGTATATGCATGCAACTTGATGGTGCAATATGATTTTAACACCTATGATAATTCACTAGTTTTGTATGAGAGACTAGTGTTTCTATATGAACATATTTTATCAGATGTCACTTCACTTGTATTATTACTAGCGCCGTGTAGCAATATGCCCACGTGTAGCATAACCGAGTGAAGTATGGATATTTTCTCTTGTCTGTATCATCACTAACGCAGCATAGCATGTAGTGTGACCGAACAAGAGTATAAGTCGATCTATTTTTCATGGGCATGATGAAATTATTAGTCTGGCTATATGAGACTAAAGCAAATGTCATGCATGAATATTTTCGTTTGGAACAGTGTGCACTATTTTATATTTAGCGCGAAATGAATATAAGACCATTATATGTCTGGCTGGACTAATGCATGCATCCGTATGAAGCGCCTGCCTAGTCTAATATGAATAGAACAACATGCCTCCAGTTTCATTTTACCTAGGTAGACACTATCATTTGGTTTACTACACTTGTATCATTACTAGCATGGTGCGGCACTAGGCTCACCTGGTATGACCAAATGCAGTTTATGTTTGGTTGTATTAATGAGTACTAGTGTAGCATAGGGTATATGCACTCAGCGTGACCAAGCATCATGCAATCAGTTTAATTATATAGAGTTAAATCATGCATGAATCGTGAACTCAAGGTATATGCGAGTTCAGGGTTCAAATAACTTTGTTTCAATAGTTTATCATGCTTCTATCATGAGGGATATATGTATGGTAGATAATAGCCGGGCCTTGACTTGTAACAGCAAGGGACAAAAAGTCACCATGCGACCAAACCAAGGAGAGACTATCAACCTATCTCGGGACTAACAAGAACTAGTATGAGCGATTAAATTCGGCAGCATTTCATTTGTCTTAATTCTGCAGTTGATTTGTATCAGCATGGATTATAATTATCATGTGACTAAAACAAGATGAATTTTATTAGGTGTACCTTACTTGTATCATCATAAAATCGAAGATCACTATGAGACCAAATTAAGGATTTAGTTGATTATCCTGATCTGTGTCATCATGGGATTTCACCATGAGACCAAAACAAGGAGGTAGATTAATTTGAGTAATTTGAACAGCCTAAAGTATCTACGGCAAGCATCAGCAATATGAAGCCAGAAGAGAGCTACGTATATTCGCTTCCTTCTCTAGAGCAATATGTAGAGCCGGTGCATCTTTTCTCACCTTGTCGCTGAAGACGAACGGAAGATGCAGCGGCGACGTCCGGACTGGTGCTGTCCTACGGCAACTAGACAACAACACTTATGGTAGGGTGTATGTCGAGTGGCCGGAGGCGAGCGACGCAGCGACGTATGGCGGATGTGGCCGGCGACGTATGGGGTCGACGGCAGTGTATATGTATGTGGGCGCTGGGCGAGCTATGGTAGGCAAGCACAGGCGCAGGTGATTGTGATTTGCGATTCGTGATTAGCTTTGGCGATGAGCGGGGAAGGTCCTTATATAGACGATCGGCTGAGCGATGCCGGCCGTAAGGAAATCGTGGGATCGTGCCCACGTCCCCCTCTCGATCGTGCAGGTCCAGAAATCTTGGCGGCGCGGGCATCGCGTTGGCCGAGTGGATATGCTTTGTGCGGCCAGCTCTCCCTTCGTGCTCTCTAATGGGCTTTAGGAGTTTAATTAGCCTGGCCTAACAGGTGGTGAGCTGCTGCAAGCCTGTAGCTAGCGTTGTATGTATTGTTTATGGACATGGGCTGATTAGTTAATTAAGCAACGATGCCGCTGAATCCATGCATGCACGTGATTAAGGGCTGCGTCTTCGTATCTGTACGGTATGAATTGGCTAGCTAGCTAGTATACACATATAAATTAGCTAACATGCATCCACCCATAATTTGTATATGGATTATAAAATTTATTTTGCCATTTATTTTAGTTCGGCACGACCATATTTTATAAGGTTGTCGAGCCGGCCGCTACATCGTGATCGAACATATCACAATTTAGTGCCGCTCGCGATGTCATGAATTTAGGTCGATGTTGGACCGATGCTATCGCTATCGAAATATATGTAGATGAATTTCCATATTGACCGGAAAGCTTTATTTTAAAGTTTATATTATTTAATTTACTACGTTTCATAATCATCGGCATTTTAGTTTAAGACAAAATTGGTGTCAACACTTCCTGTAGCAAAGGATCCTTCGGGGTAAGCTGCCCCCCGAGCTTCAGTCGGGGCGAGAATAACAGTGAGCCGACCACGTCGGTCATCCTCGGTTTCCAACTCGTAATGCAGCATCAGCCGATTCCAACAAAAATCGGTTCTTTAGAGCGAAGAAATTTCAGGGCGAGCTGCCCCTCCCCCCCCCGAGCTTCTCCAGCTCACATCTTGCACCTGGCTGATCAGATCGGCTCATTGCAGGCTGAGGCAACTCCCGGTGGGGATGTTTTTGAACTTCTGATGCCCTCCAAAACTCTGGACGTAACACCCCCTGGAAGTGATAGCTACCAAGTCACCACCTTGGTCAAAACATTACAACCGATTGCTTCGTCATCGGCTGTTTTCCTGGTCTTAGGCTGAAGACTTGCCAACGGGAATTAGGGGTCCTCGAAGAGAAGATCCACTTCCTGCTCCTTTGATCCTTAAGTCGATGTCTGCACATCGGCTGTGCTTAAATTTTTTTTTTTTTGAATTTTCGGCTGATTTATGTATCGGCCCCCATACTCCAATCATCATCAAAGGATGAGACACTTCTACTGCATATCCTCGTGTTTATATCCACCTGGGTGCCCCCCCGAGCCGATTCTGTCAGGAGGATTGATGGTATCGGCTCTGTTGGATTACATGTTGAGCCCAGGCAGAATGGATGGTGAGGATAATTTTGGCCGATTGCTGGGATCGGCCTCCATGTTGCTTGTTCGATGAAGGTTTTGTAATGTTCCTTCATGGACTTTTTTGGGGCCGATCACAAAGATCAGCCTCGCCACGTTTGTTCATCGACGTTTGCTTTGTTACACAGTCAGGCATTTGGATAAAACCAGCCTAACCCCGTTCTTTGTTACGTCGATACGCTCGCAGTCGTCCAAATTGATGCCTGAGAGTGGCTCTTGGCCTGATGTCTCCCAAACGTCCATGCCAGCTGTTGAAACTTCGACTGAATCATCTGCGTGGACGACTTCTACTGCATCTCCATCCCACCGTATCGGGCATTGGTGCATCGTGGATGGAATGCAACAGTTGGCGTGGATCCAATCTCTCCCTAGTAGGACAGCGTAGGTACTCTTGCTCGTCGACGATAAAGAACGTCGTAGGGACAGTTTTCCTTCCTACGGTCGGATCCACATTCGAACACCTTGTGCGTCGGATGCTTGGCCGTTGAAATCGCTCGGTGTTACGTTGGTCTTGATCAGATCCGAGCTGGAGCGTCCCAACCGACGTAGCATGGAGTATGGCATAATGTTGACTGCCGCTCCGGTGTCTACCAACATCTTGTTGACAGGCTGCCCATTGATGTATCCTCGCATGACATAGGCATCCCAAATGGGCCTGCCGAATATAGTACCCGGGGTTTATTGAAGGCCCACTACCCGAAGAATAAGAAGATTCGGAAGCCCAAGATGTATTTAAGGAAAAGATAGAGTTGTAATAGGAAGTGTTATTTGTAATTTGGCGGGATGAGTTAGAAACCGTCCCGGACTCCGTAACTTGTACAAAACGAAACCCTCGGCTCCACCTCTTATATAAAGGGGGAGTCGAGGAACGAGGGAGAATCGAATCATTGTCCGCAAACCCTAGTTTTCATATTCGTCGAGTACTTTTCGACTGAAACCTTCGAGATCTACTTGCCCTCTACTTCTAACTAAACCCTAGCCTACAATCCATAGGCATTGATAAGTTAATCCCTTGTCAATTGGCGCCGTCCGTGGGAATTAGAGGCGTAAGGATCTGATCTCGATGGCACGTTCAAGATCTTCGACATCGTCAACCGGAAGCAACACTATGGATCGAGGTAAACGGATCGCTCGCTGGTCTTGTTGATTTTGTTCCTCACCCACCCTCCCGTTTGGATGCATATGCGTATCCGGCGGAGCCCTTGGAGATGACGTTCGGAAGGTTCCACTTTCGCGTCGAGAAGGAAGGATCGTATCGTGTCGAAATTCCGATTTCGTCGGGATCGTCGGCGGTCGATTCTGATTTTTCAAGCTATGCATCGTCAACCGAGTCGAAGAAGAAACTTCGGCAACACGTTACGTCAGCATCGAGCAAGAGAGAAACTCGCCAAGATCTTCGAAGAACGCATCGTTTGAGTCATCTCGCGGACTCATATATAAGCGATGGCTCAAGCGATGTCGACAGCTACGACTTCATCGACAAATCTCTCACAAGGGCAAGGTCTTCATCAATCTCAACAATGATGTCACCAAACCCAACATAGATCCGAGTACAAAATATCATCGCATTTATGCTATCGAAAATCAAGAGGAAACATCGGAGGCTTTCGACGAGTTGGGAAATCCTTTTGTCGATCCCTCGGATCTAAGGAGAGGTATGGGCACTAAATATGACGGGCCCACACCACGCGTCGAGTTCAACTTCCACAGCAGCTTGGGATAGAGCGGCAAAAGCCTTAGATGGTTCGAACCAATGACGACGACAGACTACAGCTCAAGAACCGCAAGCTTATCAATATAGGCTCGCACGAACCGCCCGAGAAATAGAAAAACAGACAACTGAGTTGAACAGAGAAAGGAGGCAGCTTCGCATCCAGACAGAGAAGGGCAGATCTAAGTGGACAATCTAGAGTTTCTGGTGATAGCCACAGGAGGCTCGGAACGGAGGAAGATCAAGGTTACAACACATACCCGAAGCAGAAAGAGAGTATTTGGTTCAAAACCTCGACATGTCTTTTATGTAGATAGATACAAGAGGAAATATTATCCCTAAGACACCAGAAGCTGGGTATATGGCGACACAAGCTTACATCCTTGCATCCATGCCACCCCCAGGAGATCCAAGGGAAACATTATACAACATGGCATTGGCAGGGGTTGGAGCTATGGGGACAGCGTTCGTAGCAACGCCTCCCGAAGGAGCGACAAGGCAAAATAGTCCACGACCTGCGGCAGCAACGGCGGCAGCTCCTGAAGGACCAAGTGGAGCAAGAGATGCAGGAGCACAAGCAAGGGTCGATAGAGCGAGGCAAAACAGAAGAGATCATCGGCAGTCCCCGGAGCTTAATGACGAGGATATGTGCGGTCTACCGTGCTTCACGAGAAGAGTCCGAAAAACTCGAGTCCCCTCAGGATTCAAGTTACCTGATCACTTCAAAAAGTTCGACGGCCTGCAAGATCCGGAGGATCGGCTAATTGATTACCTCGAGACGGTGAAGCTAACCGGAGGAACTAGAGCAACAGCCATGCAAAGTATTCAGGTGCACTTAAGTGGACCCGCACGATCTTGGATCAAAAAACTTCCGCCAGATCCATCGACAACTGGGAAAGTTTCGAGGACATATTCGTCAAGAACTTCAGGTCCACGTGCAAAAACCTGCGTCGTTAGAAGAGCTGAGGGCATGTCGACAAAAGCCGGATGAGTCAATGAGAAAATATATCCAAAGGTGGAACATCATAAAAAACTCGCGAAAAATATATCCGACGAGAGAGCAATAGATGCGTTTGTCGCAGAATTAGGCGTGGAGATTTTGTCGAGGATTTGGGAAGGACCAATCCAAAAACAGGATCCGCGTTGATGGAGATAGCAAATAGATGGGCAGACGGAGAAGACGCTGTCCACAATAAACGACACAGGTCGCCAGAGGAGGACCGTGGTCGAAATTATCAGTCAAGGCGACGATTTCCTCGACAGTACCAGAACTACGACGCTCCAGGGCAAATTTCGGCTGGATTCCGAGCCAGCGCAGGAGGAAACAACAGAGATGATTATCAGAGAGGTAATGAGCAGAGAAGCGACAACAGAGACGACTCCCGCAATAGACAAAATAGCGGGCCGAGGTTTCCAAGACCTTTCGTGTCCCCCGAAGAAATGCTGAACGGACCGTGCCAGATGCACTTCTTCCTCGACAGCAATGGGAAAAGACAAGCAGTGGCACCTGCAGAAAGACCGTCGAAATTTTCAGGCAATGTTCGGATGCGCGTAAAATGCTCACGCTCGAGCAAAGCACGAGAAATCCTCGGGAGCCCAGGAGCGAAGTTCACCTACCGCCACCTCCCGCGATTACAGAGGACAATCGACACCAGCTTAGAATAGCGGCAGCACCCGCACCACCACCCTATGTTGATCCTAATTCCAACGGAGCAGTGTCGATGATTCAGAAGGGAAGGCCGTCCAATAGAGCTCAAAAAGTAATCTCACGACAGGTGTTCATGGCGGAGAAAATGCCTCCACCAACAGCTGAGTACCTCAATTGGTCGTGGCAAGACATCGGCTTCACCATAGCGACCACCCGCAGCAAGTTCCTCGACCAGTAGCGGCCAGCACTTATTCTCGCCGGCAGCTATCGCGGGATTTGACGTTTCTCGAGTATTCATAGATGGTGGCAAGCAGCTTAAACCTTATGTATGCGGATACATTGAGGAAGATGAACATATCCTTAGCAAACCCGAAGCCAACGGACACAAGGTTCCACGGCATCACACCGGAAAAACCAAGTTACCCATTGGGGAAGATCAACCTCGACGTTCGGCTTTGGAACCCGAGAAAATTATAGAATCGAGAAACCGGAGTTTGAAGTCGTGGATTTTCCATCGCAATACCACGCTTTGTTGGGACGACCAGCATATGCTAGATTTATGGCAGTACCACACTATACATACCTGTTATGGAGATTGCCTGGACCCAAGGGACCAATCACGGTCAAAGGGAGTTTCGCCTTAGCCGATAAGTGCGACAAGGATTTCCATCGGTTATCAGAAACCTTCGGGATGCAAGCTGAATACTTGGCGTCGAAAAGCATGACCGACTACGACGTACTGCCAGACGTTGGAAGGCCAAACAAAGAATCAACTTTCAACACAGAGAAAAATTCTAAGGAGGTGCAGATTCACCCGACAGCATCCAAAAAGACGACATCCATTGCAAACAACATGGATATCGCATAGGAAAGCGCGCTCGTCGAGTTCCTCCGTGAGAACCGGAAAATCTTCGCATGGTGTCCAGCCGACATGCCAGGAGTACCCAGTGGAACTTGCCGAGCACCACCTAAATTTGGATCCAACAATGAAACCAATCGTGACAACCTTTGCGGCGTTTTTCGGAACCAAACCGCAAAGCCATGCTATCAGAAATAAATCGACTAGAGGAAGCTGGTTTTATCGGAGAGATATCTACGTAAGCCACATGGGTAGCTAACCCGTTGATGGTGCCGAAGAAAAACACGACAGTCCTTCGCATGTGCGTCGACTTCACGTGTCTCAACAAACATTGCCCTAAGGATCACTTTCCCCTCCCAAGGATCGATCAAATCATCGACTCCACGGCAGGTTGTGAACGTCTTTCCTTTTTGGATGCATACTCGGTTATAACCAGATCAGATTAAAAGAAGATGATGAAGCCAAAACAGCGTTTATTACACCTTACGGCGTGTTTTGCTACAAGACAATGCCCTTCGGTCTAAAAATGCGGGAGCAACATATCGGAGGATGATGCGTAGTGTTTAGCAACACAGATCGGGAAAACGTGCAAGTATACATCGATGATGTCGTCATAACATCAAAAAAGGGGACAACGCTGATCGAGGATCTCAAAGAAACTTTTGACAACCTCGACAAATTCTGCCTCAAGCCGAACCCGACGAAGTGTTCTTTTGGCGTCCCAGACAGAGAACTTCGGGGTTTCTAGTTTCAGCAAGAGGGATTGAAGCAAATCCCGACAAAATACAAGCCATAGTAACAATGAGGAAGCCAACGAAGTTGAAAGAAATACAGCAGACTAACCGGGCGAGTCGCAGCTTTGAGCAGCATTCGTCGCCAGTGTTAGGAGAAAAAGCGTTACCATTTTATGCGCCGATAAAACAAGGAGATAAATTCCAGTGGAACGAAGAAGCCGATAGAGCTTTCGAGGATCTGAAGCGAAAAATCTCGACACCACCAATCCCGGTGGCTCCAAAGGAAAAGGAACCTCTCCCGCCGTATATTGCAGCCACACCCCAAGTGGTTAGCACGGTGTTAGTTGTCGAAAGAGAAGAAGAAGGGAAAATCCATGGAGTGCAGCGACCAGTATACTTCGTGAGCGAAGTCTTGTCGCCCTCAAAACAAAGGTACCCTCGCACCAAAAGCTAGCATATGGAGTGTTCACGACAAGCACGAAAATTGCGCCACTATTTTTCGGCACACCCGATCATAGTGGTCAATGAAGCTCCTTTGTCAAATATACCGAACAACCCGTAAGTTACGGGTCGTGTCTCCCTTTGGGGAATAGAACTTTCCCTCGGGACATCACGTACGAAAAAGAAAAGCAATAAAGTCGCAAATACTACCGGACTTCATCGCAGAGTGGATGGAGTTGCAAAATACAGGACCCCCGCATTTATCGAGAACCCGGACTATGAACTTTGATGGGTCCAAGAGACTAGAAGGGGCCGGCGCAGGAGTAGTACTCATATCACCCGAAGGCGACAAGTTGAAGTACATCCTTCGGATGACGTTCCCTAACGCATCTAACAATGAAGCAGAATATGAGGCTCTCATACACGGGATGAAGATGGCGAAAGCCTGCGGAGCAACTCGATTAAAAATCTTTGGCGATTCACAGCTAGTAGCTCAGCAAGTTATGAACCAATGTGACGCAATCAATGATAGCATGATGGCATACAAGGAGGTGTACAATGAGCTCGAGAAGTTGTTCGATGGATGCGAAGTAAATCATATTAGTAGATTGAGCAACGACGAAGCCGACGTTCTGGCAAACATCGGGTCGCAGCGTGCCTTGCAGTCCCACCAGGTGTATTTTGGGAAGAGATAACAGAGAGATCCACCGAGTCGACAAAATCAAAAAAGAAGGAGAAGAAACCCTCGGGGGCTACCAAGGAGAAGCAAGAGGAAGAAGAAGAAGAGCAAGACCTGGTCATGGTAATACATATACCGTGGATGCAGCCATACATATCATATATACTCAGGAAAGAAATACCCGACGATCCAAGTCGAGGCAAGGCGAGTAATTCGACGCTCCAAAGCTTTCACAAGTGGTTAAGGGAGAATTATATAAGAGAAGTATTTCAGGCGTCTTGCAAAGGTGCGTCACACCCGAAGAAGGAAGAATAATTCCGAAGGATGTACACGAAGGAATATGTGGCCACCACGCAAGTAGTCGAGCTATCGCAGCCAAAGTTTTTCGGGCAGGATTCTACTGGTTAACAACAATTGAGGATGCTAAGGACATAGTACGAACTTGCGACGCGTGTCAAAGGTTTGCCGCAAAACCTCACTCTCCAGCAGCAGAGCTAGCACCAATACCTTTGTCGTGGCCCTTTGCACAATGGGGACTCGATATGGTGGGCAAGTTACACAAATCGTGGCCAGGAGGAAAGGAATACATGCTAGTAGTCAGTCGACAAATTTACAAAGTGGATAGAAGCGAAGCCGATAAATTCACCGGACGGAGCATCCGCAGTGAAAATTCATAAAAGGCCTCGTCTTCAGATTTGGAGTGCCCCACAAAGATCGTCACGTACAACGGCAGCAATTTCACATCCAATGAATTCAAAGACTATTGCAAAGAGGTGGGTATCAAGCTGAACTTTGCGTCGCTTGCACATCCTCAAACCAATGGGCAAGTCGAGAAAGCCAATGGCATCATCTGCAATGGCATCAAGAAACGTCTGTTGGGACCTTTAGAAAAAGCTCGACATACCTGGCCTGAAGAACTACCAAGTGTGCCGTGGAGCATCCGAACAACACCAAATACGGCGACACAAGAAACCCCGTTTTTTCTAGTCCATGGCGCGGAAGCAAGTACTTCCAATAGAAATAGAGCACGACTCCCCTAGAGTCACAACATATGATGAAGAAGCGTCAAAGACAGCATTGGAAGACGATGTAGATGCACTCGACGAAGCTCGAGACGAAGTATTATCAAGGGTCACCAAATATCAACAGGACTTGAAAAATTATCACAGTCGACGTTTGCGGCCAAGATCTTTTCAAGTGGGGGACTTAGTTCTTCGGCTTACGCAAAAAAGTCATGAAAAACTCGAGTCACCATGGCTTGGTCCCTATATCGTCACGGAAGTAATTGGAGGAGGAGCATACAGAATAAAGGACAAGAAGACAGGGGTGGAGGAGCAAAACCCCCGGAACGTGGCGCAACTCGGGCGGTTCTACGCCTAGAGCTAAAATATAGTCCTTGTAAAAACTTCAATGTACCGAAACGCCCACGAGTTTTCGGACGCACTCTTTTCCTTTTTCGGGGCACCGAGTGGGGCCGGGAAAGGTTTTTAATGAGGCGGGCTCGTGGTGCTGCAATATAATAAAGATAGTGGAGATATACTTCTTATTTTTCGACACGCTCGGGGGCTCAAACGCCCAAGTCTCAAAATACATACAATATAGATTCACCGAAATATTTCGCCTTGGTACATTAATACCTCGCCAAATATAACAAAATCGGGAGACAGCAATCATAAATATAGTGTACACATCAAAAAACATAAGTGCCTTGGTTTAAAAACCTCGCCATGCAAATATAGAACTTCGACATCAAAGATACTCAAAAATGGGCAATCTACCCAAAGGACAAACAAGGATGTTTTATTCCAGCAGAAAAAATAGATTTCAAGGAAGGAAAAATAGTGCAATCTTCGCTTAGTTAGGCTCGGGGGCTTCAACAACATAGAGGACCTCAGCAACATACAATAAGTTCCTTCGGAAATACAAAAAAAGAGAGAGGAGGGAAAACAAAAAGAGTGAGATACAAGGTTTTCTAACATGATACAAGTCAATTAAATCCCAAGATAGTATCTACCGACAAACCCCCGGTTGTTTTATGTTCAGCATAAGAACCCTTGGTAAAGAACTCTGAGTCCATCCGAAGAAGTTCATCTATCATCGACTCGGCCACAGGAGCTACCATTGCATCGATTGAGTCAATATCATTTTTCCGACGCGTTTTCTTGGCCAAGCAACCAGCAACAATCTTCGTCAGGTCCAACTTTGGATAACAAATGTTTATCATAATCATGGCAAATCTCGCTCCAGCAGTGAGTTGAGCCCGCACAAAGTTATGGATGCGAGGAGCATCTCTCGAATACCTCCAATAATTCGGGAAGAGTTTTTGGAACCTCGTTTCGCGGAAACAGATTCCTATAGACAAGGGTTAATGTCGACGTGCAAAAGCTGAGAAAATCGCGCACCTGGCAAGCACGATCTTGGAACCTAACAATTTGTTGGGTTCGTTCGGGAGTGGCCCGTAACAAACACCCATGATTAAGGGAGAGATTAACAAGAAGATTTGTCCTCTCATTCACTCTCCGATCTTCGGCAGCAGAATCAAGAACCGAGCCTCGTTAAAAGCGACAGGGCAAGAAATTGGAAGAAAGGCACAAGCAAGATAAAGAAGAGGCATCAAAAGAAAGCAAAAACGTACCTAGCATATCTCGTGCTAGCTTCTAGCATTAGCTCAAGCATACTATTTTCTCGGGTTGTGGCTCCCTTTGCTTCCGAGACAGCAAGCATCCCTAGCAGCTACAGCTTCTTCGGCTTGATGAAGAGCAAGTTTTTCTCCTTCGCAGGCTTTTCGAGATTGTTCCATCATGGCCAAAGTTTGTTTCTTCATAGATCGAAGTTGTTGTCGAAGTTCTTGTAAATCTTCCGACAAATGTCCGCTTGATGAACTCTCGAGGAGACTATGGTCGACTAGTATTTTCTTCGAGAAGGAAGATGCAGTGAAGCAACGGCGTAACAAGGAGGAGTCGAGTAGTTATCAAATATTAACCGGAAAAGAAAGGCCCAGGATCAATGAAAAGCACGAAGGGAAATTTCATTACTTGCTAGAATATTTACATGGGTATTACAAAAGAAAGTTCTCCAGGAGGACTAAGTGAGTAATTGTCGCCAAGGCTAAAATGGCGACAAGAGCAAAAGAAACAGAAAAGGAAACAAGGAGGCATGCAACTAGACCTCCAGCCTCGAGGAGCTAGGAGTCGAAGTTGGCTTGATCCCGAGATACGCCAAGATTTTCTTCGTATTGGGCTTGGCCGCCTTAATCAGTGACTTCCATCTCGACTGTTCTATCTGATCAGTGTCGCCAACCTTCATCCAGTCTAGAGTCTGTTGGCTGTCAGCAACCAGAGCAACAGTATTTTCAACAGACCACCTTCATATTTTCATGGCGCATCTTCAGTCCAAGGTCTTCCGATGAATTGAAAAGCTTGGCAAGGTCAAGGAAAGTCGAAGGTTCCTCTTTCTTCGGGAAGAAGTAGGGAAACAACGCCGACAAACCCGCACTGGCATTAGCCACGCCTTCACGAATTTCGCGCCCATGCAATTCCAAAAGAGAGAGTGCGTCAAGGAGAGGGTCATTGACGGGATTTTCCAGATCAAAATCCTGGTCTGTTTGGGCTGCCACGTGAGACAAAACATTAGTCGAAAACCAAGATACAGGAAATGCAACAAAATAGAAGAAATTGAGGATATTACTCAGCGTACGTCGACTTTGCGACTTCAAACGCTTGATGATCCCTTGCTCACGTGCAGCCTGTGCAGATTTTTGCTCGTGTAAGGCAGATTCAGCATCTTTGAGCCTTTGCTGCAATTCTTCGACACTAGCGGCCTTTGCTTTGGCATCAGCTTCAGCTCTAGCTTCGCTAGCGGCAAGCTCAGCTTTCTTGCGAGCCGTCTCACTTTGCTCGAGTTTTCGAGCAAGTGTCTCGGCACGTTTGTTAGCCTCTGCAAGCTTTTCTGTTGAGATGTGGAAAAGAAAGAGAAGAAAGATCAAAAATAGCGACAGGCAGCAGGAGTAAAAAACCAAGGAAAAAAAGCAAGTATAAAAGTCGTTACCTTCGGCTCTGCTGGCATACTCGCGGTACCCAATAAATTGGGACCCGATGCGGATAAGATCCTTGATCATAGGCTGTCAAAGAAGAAGAAAAGAAGGGGAAAAACTTCGGCATTACAAAAAGTAAGGGTCCACAAAAGCAAAATAGAGGAAATATAGATCTCGATAAACTTACATCATCCAAGAGCTGCGACGAAGAGCTGCTCAATTGAGGAGGAGGCTCAACGATCATTTCAACCCTTGCCCTTTTTGGCGAAGGGACAAGGGGGCTTGAAGGAAGAGTAGATGTATCAACATTCTGTTGAGGAGGCGACGACTCTTCCCCTTCAACGAGCTTCTCTGAAATAACTAAAGTGTGTGACGTGCTCGTCCGAGGAGCTACGTCACGAGTTGGTACTTCTTCCTCGTCATCACTGCGAGTAAGGAGCAATAGCATAAAAAGCAAGACAAGAAAAAACTTCGATTATAGAAATAAAGAGGAAGCCGAGGAACTTACGAGCTGACGAGGGATGCAAAATAAGGATCATAAGTTGCCTTCGGAGGAGAAGGAACAACTTCTTCGGCTTTGGAAGTGCCGGAATCTTCGACATCGTTCCTCTTCCTTTTCCTTTGTGGGGAAACAGCGGGAGGAGGAGATTGGATCGACGTGGTGTCCTCGGAAGATCCCGCGGACTTTCGAGAATCCACGGGATCATTCACAAAGGACGGAGCTTCTTGATTGTCGTCGCAATAATGCCCATTTCTTCGACTTCTCCATCCTCAGGAAGAGGAGGAAGGGAAGTCATAGTAGGGTGATTCTACAAGAAAATAGCGACAAAGGGAAAAATAGAGAGATATCAATGCAATGAGATGCAGGGAAAATTCACAACAAGATAAAATTCGAGAAGACAAAATACCTCGGGGAGAGGATTGGTGGAGTTGTAGGGTGCCACGCGACAAGAGGAAGGAATAGGATCCTTCTTACTCAGCGAGGTAATTCTTCGAATAAGCTTCTCCAAGTCCTTCACAGAAAGATCATTGGAGAGCCTATTGGCGTCATTGGCACCACAGTACGTCCAAAGGGGATTTTTGCGAGCCCGAAGAGGCTGCACTCTAATCCTAAGAAAATAGGCGAGTGATTTGGACACCGGATAATTCTTTTGCCTCGAGTATTTTGAAGTTGATGAATACGAGACATAAGAGCTTCTGTCGCCTTTTTCTCTTCTTCGGAAGCTTCGGCGTCCCAGGAGTAGCGGCGTTGAATCTTCGCGTTTCCGTCGAAAGGAACTATGTTGTGTTCCACGGAATTGGCGCTTTCTTCGTGTATATAGAGCCACCTTTTGCGCCATCCTTGGACAGAGTCGGAAATTTGACGTCGAAATAATCGACATCGGTTCGGACACAGATAACTACGCCACCTATGTTGTAGGTGGCGTTGTGCGCGCCATTGCGGCGAAGACAGAAAATGCGCTTCCAAAGAGCCCAATTGGGAGCGACTCTGTTGACTGCCAAAACCCACCGGCGGGCAGCGGCCTTGTCAACACTGTAGAGCCGGGGGGAGCCTAGAGCTGCGGCTGGCTGAGACCCCTCCGAGCGACGGCCCGCAATGCTCTTCTGGTCACACGCGGCGTTGCGAAGTGCAAGGGCGTGCCACCTGACCTATACCCGGTCGTGAAGGTGATGAGATTGCCTCGCTTAGTTTCCTGCAGGGCATACATGTAAACGTTAAATACGAGCCTCGATCGGCTCTCGGGTTATCCCGTGAATCGGCTCAAAGAGCCGATCCACCCATGATCCGTACGGGGTGTACGAATACTTGGTGGTCCTCGCTTGATCAAGATGAAGCTAATGAGATCTACGACGATTTAGGGTTTTCACCACATAATCGGATCATCCTACTCCGAGGTTGGGCCGGATGGCCACGCACGGTGCTCGTAAGCCGATCCTAAACAAGGCCAAAAAACCAACATGAAGTTGATCCTAGGAACATCCCGTTTAGGACTTGCGAACGCCACCCTACGTGCCACAGGATCCTCCCCCTTTGTAAGGCCAAACTATTGCAGATATTAAACTAATCCTTGTAGAACAAGGAGCAATCGTAACGGATCAGATCTACTAAATAATGATCAAGCGGGTGCCGCCCCCACACCCGAGATAGGCGTGAGGACGGCTAGATATGCAAGGGTTGCACTACGTAAGCATGCTTAAACGAAGAACAATGCTAACCCTAACACATCTAATGATAACTACGTTGCTCGCCATCAAAAGCGCTTCAGTACGAGCAACGCATGAACAACGTGGGGCTTGTGCTGCCTAGATCGCAAGATGCGATCTAGGCAGCATGTCGCTACCTGATAGAAACCCTCGAGACGAAGGAGTTGGCGATGCGCCGAGATTGGTTTGTTTTTGGGGTTGAACGTGAGTTGTTGTTTATTCCATAAACCCTAGGTACATATTTATAGTCCAGGGGACTTTCTAATGTGGGCGTGCACTAAACCGTACACGAGACAAACTCTAACTTTTAATCTAACATACAATCTACCATAAAGATACACGGGCAATTCAGCCCAATTCCTTCGTGTCAGGCCGCTCCGAGATTTTCCATACATACTCTTCCAAGCCCACCTTGACCGCGGCCCACCTCCCGATCGCGGTTAAATCCCGGTGATAACACATGCTCCCCTGGTTTTGGAAATGGAATTTCCAAAATCATTACGCTCTCGTCGGGTCATGTCGTGGCGGAAGCGTAGCCGTTGCGGTATCCATCATCATTATGCCCCTGTCTTCTCAGCTTCTCTCGCAAAATTCGATAACCCCGCGTCATCTCCTCGGGAACTTATACATTAAATCCTCACCAGGCTTCTCGTTATTTAACCGCGCCGATTGATTAGCTTCCTTCATCTCTTTCCTCTCGTTCCAACCATCGGCACCCCAAAAAACCCTTCGCGCCCCATGTCTTCTTCCTCCTCTCGCCTCGTCGGGACTTTCCTTTGAATCCTCTTCCCCCGAACCGATGCCGGCACCGAGCCCACAAGAAGCTCATGCGGCCAACATCCGCCGCGCCATTGAGGCCGGGGAGGAGTCAGACCATGACTTCTCCATCTGGTCCGAGGACCGACCAGTCCTCTACGGACGGGGAGAGCGACCTCCGTTTCCTCGCCGGTGGGGAATCGGAGGAGGAGAGCGACGACGATCGCTTCTCCTGGGACGACTTCACCTCTTCCGAGGGGGTGATGGAGGAAGAAGAGGAGGAGGAGGACGACGACGACGACGACTCCCTCGAGGGCTACCCACCAGCGAAGCGCCTTCGCATGTGGTGGGATGATGACAGCAGCGAGCCGACGACGAAGACGGGGATGAAGCCCCCGTGGAGGGCTACGGGAGTAGCGACGAGGAGCCCATCGGCAGCAAGTGCCGATGAGAGCTCGGATGATGACGATGAAGACAATGACGGCCCGTAGATAAGACCTCTGTCATAGGGTCGGTAGTGGTAGATGGGGCAATGTATCCCCTCGTATTTCCTTTTGAGAGCAATTCGGCTCTTTATGTAAGAAATCCCGCCTATCAATGAAGCACTTGTTCTCCACTTTGATTTTGCCGATTTCTTCCGAGTTTGATTGAGCCGATTCGCCTCTCCGCCAATGTGTAATAAGCCGATAACAACGCATCGGTCCTCCAACAGAGCAATCTACCGGGCCTCGTTGCCCCCGAGTCTCGGCCAATGCAAAACAGAGACGAGGAATACGCGCATGAACCGTGTAGACCTCGGGCCCGATCGTATGTGGGGAAGTTCCTTATGCAGCGTCGGCCGATTTGAACACAAACCGGCTTCTCCGAGCGGAAAGCCTTCAAAGTGAGCTGCCCCCCGAGCTCTTACTCGAGGCGAGAATGTGCCACGACCGATCCTCTTTTCTTCCTCTGTCGACTCGATAATTTTTCGTTTCAGCTTGTTTCTTGATTACTGAAGTCGATGCCACGCTTGCATCGGCTTTCATGTCCTTAAGTCGATGCCTGCTGCATCGGCTGTGCTCGAAAATTTTCGAATTTTCACTTTTATTTTTACGGCCGACCTGTGCATCGGCCCCCATATTTCAATACCCGTCAACAAAAGATGAGATGCTTCTGTTGTATACCCTCATATTTCCATATACCTGGGTGCCCCCCGAGCCGATTCTGTCAAGAAAATTGATGGTATCGGCTCTGTTGGATAACATTTTGAACCCAGATAGAGAGGTAGGTGAGGATAATTTTGGCCGATTGCTGGAATCGGCCTCCACGTTGCTTGTTCGTTGAAGGTTTTGTAAGTTCCCTTCGTAAATTTTTGGGGCCGATCACAAGGATCAGCCTCTCCTGGTTTGCCCATTGGTTTGATCTTGCTACTTGGTCAGGCTGGATGAAACCAACCCAACCTCTGACTTGATGCGCCTGCTCGTCGTCCACCTTGTGTGCTCCGTAGAGTCGTGGAGCGCTACGCTCCGTCGGCAAGACGAGTACCATGTTTGTGCCAGCCGATGTCTCATCATCGGCTTTCCTCTCGTTTAGGGCGCCACTCCATTTTCCGTGGACGACCCTCTTCATCCAGGGTTCGCCGAACCTTTGCAGCCGAGGTCAGGCCGTGCCTTCCTTAGCGTATGCAGGTACAACCTTTCGGCTTCCTCCGGGCCGCGCAATCGTTGAACCCTGCGCTTCGGGAACGGCTGAGTCCGTCGGGGCACCACCTTGGCCGGTGGTACTGTCTTCTTCCACTTCTCCCTCGTCTTCCGAATCTTCAAGATCTGCCCAACGAGGTGACTCAGCGCGTTTGCTTTGTGGCGGGAGAGGCCCTAAGCGCTCGAACACAGACACGTTGGCTGCCTCCTTCCTTTTCTGATTGCATTCTGGGCAATTGCCGATTGTGGGCAATCGGCTCATTCCTGAATCCCAGCAGTGTCTGAAGAAGGGGCAGTCCCAGTGTCTGGCGTTGTCATCTTGCTCCCTGGATGCTTCCGTGGCACAGCGCTCGTGCTCCTCCTCATCGTGATCCTGCCGACGATATCTTCTGGCTTCTCTAGCCAAACGATCTTCTCTATCACCGTAATTGGGTCGCCGGCGTTGACCATTCCGACTAACATATTTGTTGAGGAGGTGATCGGAGAGGGGTCGCCGATATCTTATATTCTTCACCTCTCCCTCTGTGACATAGCGCTTGCCATCATGACGGAGCCGATCGCGTGGAGCGGCCTCATCTGTATCCTTGCTGTGAGAGCAGCTGCCCTCATCTCCATCTTTGCCAGAGTGGTTTCCAGGCCCTACCATGTTGATGCTGAACGAGGGACCTGGCTGGCAACCTTCAGGGTAGGTGATTTCTACCATGTTAACGGCGGGGAAGGGTTGGGTGTCGACCTTCATGGCGTACTGGTTGAAAATTAGCCGCCCCTTCTCTATCGCCGCTTGGATGTGCCGACGCCACACCCGGCAGTCGTTGGTGGTATGGGAAAGCGAGTTGTGGAATTTGCGGTACGGCTTTCCGTTTAGCTCTTTCGCCGTGGGGAACTTGAGACCTTCGAGAACCGTCAACTCGTTTCTCCTTGAGCAGGAGGTCGAAGATTTGTTCGGTCCTGGTCACGTCAAAATCAAATCCCCCGGGCGGCCCCGGTGGCTTTACCCATTTGCGGTGCCACGGGGTTCCTCCCCGAGTCCACTCAGCCACTGCTATCTCTTGGCCTCCCGCGGGCACTTCATCCTCCTCCGTATCGACCATGACTACCGCACGTTTGAACTTGTCTTGGTACAGGTCGGGGTGGCGCTGTTCATATGCCGATAGTTTCGAACCATGTGCGCCGGCGAGGATAATCTGCTTGGGAGGCCATGTCCTTGAGCTGTGTTGCAAGGCCTGCTACTGCCAACTCGATCGCTTCCTTTTCGGTTATACGAACCGAATAACATCGGTTCCTAAGATTCCTGAAGCGGCTGGATGTATTCCGTCACCGTTTCCCGCGCTTCGACGTAGTTGTGCTAGATCGGCAATGCCGGACTCGGAAGCTTCGAATGGTATTGCATATGGAACTCGTTCTTCCAATTGCTTCCAAGACTCGGATGGAGTTCGCTGGTAGAGAGGTGTACCATCCAAAAGCCGATCCCGTGAGGGACCGTGAAAAGAGCCTCACGCGTAGCTGATCCGACACCGAAGCCGGTCCTAGTTGAGCCAAATATCGGCCGACGTGCTCGATGGAGCCGGAGCCATCCGATCCACCGAATTTGGAGAAGTCGGGGAGCCGATATTTTGGTGGCAGCGGGATCATCTCGTAATCGTCGTGGTACGGCTTGGAATAGCCGACCGCCCTTCTTTTCGGCATCATGCCGAACCGGTCTCTCGGCATGGTACCGATCTGATCCGCCGTGCTGGCCGTAGGAGTTGCACTGCGAAGATTCGCCGGGGTGGCGTACTTGGCCTGCCACGTTTGCTTTTCCAGCTCGAGCCAGCTGCGGGAGCTGGGCTCGGGGAGTTTCGTCGGTGTAGCGTATTTAGTTAGCCACGTCTCGCTCTGTCGCCGACGTTCCTCCTGTCTTCGCCGGAGCCCCCGATGTTGTGGCCTGGTTTGTGAGTGCCCAGTCACCACAATCCGGCACATACATGCACGCGTACCCATGAGGGATCTCCTTAGGCGCCTCCATTAAGAACTGGTAGTCACTGGGGTCGCCACCAATTCTGTAGACGAGGAATGCCGGTGTAGTCGGCACTTCAGCTGGTGCTGCCAACGCGAACGGCAGCGGTGGATGGGACTGGAAAGGCAACTCTCCTTGATGAGTCCCGAGAGCT
This sequence comes from Lolium rigidum, assembly GCF_022539505.1. Classification (NCBI taxonomy): domain Eukaryota; kingdom Viridiplantae; phylum Streptophyta; class Magnoliopsida; order Poales; family Poaceae; genus Lolium; species Lolium rigidum. The sequence continues at coordinate 275,745,066 of NC_061509.1, forward strand.
GGTCCTGACGGCGAGTACTGGTGGCTCATGATCTCCTGGATCACGCGCAGAGCGACACGCTCCAGCACGTTGACCAAGTTCTCAGAGTGGCGGTGTAGCGAGTGAGCCACCGGGTAGTTGATCTCCTGCCGCGTACCCCCGGTGCGTTCCTCCGACGGGGAAGAAAGGTCTACCCCATCGAGTGCACCTTCCGGTGAGAACCCCTTCCATCCGATGCCACCGGAACGGGTTCTTCGAAAAGAGCCGATGAGGTCGGCTTCGAGGGTAGCCTTGATCTCGTTGTATTGCTTCTTGAGGTCATCAGGCAGATCCTCGTAGGTGACTGGCGTGCCGTCCGCCATCTCGGATGTAGATGGCGATGTGGTTGATGTAGACGAATGTCCCACCGGGCGTGCCAGAATGTGTTGACTGCCAAAACCCACCGGCGGGCAGCGGCCTTGTCAACACTCGTAGAGCCGGGGGAGCCTAGAGCTGCGGCTGGCTGAGACCCCTCCGAGCGACGGCCCGCAATGCTCTTCCGGTCACACGCGGCGTTGCGAAGTGCAAGGGCGTGCCACCCGACCTATACCCGGTCGGGAAGGTGATGAGATTGCCTCGCTTAGTTTCCTGCGGGGCATACATGTAAACGTTAAATACGAGCCTCGATCGGCTCTCAGGTTATCTCGTGAATCGGCTCAAAGAGCCGATCCACCCATGATCCGTACGGGGTGTACGAATACTTGGTGGTCCTGCTTGATCAAGATGAAGCTAATGAGATCTACGACGATTTAGGGTTTTCACCACATAATCGGATCATCCTACTCCAGGTTGGGCCGGATGGCCACGCACGGTGCTCGTAAGCCGATCCTAAACAAGGCCAAAAAACCAACATGAAGTTGATCCTAGGAACATCCCGTTTAGGACTTGCGAACGCCACCCTACGTGCCACAGGATCCTCCCCCCTTTGTAAGGCCAAACTATTGCGGATATTAAACTAATCCTTGTAGAACAAGGAGCAATCGTAACGGATCAGATCTACTAAATAATGATCAAGCGGGGTGCCGCCCCCACACCTGAGATAGGCGTGAGGACGGCTAGATATGCAAGGGTTGCACTACGTAAGCATGCTTAAACGAAGAACAATGCTAACCCTAACACATCTAATGATAACTACGTTGCTCGCCATCAAAAGCGCTTCAAGTACGAGCAACGCATGAACAACGTGGGGCTTGTGCTGCCTAGATCGCAAGATGCGATCTAGGCAGCATGTCGCTTACCCGATAGAAACCCTCGAGACGAAGGAGTTGGCGATGCGCCGAGATTGGTTTGTTTTTGGGGTTGAACGTGAGTTGTTGTTTATTCCATAAACCCTAGGTACATATTTATAGTCCAGGGGACTTTCTAATGTGGGCGTGCACTAAACCGTACACGAGACAAACTCTAACTTTTAATCTAACATACAATCTACCATAAAGATACACGGGCAATTCAGCCCAATTCCTTCGTGTCAGGCCGCTCCAGGATTTTCCATACATACTCTTCCAAGCCCACCTTGACCGCGGCCCACCTCCTGATCGCGGTTAAATCCTGGTGATAACAGACTCCAAGAAAGCATTCGCAAAGCGTGATAAAAATAGAAATGTGAAGGATGGAATTGGGGGTCAGCTGGTGCAGCTGAATCCCATAAACAAAGAGAAGACCGCGGAGGAAATCATGGATTGGGGTAGAGAGGCCCCGGATGAGATGATCAACGAAACTAACCCGATACTCCATGGGAGGCTTGGGGTAGCTTTCTTCGCTAGGAAAGCGGATGGCGTTTTCCTTCTTCATCAGGCCGAGCCTCTTCAGCACATTGACATCTTGGTTGGAGATTTTGGATCTCTCCCACTCAAGATCTTCAGCGGCCATCTTGGACTCCGGAGTGCTGTGGCGAGTCAAACGCGCACGCGGTGGCATCAACGGCAATGGGTAGAGCAATGTATGCGAGTGCGGGAAATCAGCGAGAGTTGGGCGCAGGGGAAGATTTGCGAAGAGGAACAGGTGAGCGGCGCAAGCGAGGGGATGAACGGAGGTTGAAGACAGGTTTATATAAGAATTGGGTGAAGTGGTGTGCCGTTGGATGAGGAAATCGTGTGGTGAGAATAGATCTTCTAGATACAAGGGCAAAAAAGTATTTTTACTGGGATAGGTGTTACCGTACGTGCGCCAGAAAAAGCGGAGGACGTGTGTCCCCCACTTGCACGACGTGTCAACGTGGTGGAAACGATGGACCCACAAAGCAGAAAAATCTCGACCATTGATAGAGTTGAAGAAAATTTGACAAGGGAAAATATGTCGACAAGAAAAATAAAAGAAGAATGGCGACAGGATACGTTATTTGAATATTTCGGGAGCCTTTGGACAGAAACAAGTTTTTGCCCAAATGCTCGGGGGCTACTTTGACAAAAAGTCAAATTTCGAGTATGACAATATAGAAAATGTTGAGCCTACGAGTCAAGCACAAGTTCTTGGCCGTAGCCTCGGGGGCTACTCCCATCGGGAGCGCTGTTCGCGCACCCGAGAGATAAAAGAAGAGAAAAGAGTTCATATTGAGAAGTAATGACAATATAGTGACAAAGTGGCTTAAAATGTTGAGCCTACAACCAAGCACAAGTTCTTGGCTGTAGCCTCGGGGGCTACTCCCATCGGGAACGCTGTTCGCGTGCCCGATGAAATTAACAAAGGAAAAATAGAACAGCAAGAGAGTATATTTCGAGTTATAATTAACTCTACATATACTCCCATCGGGAGAGCAATATAAGTCATATTTGACTCAATAAAATGTGCCATTCCAACAGCCGGAAAAGCACTCGACAATATATTCTCAGAACGCCAAAGTTGCGATCAATTTCTGAATGCCGCAAAATTGCGAAGGTAAGACCCCAGATCCATTCTGACTGGGCGTGGCATCGCCAAAGACTGCGCTCTGCTACTTTTATCCGTATCAACAGATACGAAGAAAAATCCTAACGGACGCGTTAGGTACTCGATAAATTTGACTGGGACTCGACAGAATGGTAAGACCTTAAGCGGCACCTGTCGAAGTTTACACCGGTATCCCGAGATCATGTCCAGGGACGTGATTTTGAAGTAGGTTTTTGCGGATTGCCACTAGAGCAGTTAACTAGTACCTGATCCGTCAGATGAACTAGCCCCAACTACCAATATCCCTGCACAATATAGAATTTTATGAGAACAAGTATAAAAGTTAGAGCTTTCGAGTAAAAATAAACAGTGGAGATTTTCCCTGACTCTATGATTCAAGCAAAATCTCGGGGGCTACTGACATAGGCATCCCAAATGGGCCTGCCGAATATAGTACCCGGGGTTTATTGAAGGCCCACTACCCGAAGAATAAGAAGATTCGGAAGCCCAAGATGTATTTAAGGAAAAGATAGAGTTGTAATAGGAAGTGTTATTTGTAATTTGGCGGGATGAGTTAGAAACCGTCCCGGACTCTGTAACTTGTACAAAACGAAACCCTCGGCTCCACCTCTTATATAAAGGGGGAGTCGAGGGAACGAGGGGGAATCGAATCATTGTCTGCAAACCCTAGTTTTCATATTCGTCGAGTACTTTTCGGCTGAAACCTTCGAGATCTACTTGCCCTCTACTTCTAACTAAACCCTAGCCTACAATCCATAGGCATTGATAAGTTAATCCCTTGTCATCGCAAGTACAGGGCCTTCAGATGCCTGTAACTTCTTTCTTTCGGCTTCTCAAAGATGACCGGCCGTGGGCCGCAGTCTAATTGCGCCACAGGTGCTTCATATAATCTTGGAGCGCTAAACTCCGTTGGAAGAATGAAGACCATATTTGTGCCAGCCGATGTATCATCATCGGCTTTCCTCTGCTTGGGGCGCCACTCTTTTCTTTGTGACCGACCTTCTTCGTCCAGGGTTCGCCGAATTTTAGCGGCCAAATCAGGCCATGCCTTCCTCAGCGTGTGCAGGTACAATCTTTCGGCTTCTTCCAACCCACGCAGACGCTGAACCCTTCGCTTTTGGGAACGGCTGAGCCCATCAGGGCACCACCTGGGCCGATGATATTTATCTTCTCCATCATCGTCCTCTAGTTCCTCGAGACCTTCCACCCGAGCGGACTCAGCATGCTTGTTCCGAGGCGGGAGAGGCCCTAGACGCTTGAACACAGACACATTAGCGGCATCCTTCTTCCTTTGCTTGCATTCTGGGCAATTCTCGATTGTTGGCAATCGGCTCACTCCTGAGTCCCAGCAATGTTTGAAGAACGGACAGTCCCAGTGCCTATCCATGTCATCCTGCCTCCTTGACCTTCCTTCAGCGCGACGATTGTACCCGTCGTTGCTTCTATCATGTTGACGGTACCTCCTGACCTCCGCATCGGACCGACAATTTCTCTCATCATCTACGTCGTAGCGCCGACGTCGGCCGTACTCGCTGCTCGTATTTGTTGAGGAGATGCTCGGAGAGTGGACGTTGATATCGCACGCTTCTCCCTTCCTCCTCCGTCGTGTACCGTCCGTCATCATCTTGGGGCCGGTCGCGTGGATCGGCCTCCTCTTCATCCTTGCCACGGGAGTGGCTGCTTTCTCGCTTCATCTTTGCCATGGCGGCTTGAAAACCCTGCCATGTTGACGCCAAAGGAGAACTCGGCTGGCATATGGAGTGGCTGAGATCCACCATGTTGTCGCCAGGCAACAAACGTGTGTTACCGTGCGCACGGGCCTTCTCAAAGGAGCCGATGAGTTCGGCTTCGAGGGTTGCCTTGATCTCGTGATCTTTCTTCTTGAGCTCATCAGGCAGATCCTCGTACTTGACCGGAGTGCCTTCCGCCATCTCGGATGTAGATGGCGATGTTGTGGATGTCGAAGGTTGTCCCACCGGGCGTGCCAGAATGTGTTGACGTCAGAAACCCCCCGGCGGGCAGAGACGGGCAACACGGTAGAGCCGGGAACAACTAGGGCTGCGGCTGGCCCCAGTCCCTCAGAGCGACGGCCCGCAAAGCCTCCTGGTCGCACGTCCGATGTTTATCACAAGGGCGTGCCACCTGACCTATACCTGGTCAGGAAGGTGTGGATGATGCCTCGCTTAGTTTCCTGCATGGCATACACGTAAACATTAAATACGAGCCTCGATCGGCTCTCAGGTTATCCTGTGAATCGGCTCAAGGAGCCGATCCACCCATGATTCGGACGAGGTGTCCGAATATATGGTGGTCCTGCTTGATCAAGATAAAGCTGATTAGATCTACGACGATTTGGGGTTTTCACCGCATAATCGGATCATCCTACTCACGATTTGGCCTCGCGCTCGCGCACGGTGACCGTAAGCCGATCCTAGACAGGGCCTAAAAACCAACACGAGGTTGATCCCCGGAACATCCTTTCTAGGGCTAGCGAACGCCACCCTACACGCCGCTGGATCCTCCAACCCTTTGTAAGGCCTAACTATTGCGGATGTTAAACTAATCCTTGATGAAACAAGGAGCAACCGTAACGGATCAGATCTACTAAACTATGATCAAGCGGGGTGCCGCCCCTACACCTAAGATAGGTGTAAGGGCGGCTAGACATGCAAGGGTTGCACTACGACAGCATGTAATATGAAGAACAATGCTAACCCTAACATATCTAAGATAACTACGTTGCTCGCCATCAAAAAGGCTTCAGTACGAGCAACGCATGAACAACGTGGGCAGGCTTGTCTGTCTAGATCGCAAGATGCGATCTAGGCAGCATGGTGCTTACCGGTAGAAACCCTCGAGACGAAGGAGTTGGCGATGCGCCGAGATTTGTTTGTGGTTGAACGTTGGTTGTTGTTTATTCCATAAACCCTAGATACATATTTATAGTCCAGGGGACTTTCTAATGTGGGCGTGCACTAAACCGTGCACGAGATAAACTCTAACTTTTAATCTAGATACCATCTATTGTAATTAAAGATACATGGGCAATCTAGCCCAAATTCTCCGAGCAAGGCCGCTTCAGAGATCTTCCACGTGTAATCTTCCAAGCCCATCTTGATCGCGGCCCACCTCCTGATTTAGCCAAAATCTGGTGATAACACGCTGTCCCTTGTTTCGTTGCTCCTGCCCGACCTGGTCACATGTTTGACTTCCCGGTGGTCTTGAGATGTTGAGGTGATGCTTGTCCGCGGCTTCCCAATCTAGGTCGCTTGTTGCTGCTGTTGATGTGTTCTTGCTCAAATTGTTGAATTTTGAGGACGAGTCGACCTCAAGTTGCCGCCCGTTGTAGGTGTAAAAAATCCCCAAAGAAAAAGTCGGTGTTCTCACCGCCGGCGAAGGACATGGGAATGGAGATGAACCTCTACATGGACCTGGAGCCGAAGGACCTCTTCCTCCTCCTCCTCCTCATGGATGGCGACGACATGAGCGCGCGACAGCTGGAACTCCTTGCGCTAAACTACGTATGCGTCACTGGTGTTGGCGAGACGCGCACTCGAGTTCCGCCATGGTGTCCTAGGAGGGCGCTGCGGAAACCTCTCCACATCAGCTATACCGCCAACGCAAATTGCTCTCGTCCCGGGGGGGGGGTCAATTACCCGGTATTGCATAGTTAGGGGGTTAAGTGCGCTAGTTCAAACTTGACGGGGTTCTGCGTCCGAAACCCCATACTTAGGGGAGTTATTTGGACTTCTTTCGTTGTGTGGAAGATTGTGTGATCGTCTTAAGTCGAAGCAGTTAATCTTTATTGTGCGTAAAGTTAATACGAGCTTGTATTGAACATCATGGCGCACTACACGGCGAAACCGCAAGCTCAACACTACGCCGACAGAGCCATTATGTTCATCCGCATGATCCCCTCTGAATTTGTAAAGAAAAAGATAGGTTGATTGTACTACTGGATGTATCTGTTATGGAATAAACGAAAAGCAGCGCAAATTTGTTGAAACCCCGGTTCGTGAAAAAGGCAGGAAACGAAGAGGGTAGGGTCATGTAGGAAAAAACTCAATTGAGACACATCGTCAGCTAGTCGCTATATATTGCCTCATGTTCTATATCGAACATTTTTCTATCGTTGGCGTGTCAACCAGGTTTAGTTTGGTTTGCACATTAAAATAATTCGAGTATTATAATTCTCCTATCTCAATTAGTACGGCTTGATCTCGTCCGATGTGTTTCAATCATTAAGCGGTGCGATTTGAAAAAACTGGATACCAATCATGCAGGAAAAAATGCCATTAAGAAACGTCTGATTGTCCTTAATTTTAGTATATCACGCAAGTCGAAAGCATATTCACATAGGTTCGTAGGATATCCCATTGTACGGCCTGGAGCAGCCGAAATTCGGAACGGTCAACCATGAGGCATCATAATAGTCAAATCTAAGTAGGTGCTTACGACATGCAAACTTGCAAGGAGTTCAGGCGGCTAAGGTAGAACGAGGAAAAGGTGCCAGAAATATCCATCGGGAGGGCCCACTCTTCTTCCCATCGATCATGTCCCTGTCTCTCGGACGTGTTCCAACTTCCAAGCCTGCTTAGCTGCTAGCTGCTCTCCTGAAAGACAGGAGAAATAACCTCCCTCGATCTTCCATCTCCCTTCTGTCCAACCTCCGATCAAGGTAGCACAAAGGAAGGAAGGGTATGGAGGAAGCAGAAGGCGGCGTTGGTCGCGGTGGCAGCGGCGAGGACGACGCCGAAGAGAGAGCGGATGTGTACTGCGCGGTGGGGAAGGACGCCGGTAGGGAGTGGAGGGCGAACCTGCGATGGGTGCTGGCAGACTTCCCCCGGAGCCAGAGCCACCGCCGGCTGGTGCTCGTGCTCGCCCACGTCCACCGCCCGCCGCAGCGCATCAACATGAGTATGTTTACTTACTTCATCTCTATCTGCCCCCGGCCTGCATATATTAGCTACCTTGATTATCTTCCGTTATCCGTCCAGTTAGCTAGCCAAGCCCCATGCCTAACTCAATCCCATGTCATGGCGAAATCATCTTTCCTCATGTAACTCCGAAAACACATTGGTTTGAAGTTATGAAATTCAGGTGGGGACTCTCTCCCCCGTTGAAAATTTCCAAAAAAAAAAATCCCTTATTTGATACTGTACTTACTTCATGTAATTCTCAGTCAAATGTGAAAAGAATTAGCTCAATTTTAAGTTAACTAGGAATTAGCTTAAGTATGAGTCGATCTTTAGACCATTAGATTGCTTCCTTTATTCGTGCTAGCGTAAGGGGTGAACCATTAGATTGTTTCGCGATTTATGCTAGTCAGAGCTATAAAATGAGTTGCAAGTGAGAAAATACCCTAGGCTATTAGATTGCTTCTTGCATAATTCGTGTTAATCATGAGTTGCCAACGATTTAATGATGTCACCTAAATGAAAATTATTTCAATTCTTAGTCTGAGAATGAGTGACTTCCGAATAATTTCGTAGTTCCTTGCACAAAATACTCACTTTAGGTATCTTTTGCATAAACCACCAACTATACGTCTAAGCCATTGTTGTAGGGAGGTCCATTTTAGAATTAATCTATTTAATAGAAAATATGATGGTCAATAACCACGTGTTAGTGATTATGATGTCCACGTGTCATCAAGTAGCCTCTTTCAAACATTTCCAAAATATAAAAAAACCGCAATAATTGAGATCCTAAAAAAATCCTACCGCATTCCTTTGAATCGAATGAGCCCTCAATTTTTCCGTGCATGTCCAAGGGAGTGGTGGTAAAGTAGTAACCATGATTACAGGGTATTTGCATACAAAAATTGAATTCAAATTCTAAGAATATTTAAATATTCTCAGTTAGCGATGGTTACCGTCGGGTAACCGGTTTATAACCAATGGGACACACCCAAATTTCAAACACCCCCGAAGTTTTTTGGGTGAGAAGCCCATTTATGAGAGGAGGCTGGCAAATCCGTTAACCAGTCGGTAATCGCGGTAAATCAACTGGCAACCAATTTCGGGCTCCTCATGTGTCTGACATTTATGGTTGCAAGCAACGTACAAGCTGACTCAAGTTGTGTCGCAGTGGGGGCGTGGGTCCCGGTGAGCCAAGTTGCGGAACACGAGGTGGCCGCGTATAGGAAGATGGAGGAGGACAAGGCTAGCAAGGCCCTCGACGATCTCGTCCGCATGTGCAAAACTCAAGGGGTTTGTTCACATCAACTCCCTTCCTCCTTTATCTATGTCGGCATCGTCGCACACACACATGATCATCGTCGTTTTTATCCCCACCATGTAGACATTTAGCTGCAGTAGTCAATGTCATCAACAATTCGGTAGTAGGGATGCTGAATTGGACTCTCATTTTGATTCTTGATTAGGTTCATGCGCGCAAGCTGTTGGTCGTGGTAGATGACACGACGAAAGGCCTGGTCCAGCTCGTCGACGACCATGAAATCGCCGAGCTTGTCATGGGTGCCGCTTCCGACCGGGCCTACACGAGGTAGCCGCCTACCTTCCAACTCTCTTAGCTACGTGTAATTTCGGACCATCGGTGTTGGTGTGGGCAATGTGTGAATTCAGAATGTCACAGTTATCAGATTTGTTCCTGGATTGATAGATGCGGTGTGAATTTCTGTTGTAATGTATGCGATGGTTGTTTGTCGCCAGGAAGATTCGGGCCCCTAAGTCTAAGAAAGCATTGGCGTTGCAACAGAAGGCAAACCCTAACTGCAGGATCTGGTTCATCTGCAAAGGAAACCTCATCTGCACCAGGTATGTTTGCGTACATGGCTTTCACATTGGTATCGAGTAACAGCATAACTCTAGCAGAAAAACATCAAATGATTTTTTATGGCAGATAATTAGAATATGAAGTGCGCGACATCTTTAATGCTTTTCGCTCTATTTAGGATGATGATGTTAGTTCTCCACAGGGAGGTCACCGAGAAGCAAAGCAGCGCGGCGACATCCACGGCTAGCACGAGCCCAAGGTCAAGCGCTTCCGTCCACTCGAGGTCCGAATCGTCACCGCCGCGACTGCCGCTGCACGCCGATGGCGAGCCAATATATACTATGCACGACACGGCCAGAGCTTCTGTACGTCAAACTCCGAGCAGGCATGACATCGACAATGCCACCGACCACAACGTCGAGGACATCGCTAACCAAGCAGCTGTTGAAACTGCAGAGGCCGAAGGGGGCTCACCCACCGGCTTGCATCCAATACAGGAGGGTGGAGAGGAAATGTCGACGCCTTCGAGCTACAGTCCGGTACGTGTGTAGGCAACATTCCGTAAAGCAGCATTTCAAAGTTCTGGAAACTTGAAATAATCCACACATGTATACCTTTGATACATACTCATATAAATTTTCAAGGAAAAATACGACTATAGGTGGTCTACACAAAAAAAAAACCTTAAAACTTGCACGGTAAGTCTCAAGATAATATGTGTAATAAGAAGTTATTTATTTTCTTTGAAACTTTAAAGTAGAACTTTTTGATTTTTGTAGAGTCGGATCCACCTAGATCTGGGTCTCACTAGCTATTTCCGCGAAATCTATTTTGCTTCAAATACTCGATCTTCATAATCACAACTCGCAAGTATGACATTATTCTGATTTTTCTGATGGATGTGTACAGGCGAGGGACGCGGAGAGCACGCCGAAGGGCGAGGCGATGTGCCAGAGGAAGGCGGAAGAGCGGCTAAGGATGGAGCAGGACAGGTGGGAGCTCGATGCCATATTCAACAAGATACGGAAGGTGGACCGCCGCAGCGCCAAGCTCGAGCTCCATGTCGCCGGCTCCGAGCGCGCTATGGGCAAGCTCAATGTCAGGAGGCCTGTGTCGCGTTCCTTGCTCGGCATGCTCAGGTTGGGACGCCGGCGTGAAGAACCTGTGGCCGTGGAAGAATCCATTGCTGCGGTCGGCGGTGGGAGTTTCTTGCGGCTCGGTTTGTTGGAGGTGGAGAAGGCCACCGGGTCCTTCAACGAGTCCGCCAGAATCAGCGGTGGCGTGTACAGAGGGACCCTGCACCGCATGAGCGTCGCTGTGAAGGTCATCTCCCCCGACATCGCCGTGAACGAGGTACGGTTCGCACGTGCGGCGGATGCTATGGCCAGGGCGAGGCACCCCGGCCTTGTCAAGCTCATCGGCGCGTGCCCGGAGGCGCGCATCGTGGTGCACGAGCTCGTGCCCGGCGGGAACCTGGAAGACCACCTAAACGGCAAGGCACTGCCGCTGCCGTGGCACGTGCGGTGCGCCATTGCGTACCAGATCTGCTCTGCGCTGTCCTACCTCCACTCGACGGACACGGTGCACGGCGATGTCCGGCCAACGAACATCCTCCTCGGGGACGAGCGGTGCTCCTCGATCAAGCTCGCCGGCCTCGGCATGAGCAGGCTCGCGGCGCCGAAGCTCGGCGGCACGGTAGCGCTGGCGTACGTGGATCCGCGGTACCTAGCGACGGGGGAGCTTACCTCGCAGTGCGACGTGCACGCGCTAGGCGTGCTTCTGCTCCGGCTAGTCACCGGCAAGCCAGCGTCCGCGGCAAAGAAAGCGGCGCGGGAGGCCGCAACCGGCGGGGACAGGGCCTGGCACGAGGTGGTGGACGCGAGCGCGGGAGGGTGGCCGATGGAGCGCGCCACGGAGGTGGCGATCCTGGGGCTGAAATGCTGCCACGTGAGCGACGGCCGAGCACCGCCTCGCCCGGCTGCCGAGCTGCTGGAGGAGGCGCGGGGCGTGCTGGAGGCCGTGACAAGCGGCGCGCCGGAGCGGACGTGATCGTCCCTGTCTTCCTACTTCCGCGGCGGACGTCATGGTAGATTGTAGAGAGCAGTGCGCAACCAAAAGATGTGACCGTTGAAGAGCAGATTTAATTTGTTCTTTTTCGATTTTGAATTACTGATGATGGTATAGAATAGGACTAGCAATTGATCTGATCAACTGTTTTGAACATTTGCACTGCACGGTACACTAAACCAATCGATATAAAGTTTGGCGTTACAAGAAAAAGAAGAGGAAAACTTTTAAACATAAGGCTCGACGAGTCCAGCTTTGAATTAACAAAGTCATCAATCGGCCAGGAGTACAAGGTGACACAAAACAAAGAAAAGGAAGAAAAAAAATGGGGATACCAGCTAGAGATACAAGCCTAAAGCCTAAAACAAAGGAACAAGCAGACCAGAGCTAGGCCCTAAACTACAAGTTCTTCGAGAGCGCCCAAAACTTCAGCAAAACACCGGCGGCTCGGCTTGAGGCCCCAAGCCCCGAGACGCCACTCCGAGGGTCTTTTTAGAAAGAAGAGGAAAACTTAACACACCATTTTAACTTCTACACCAATCAAACACATATTATGCATATTTGAAGATCACACTTCCATTTCAAAATATCTCACCAACATCCTCCATCGTCCCGAGCTTTGCCACTTCATCCATCATTGCGCCAGCCGCTTATTTTGCTCTACCAAAGCGTCGTCTTTCCATGTTCATTCTTGTGTGTCCAACGACGCCGGATGTCCATCTAAGCCAGGCAAGGCTTGACGGTGAGCAAGTGACATGTTGATCCATCATATGTGGGGTACTGGGGTCCACATGCCAGAGACTCAAAAGTCATCACAAAGAGTCAGTAACCCAAAGCTAGTGAATCTGAATCGATCAAGGCCATTGGAGGTGATACTTAACCGTCAGTTAACCCTCAGCCGACGGGACCCAATTTTTATATGTCAAGCTATAGGACATTTACTATTGAAAACTTTGGGTTGATTTGTGAAGGCTGTCTCGTGCGTCACTTTATGTAGAGTTCACGTCTTCCATTCTATCGTTTTGATGCAACATTTTTAGTCAATGGAGACCCTTTTGTCCCTAAAACCTCAACCTTGGACTCGTTCTTCTCGACGATCATCACCAACATCTACTGTCCATCTCCTCTCTCATTCTTCATCCTCCTAGATTACTCCTCGTATCATACCAAATATGTTAAAACCAAACATTGAGCACTTGGAATTTAGATTTACTAGGCCATCTCACCTGGCGGTACAGGGCTCCCTAGAGAACATTGTGTCAGCTTTGCCTGGAGTTCACATCCCTATTCCATCAGGCGGCAGCGAGTGCGTGCTTCTTGGGGGTGGAGCGGCCGTACTACATGCATGTTGCAAACTGAGTAGCTGCTTGGAGTATCATGTTTCTGTAGCCACTTGATTAGGGCTTGCCAGTCACAGTCACTTGTGCTTTGAGACGATACTGAGCTGTATAAGATTATGTTGTATCAAATATATTTGTTTCATGAGGATGAGATTTAGTAGTTATACAAAATCAGCATAATATTCGAGAGGGTATAGAGAGTGAGATTTTGTCACTTACATCTGAATATTGATGCAAAACCAAAGCGGCAATAGTTTTCGAGAGCTCTCCAATTGGACACATACAGAATCAAATTTGACAAATAAAAATGGTAATCATCTAAGAATGTTTGACACGAAAAAGAGGACGCTAAGGTGAAAAGCGTCTCCCTTACACCGGGGAAAAATAATGCGGGCGTGCCAGTGTACAAGTACACAAAAATAAAAGGGAAAAGGTACATATTAATCATCACGACTAATAAACTAATCCCGAGTGTGCGCTCCGTGTGGCCTGCTGGCGCGGCCGTATGACTAGGCGATTGTGGTTTCCTGGTTCCCGGGGCCTCGGAAGACACCCGGTTAATTACTCCCGCGGATAGAACCGCGAGACACCTCCGATTAAGCTGCTTGGTCGTCGTCTTCGGTCTTCGCTTCGCGTTCTTCATGCATGGTGGTGGTGTGTGTTGGCGACGGCAGAGTCCGTGTACTAGCGTGTACACGCGCCGTGGATAGCGTGGCCTTTGCTCCGGCCATGCCCGCCTCGCCGTCTTGCCTCGTCGGTCTTGAGCGGCGTCGGGTGTTGGTGTCGAGGTAGCATGCATGATTATGCTTGGCTTGACGTCGCAACGACTTGTAGTTTCGCCGAAGGCGCGAGGGGTACACTCGCGCTGAAGTAGTCGTAGTAGAGGAGTCGTGCGGAGATAGGGTCCGCGGAAGTAGACATGTAGGTTCCCAGCAGGCATGGCCGAGTGAAACACAATATTTGCACATGTATTAACGTACACGCGCATGCAATGCATAAGTTCCAGCTAGAGCGTGTGCAACAAGCACAGTCCAGCTAGCCGCGTAGATCGAACTCAAACGAGCCCATCGCCCAGAACAGCTACACGCCCGGCCGAGGTTCAGCGCGGCAGCATCGCGGCCGCCGATTACCAGCGCGACAAGAGCGCCAATGTTGCTCACGACATGAGCATGTCCGGCGCGACAAACGCCGCTGCCGACAGAACGACACCATCACCCGGCGCGATGCGGATGCTGCGGATGGAGCCGACGCCCAGCGCGATGTGGCCGCAGCTGATAAAACACGCGGACGCCCATCACAATGCGGCTGCTGCCGCGGGAACAACGCCGACGTCCGGCGCGAGAGCGTCGCTGCCAGCACCACGTCAACGTCCGGCGCGAGAGCGTCGCTGCCGGCACCACGCCGACGTCCGGTCCGGCGCGTGAGCGTCGCTGCCGTGAAAGAAGATTACTCGGCGTTGGCCGCGTTAGGAAGCACCTCCGGCGTCGGAGGCTGCCCCCAGCATGGCATGCCGAGAACAACACCGCCACTTCCGGCGGTCCGATGACCTGCCAGTGGAGGAAGGAGGCCGTAGATTGGCGACCACCGCACCGTCGACAACGCCTTTGTCAACAGCGCGGGTATGTAGTCCCGCGGTCCAGGGGACACGACGACACTTCGTGGCCTCGGCCAAAGCTGTGTTCATGCGAGATACAAATAGAGGAAACATACATATTAGCGTCACTTCTCACCCTTAGCAAAAACGACCGGCATGATCTCGTCGACCTCCGGCAAACTGGTGCACGCGTGCTCCTCACGGCGCACACCAAGTCGACTTCTCCTCTCGGCCGCCTGCGCGAGAGGAAGGTGTGGTTCGTGGCTGTTTTCTCCAGACGAGAAGCTCGCGAGGTCTGGGCTGGATGGTGTCTGCGTCGGGACGATCTCTCTGCCTGGTGCGATCTCTCGTCGCTCTTGGACGCGTCGCCTCGTCCTCTATATATAGGCAGAGGGTCTGCCTTCATACGGAAAGGGTCAGATATGGATGGTAAGTACATACGTAATCACTTTTGACTCCTCAATGTGTTGGGATTCTTTCGTGAGCTGCACGATGCTAGCAGGATTCATCCCTTGTATGGAAACATACGGGTCAAATATAGCTAGCTTTCCAAACTATGTGACACGGCGACACGCGCATACAAAGCGACACGTCCGGCCGGGTATTGATCTCCTTCCAAAACTACCCCGTACAAAAGTGTCCATATTCATATATGTGAATTCAAGTTATATTTCTGGGCAGTTAATTGAATAAATACGGCCAGGCTTGATCAATTAAGCTCTAGTCCATAATAAAGATTATTTTATGCATTTATTTTGCACACGCCTGTATATACGTGGCATTTTGAATAATAATTTCGTGGGCGCTTGTCGCTCCGTTCGCGAATATTAGTACCAAATATGATGATGACATTTGCACAAAATATCATCAAACAAATGCCCCCACACCAAGTTAAGTTCGAACGTGAAGCGATTTGAACTTGGCTTGGTGTAGAGAATTTCTTTTCAATGGACCAGACGCAATTTGAACCAATGGTGCCCATGTCTTAGGAATATATTGGTATAAAATACTGTCAAACAAATCCCCCCACCAAGTCTGGGCTTGAGTGCGAAGCAAATCAGGCTCGACTTGGTGAGATATAGTCTTAGCAACTATGTGGCGCAATTATTTTTGTTGCTGCCGTCGAGCATGAACCTTTAGTGTAAATTTCATGTACGTCATGTGTGTATGGGAAAGACATTTTTCCTGGCCTCAGGACATCATCGTGCCAAAGGCTAAAAGAGTGAGCGGGGTATTTAGTTGGGTCGTATAGCTGGCACGACGCCTATCAACCAAACATTCCGACATCATCCTCAATTTGCAGCGAAGTCCGTGCCGCTCCTTGAAGGCGTTTATCGATCCAGTCGTGACCGTCTAGCTGCCACGGTGCCAGACGACCAGATCGAAGGGTTTCACAGCTTCACGCTAGCCGCACTGGCGCGTTACACTGCTCCCGTCATTAAGCCTGATGTAGTTAAGTAAACAAGATATCGGAACGCCCATCGATTCTTGTCTTGTGGTAGCCCGTGCCAAGCCGGGTTAAGCACAGACTTGTATGACGACGAAGGTGGTAGCAATAAAGGATACCACCCCCATCGTGGAGGAGAGCATAGTATTGCCCCCGGTGTTGTTGTAGAATGTCATGGATAGACATGGTTGAGGGATGTCGTGCCCCCTGTAGAAGCGTGAACGCTGACTTGTCGTCGGTGAAGGTTGGTGTTGTGCCGACATACCATCGGTAAAGTGGATGTTGCCCCCGGCTTCGTTGCCGAGGGTGACGCCGTGTACTTGGCGCCATTGATGAAGCTTGGCGTTGATGCAGAATGCCGCAGGGAATGGCCATATTGGATGTTGCCCCCGTCTCCCGTGGGCTCACCACGAGATTGTTGGTGACATGGCGACATAGGTTGGTGACGCCGCCCAAAGCCAGTGACAATGCAGGCCATCGAGTGTCGATGTAGGTGTATGGACATGTGAGTGTCACTCCGTTTGCATTTGTGCTTGGCTGCATAGAGTTAGTCCGAAAAAACCAACCAGAGAAAGCCGAGATAAAACGTAATCAAGGAAGAATGAAGAACAAATAATTTTTTTTTAAAATGTTGGCTTTTCCGCTTGCACACTAGCTATGAGCGTGACGTCAGAAAAGGCTACCGAAGGACTTAGTCATCCGGAACCGTCGAAAGACCATGACGATCATAAAACAACTTTTCCTTGCGTGTATGTATGTGTGTAGCGTGTTTGAAGGTAGTGTGCTTGGAATGCGCCCGAGAGACAGCGGAAATCGTACCTTAGCCCATCGGAGTAATGAGTAGCCCCACAGCTCCACCATGCTTCCTTCCGTGCCTCAAGAACCCAGAGACATGGGTGAGGAGGAATTGCGGTAGATGTTTTTGGGATAACGACTTGAAAGCTTTTCATGCCTTGGCGAGGGGTGGTGAATGACTATCAGCCGCCTTCTTTTGGTTCCCTTGCATGCTTGGGGACCCGTAAACTTTCTTTGGAGTTGATGGAGATTTTCCTCTTGTGAGGACTTCTTGCACGGACACATTTGTGATGTCCTTTGACTTGATGAGATTGTTTCCTCTTTAGAGGATTGCTTGAACTTGATTCGAGATTGCTTCATCATTCTTTTTTTTGCTTCATTCTAGGATTTGCTTGAAGTTCCTTGGAGATTGTTGGCGTTTCCTTGGAGGAACCACCTTCAGAACTTGGAAGATAGCCATCCACCTTGGTGGACTAAAACCCTCAGGCATATTATGTGGAGCTTTTTGGTGGCATGCCCCAGGGTTGCCACGTGGCTTCACACCAAGTCCAACTTCCGTTGGGTTGGGCATCCCTTCCGTGATCTTTTCCCTAGCGTCTTCCCCGAGGCATGGTGTCTCCGTGAATTCGAGACACATTCGAAAGAACGGGGGTGTGGAGCCTCATTACTCGGAAGTGCCCAAGTAATCTTCTCCACCATCTCTCAGAGCGTGTATAGTGTGTGTGTCGTGTGTTGTGGGTGTAGGTGCCGCTCCACTTACCACGAGATACACCGTGTGTCTGCTAGACAAGTCATAAGGCGGCCAAATCATCAGTCACAAGCTAAGCGTGATTAGGAAAAGCCAGAGTTTTTTTTGTAGGACTTTGTAGTCAATGAAAAGGGGGAGGCAAAGCGATCATGAGTAAGCCTACATATGCAATGGTAGGTGCACTGCAGACTTTGATAGGCAACCGGAAAAACCCCTTTTGGTAAAATGGCAAAGCGAATCGAAAAGCCAAAAGAAAAGGGAAAAAAAATCACGCAAAGTACTTTTTCAAGAACCTGCCATTGATTGGGGGCATTGGCCGGGTTCCTTGTGGATCGACCAGCTGATATGCTCCCCCGTCGTACGCCTGCTCGATGGCGTATGGACCTTCTAATTTTGGCTCGAACTTTCCCCTCGTCTTGTGTGTGACGACGATGGGGCGTCGAAGCACGAGGACTAGCTCGCCTTTTCTGAATACTCTTCGCTTGACGAGCTTGTCGTAGGCTCTCACCATGTTTTGGCAGTAGAGCTCCAGGTTTTGCAGCGTGTTGAGGCGCGCTTCTTCGAGGGCGTCAAGCTCCTGGTACCGAAGCTGTATTTGCTCATCTTGTGTAAGCTCTTCATGAATAGCCACCCGTAAGGAGGGTAGCTGAATCTCCAATGGCAAGACTGCCTCACTCCCATACACTAGGGAGTAAGGAGTTGCTTGTGTTGGGGTACGGACTGTGACACGGTACGCCCACAAGGCTTCGTAGAGACGGTCAGGCCAGTCCCTCCGGTGCCTTGTCACCGTCTTCTTGAGTATCTTGCCGAGGGTCTTGTTGAAGGCCTCGATTGCGCCATTGGCTTGAGGATAGTAGCCAGTGGAGTAATTCCACTTGATTTTGTACTTCTCCACAAACTTGAGCATTTTACCTGATTTGAAGGCCGTTGTCAGAGGTGACACGATGTGGTATCCCAAAGCGGTATATGATATGCCGCTCTAGAAAGTTGATGAAGTTGTCGCTCTTCACCTCCCTCAGTGGGACGGCTTCCGCCCATTTGGAGAAGTAGTCCGTTGCTGCGAGGATGAAGCGATGCCCCCCTGATGAGGGTGGGTCGATAGGGCCGATGACGTCGATCCCCCAGGCATCGAATGGCCATGAGGGGATCGTCGGGTGTAGCGGGGCTGGTGGTTGATGCTTGAAGTCTCCGTGGACTTGGCATCCATGGCACGACTTTGCCACTCGAAGGCAATCAACCATGATGCCGGGCCAATAGTACCAAGCAAGCCGAATGCTATGGTACATCTTGGCTCCGCCTTGATGGCCGCCGCACACCCCATGGTGCACCTCTTGCAAGATGCGGTCAGCTTCCCCTCGGCCGACGCACCGAAGGAGCATCTCGTGTCCATAAGACCGTTTGTACAAGACTCCGGCCTTATAGACATAGGAAGGGAGTCGTCGTTGGAGTTGGCGCCTCTCGGTTGGATCGTCGGGGAGACGTCCGTGCTGGAAGTAGTCGAGGAATGGCTGTAGCCATTCTCCCTCCTCCACCACGTTTGTGGTGATGGTGTTCACCTCGCAATTTGCGGGTACAAGTTCCAAGACGGCGGGTAGAAGCCATCTTTCTTCAACGTTAACCTGCGTGGGTTTACCATCTGGTAAGACCAATGAGGACGCCAGCTTTGCCAACGCATCCGCTGGTGCATTTCTGCTCCGCGGTACGTGGGCGATTTCAATATGCCGAAACTTGTCCATGAGCCGCCGGGCCGTATTATAGTATGGCACCAGTTCAGGCTTACGCACCTCGTAGATGTTGTTCACTTGGCGAACGATTAGCTGGGAATCCCCAAGCGCTCGCAGCGAGCGCACCTCCATAGAGAGCGCGAGAAGTAGGCCGAAGATGAGGGCCTCGTATTCCGCCTCGTTGTTGGAGCACTCCTCCTTCATGAGGGAGAAAGAGTGATAAATCACCCCTCCTTGTGGAGTCTTGAATACCAAGCCGGCGCCCGCTCTCCGCCTCGGAGCACCGTCGGGGTCGGTTTCGGTGCGCGAGGCACCGTCAAAGTACAGCTCCCATGGTGCTTCCGGCTCGATGGCGAACACCTCCTCGTCGGGCAAGTCGGTGATGAGAGGGGAATCGTCTGGGACAGGGTGTGCAGCGAGGAATGCCGGTAAAGCCTCGACACCCTGATGAAGCTCAGTGTACACATGCTTCACATAGCACGTGTGTATCTGCGCGTTGAAGCGCAGCGTGCTGCTCGGCCTCTGATGGCCAAGCGGATGGAGAGCATCGAACATGATCGACGGTGACAGCCGACATCACCGGTGATCCCGGCTACTTAGGCCAGGAGCGTCGTTAGCCAGCGCTTGTCCTAGCCGGCACCTCACCAGACGCTCAGTGTGTCACGGCTGCATAGCTCGCCCTTGAAAGGATACGCCTGTGTATGCTCGAGGTGGAGGCATACGTGTAGGTAGCTGCACATATTAGCACATATAATGCATGCACATGAACTTAACAGATATAGCCTCGGAGGCAAACCGTGCCCGTGCATGAACTCATGCACGTGTCCCCAGCCCTGCTAGCCTGATGGCTAACTTGTGAAGGCGTCGAGCGTGCATGCCTTGCCGGGGAACTTTGAAGATAGCCATGCCGGGTGCCGTCAGTGATAGGATGGCACGACGGTGACCCGCCGACTCCACGGAATGCAGACAGCATGCGGCTTAGCCGCGAGCCATGCACAATGAAAGTGGGACATTGATGAGGACGAGGACGGCAGCCTCTGCCGCGGCCATGGTATGATGGCCCCGGCTGTAAGTGTGTCGGGATCTGCATTATTGCCTTCGACGGAGGCGCTCGAGCATGTGCTGGGCTCAACACCACCACCTTAGGCAACTATTGTGCCGAATCGGCGGAGTGGGTGAGCTAGCGTCTGCGTTACATGAGGGTGATCATAGGTCGGCGACCTCTAACACGTGGACAACACTTCCATCCATGGTGAAGCTAGATTTGGCGTAGAGCCTCATGTTGACAAGCTCCGAGCCACATACATATTTGCGGCACCTAATGTTGTGTTATCCCGCCGCCCAATGAGAGCGTATTGAGATGAAAAGGAAATGAGGCGGGCAAGAGTCATGCGTAGGCACCCTCTCGTGCACCAGAGGGCAACAAGGTGGCACCACCATTTTTCATATGAATGGGTGGATTGTAGCGTCTGCTCCCAACATCTCAGGACACATGGATGAGAGAGACTCGCGGTCGATCTTGCCTTGGTGCAAAGATGACACCTTCTTGATTTTAGGAGATGCCCCTACTACCAATCGTCAATCTCGCGTCGGTGCAAAGATGGCACCTCCTTGATTTATGGGATGCTGTCGTACCACCATCATGTATACTGAAGAAGAGCTTGGAGACGAAATCGACGACCATTGTTGCGCAGCAAAGATGGGAGGAGAACCAGGTCCCACCGGGCGTGCCAATTTGTTTGACACGAAATGTAACGAAAAACGCGGGCGTGCCAGTGTACAAGTACACAAAAATAAAAGGGAAAAGGTACATATTAATCATCACGACTAATAAACTAATCCCGAGTGTGCGCTCCGTGTGGCCTGCTGGCGCGGCCGGTATGACTAGGCGATTGTGGTTTCCTGGTTCCCGGGGCCTCGGAAGACACCCGGTTAATTACTCCCGCGGATAGAACCGCGAGACACCTCCGATTAAGCTGCTTGGTCGTCGTCTTCGGTCTTCGCTTCGCGTTCTTCATGCATGGTGGTGGTGTGTGTTGGCGACGGCAGAGTCCGTGTACTAGCGTGTACACGCGCCGTGGATAGCGTGGCCTTTGCTCCGGCCATGCCCGCCTCGCCGTCTTGCCTCGTCGGTCTTGAGCGGCGTCGGGTGTTGGTGTCGAGGTAGCATGCATGATTATGCTTGGCTTGACGTCGCAACGACTTGTAGTTTCGCCGAAGGCGCGAGGGGTACACTCGCGCTGAAGTAGTCGTAGTAGAGGAGTCGTGCGGAGATAGGGTCCGCGGAAGTAGACATGTAGGTTCCCAGCAGGCATGGCCGAGTGAAACACAATATTTGCACATGTATTAACGTACACGCGCATGCAATGCATAAGTTCCAGCTAGAGCGTGTGCAACAAGCACAGTCCAGCTAGCCGCGTAGATCGAACTCAAACGAGCCCATCGCCCAGAACAGCTACACGCCCGGCCGAGGTTCAGCGCGGCAGCATCGCGGCCGCCGATTACCAGCGCGACAAGAGCGCCAATGTTGCTCACGACATGAGCATGTCCGGCGCGACAAACGCCGCTGCCGACAGAACGACACCATCACCCGGCGCGATGCGGATGCTGCGGATGGAGCCGACGCCCAGCGCGATGTGGCCGCAGCTGATAAAACACGCGGACGCCCATCACAATGCGGCTGCTGCCGCGGGAACAACGCCGACGTCCGGCGCGAGAGCGTCGCTGCCAGCACCACGTCAACGTCCGGCGCGAGAGCGTCGCTGCCGGCACCACGCCGACGTCCGGTCCGGCGCGTGAGCGTCGCTGCCGTGAAAGAAGATTACTCGGCGTTGGCCGCGTTAGGAAGCACCTCCGGCGTCGGAGGCTGCCCCCAGCATGGCATGCCGAGAACAACACCGCCACTTCCGGCGGTCCGATGACCTGCCAGTGGAGGAAGGAGGCCGTAGATTGGCGACCACCGCACCGTCGACAACGCCTTTGTCAACAGCGCGGGTATGTAGTCCCGCGGTCCAGGGGACACGACGACACTTCGTGGCCTCGGCCAAAGCTGTGTTCATGCGAGATACAAATAGAGGAAACATACATATTAGCGTCACTTCTCACCCTTAGCAAAAACGACCGGCATGATCTCGTCGACCTCCGGCAAACTGGTGCACGCGTGCTCCTCACGGCGCACACCAAGTCGACTTCTCCTCTCGGCCGCCTGCGCGAGAGGAAGGTGTGGTTCGTGGCTGTTTTCTCCAGACGAGAAGCTCGCGAGGTCTGGGCTGGATGGTGTCTGCGTCGGGACGATCTCTCTGCCTGGTGCGATCTCTCGTCGCTCTTGGACGCGTCGCCTCGTCCTCTATATATAGGCAGAGGGTCTGCCTTCATACGGAAAGGGTCAGATATGGATGGTAAGTACATACGTAATCACTTTTGACTCCTCAATGTGTTGGGATTCTTTCGTGAGCTGCACGATGCTAGCAGGATTCATCCCTTGTATGGAAACATACGGGTCAAATATAGCTAGCTTTCCAAACTATGTGACACGGCGACACGCGCATACAAAGCGACACGTCCGGCCGGGTATTGATCTCCTTCCAAAACTACCCCGTACAAAAGTGTCCATATTCATATATGTGAATTCAAGTTATATTTCTGGGCAGTTAATTGAATAAATACGGCCAGGCTTGATCAATTAAGCTCTAGTCCATAATAAAGATTATTTTATGCATTTATTTTGCACACGCCTGTATATACGTGGCATTTTGAATAATAATTTCGTGGGCGCTTGTCGCTCCGTTCGCGAATATTAGTACCAAATATGATGATGACATTTGCACAAAATATCATCAAACAAAGAAACAAGACCAGAATAAAAGAGGGTAGATGTGCAACATATCACAATAATATTTATTAACCAAAACAGAAGCATTTCACACAACAATTGATGAAAAAATAGCTGGATGGCATAGGTTATATAGTCGACAAACAAATAGCTGACCCACATGGATATCAGCATCCGCAAGCACATATGTGCAACATATCAGGCATAAGTTATCAACCAAAACAGAAGAATTTCACGCAACATTTGAAGAAAAAAATAGCTGGAAGAAATAGGTTGTATATATAGTCGATAAAGAAATAGCTGAAAATTGTAGTCGGTGCATAAGAGTTGGATAAATTATATATAGCTAACCGAAATAAAAATAGTCATCAAGTAGCCTCTTTTTTCAAACATTTCTGAAATATGAATAAATCCTACAAAATTCCGGTAGCATTCATTTGAACCAAATGAGCCCTTTTAATGTGGAGTGGTGGTAAACCGGTAACCATGGTTACCGGAAAAATACCAAACGATATTTGCATACAAAATTTGAATTAAAATTGCAGATTCCAACCCGGCAGAAGTTTTTTTTTGGGTGAGAAGCCCATTTATGCGAGGGGGGCTACGAAATCCGGTAACCGGTCGGTAATCGCGGTAAATTAGTTGGTAACCGAATCCCCGCTCATCGTTTGTGTGACATTTATGGTTGCAAGTATGGTACAGGCTAACTCAGGTTGTGTCGCAGTGGGGGCGTGGGTACCAGTGAGCCAAGTTGTGGAGCACGAGGTGGCTGCACGAGGGGGCGTGGGTTGATTTGTGAGGGTTGCGTGTGTCACTTTATGTAGAGTTCGCGTCTTCCATTGTATCGTCTTGATGCAACATTTTTAGTCAATGGAGACCCTTTCGTCCCTAAAACCTCAACCTTGGACTTCTCGCCGATCATCACCAACATCTACTGTCCATCTCCTCTCTCATTCTTCATCCTCCTAGATCACTCCTCGGTTTATCCTCCTAGATCATCGTCGTTTTATCCCTACCATGTAGATATGTATCAGCAGAATTCGGTAGTTGGGATGTTGAACGTCTTGATTATTCATTAGGTTCACGTGTGCAAGCTGGTCGTCGGTGTGGACGACACGACGAAAGGTCTTATCCAGCTCGTTGATGACCATGAAGTCGCCGAGCTTGTCATGGGGGGCGCTTCTGACCGAGCCTACACCAAGTACCCGCCTACCTTCCAACTCTCTTAGCTACGTGTAATTTCGGACCATCGGTGTTGGTGTGGGCAATGTGTGAATTCAGAATGTCACAGTTATCAGATTTGTTCCTGGATTGATAGATGCGGTGTGAATTTCTGTTGTAATGTATGCGATGGTTGTTTGTCGCCAGGAAGATTCGGGCCCCTAAGTCTAAGAAAGCATTGGCGTTGCAACAGAAGGCAAACCCTAACTGCAGGATCTGGTTCATCTGCAAAGGAAACCTCATCTGCACCAGGTATGTTTGCGTACATGGCTTTCACATTGGTATCGAGTAACAGCATAACTCTAGCAGAAAAACATCAAATGATTTTTTATGGCAGATAATTAGAATATGAAGTGCGGGACATCTTTAATGCTTTTCGCTCTATTTAGGATGATGATGTTAGTTCTCCACAGGGAGGTCACCGAGAAGCAAAGCAGCGCGGCGACATCCACGGCTAGCACGAGCCCAAGGTCAAGCGCTTCCGTCCACTCGAGGTCCGAATCGTCACCGCCGCGACTGCCGCTGCACGCCAATGGCGAGCCAATATATACTATGCACGACACGGCCAGAACGTCCCTACATCAAACTCCGAGCAGGCATGACATCGACAATGTCACCGACCATAGCGTCGAGGACATCGCTCACCAAGCAGCTGTTGAAACTGCAGAGGACGAAGGGGGCTCACCCACCGGCTTGCAGCCAATACAGGAGGGTGGAGAGGAACTGTCGACGCCTTCGAGCTACAGTCTGGTACGTGTGCAGGCAACATTCTGAATATGATTTGGTGCATAGGGGTATATGCGTAACATCTTTAAAAAAATCGACAGATGCTATATTTCAAAGTTCCGGAAACTTGAAATAACCCACGCATGTACATATTACCTTTGATACATACTTATGTAAATTTTCAAGGCAAAATACGACTATATGTGGTGTACACACACAAAAAAAACTTAAAACTTGCACAGTAAGTCTCAAGATAATATGTGTAATAAAAAATATTTATTTTCTTTTGAAACTTTAAAGTAGAACATTTTGATTTTTGAGGAATCGGATCCACCTAGATCCCGGGTTCCACTAGCTATTTCCTCGAAATCTATTTGCTTCAAATACTCGATCTCCATAATCACAACTCGCAAGTATGACATTATTCTGATTTATATGATGGATGTGTACAGGCGAGGGACGCGGAGAGCACGCCAAAGGGCGATGCGAGGTGCCGGAGGGAGGCGGAAGAGCGACAAAGGATGGAGCAGGACAGGCGGGAGATCGACGCCATATTCAACAAGATACGGAAGGTGGACCGCCGCAGCGCCAAGCTCGAGCTCCATATCGCCGGCTCCGAGCACGCTATGGGCAAGCTCAATGTCAGGAGGCCCGTGTCGCGTTCCTTGCTCGACGTGCTCAGGTTGGGGCGCCGACGTGAAGAACCTGTGGCCGTGGAAGAATCCATTGCTGCAGTCGGCGGTGGAGATCCAGGTGGGAGTTTCTTGCGTCTTGGTTTGTTGGAGGTGGAGAAGGCCACCGGGTCCTTCAACGAGTCTGCCAGAATCAGCGGTGGCGTGTATAGAGGGACCCTGCATCGCATGAGCGTCGCCATGAAGGTCATCTCCCCCGACATCGCCGTCAACAAGGTACGGTTCGCACGTGCGGCAGACGCTATGGCCAGGGCGAGGCACCCCGGCCTTGTCAAGCTCATCGGCGCTTGCCCGGAGGCGCGAATCGTGGTGCACGAGCTCGTGCCGGGCGGTAGCTTGGAAGACCGCCTAAACGGCATGGCACTGCCGCTGCCGTGGCACGTGCGGTGCGCCATTGCGTACCAGATCTGCTCTACGCTGTCCTACCTCCACTCAATGGACATGGTGCACGACGATGTCCGGCCAAAAAACATCCTCCTCGGGGACGAGCGGTGCTCCTCGATCAAGCTCGCTGGCCTCGGCATGAGCAGGCTCGCGGCGCCGAAGCTCGGCGGCACGGTAGCGCTGGCGTACGTGGACCCGCGGTACCTAGCGACGGGGGAGCTTACCCCACAGTGTGACGTGCACGCGTTAGGCGTGCTCCTGCTCCGGCTAGTCACCGGCAAGCCGGCGTCCGCGGCAAAGAAAGCGGCGCGGGAGGCCGCAACCGGCGGGGGCAGGACCTGGCACGAGGTGGTGGACGCGAGCGCGGGAGGGTGGCCGATGGAGCGCGCCACGGAGGTGGCGAGGAGGTGGCGATCCTGGGGCTGAAATGTTGCCACGTGAGCGACGGCCGAGCACCGCCTCGCCCGGCTGCCGAGCTGCTGGAGGAGGCGCGGGGCGTGCTGGAGGCCGTGACAAGCGGCGCGCCGGAGCGGACGTGATCGTCCCTGTCTTCCTACTTCCGCGGCGGACGTCATGGTAGATTGTAGAGAGCGGTTGATACGTCTCCAACGTATCGATAATTTCTTGTGTTCCATGCCACATTATTGATGTTATCTACATGTTTTATGCACACTTTATATCATATTCGTGCATTTTACGGAACTAACCTATTAACAAGATGCCGAAGTGCCGATTCTTGTTTTCTGCTGTTTTTGGTTTCGAAATCCTAGTAAAGAAATATTCTCGGAATTGGACGAAATAAAAGCCCGGAGGCCTATTTTCTCACGAAGCTTCCAGAAGACCGAAGACGAGACGAAGAGGGGCCACGGGGTGGCCAAACCCTAGGGCGGCGCGGCCCCCCTTGGCCGCGCGGCCCTGTGGTGTGGGCCCCCCGTGCCGCCTCTTGACTTGCCCTTCCGCCTACAAATAGCCTCCGTGACGAAACCCCCAGTACCGAGAGCCACGATACGGAAAACATTGCGAGACGCCGTCGCCGCCGATCCCATCTCGGGGGATCCTGGAGATCGCCTCCGGCACCTGCCGGAGAGGGGAATCATCTCCCGGAGGACTCTACGCCGCCATGGTCGCCTCCGGTGTGATGTGTGAGTAGTCTACCCCTGGACTATGGGTCCATAGCAGTAGCTAGATGGTTGTCTTCTCCCCATTGTGCTATCATTGTCGGATCTTGTGAGCTGCCTATCATGATCAAGATCATCTATATGTAATTCTATATGTTGCGTTTGTTGGGATCCGATGAATAGAGAATACTTGTTATGTTGATTATCAAAGTTATACATGTGTTGTTTATGATCTTGCATGCTCTCCGTTATTAGTAGATGCTCTGGCCAAGTAGATGCTTTTAACTCCAAGAGGGAGTACTTATGCTCGATAGTGGGTTCATGCTGCATTGACACCTGGGACGATGACGAGAAAGTTCTAAGGTTGTGTTGTCTTGTTGCCACTAGGGATAAAACATTGATGCTATGTCTAAGGATGTAGTTGTTGATTACATTACGCACCATACTTAATGCAATTGTCTGTTGCTTGCAACTTAATGCTGGAGGGGTTCGGATGATAACTTTGAAGGTGGACTTTTTAGGCATAGATGCGGTTGGATGGCGGTCTATGTACTTTGTCGTAATGCCCAATTAAATCTCACTATACTCATCATGATATGTATGTGCATTGTCATGCTCTCTTTATTTGTCAATTGCCCAAGCTGTAATTTGTTCACCCAACATGCTGTTCGTCTTATGGGAGAGACACCTCTAGTGAGCTGTGGACCCCGGTCCAATTCTCTTTCTTGAAATACAATCTCTTGCAATACTTGTTCTACTTGTTTTCTCGCAAACAATCATCTTCCACACAATACGGTTAATCCTTTGTTACAGCAAGCCGGTGAGATTGACAACCTCACTTGTTTCGTTGGGGCAAAGTAGTTTGGTTGTGTTGTGCGAGGTTCCACGTTGGCGCCGGAATCTCCGGTGTTGCGCCGCACTACATCTCGCCGCCATCAACCTTCAACGTGCTTCTTGGCTCCTCCTGGTTCGATAAACCTTGGTTTCTTTCGAGGGAAAACTTGCTGCTGTGCTCATCATACCTTCCTCTTGGGGTTGCCCAACGAACGTGTGAAATACACGCCATCAAGCATATTTTCACGGCGCCGTTGCGGGGAGATCAAGACACGCTGCAAGGGAGTCTCCACTTCTCAATCTCTTTACTTTGTTTTTGTCTTGCTTTATTTTATTTACTACTTTGTTTGCTGCACTAAATCAAAACACAAAAAAATTAGTTGCTAGTTTTACTTTATTTACTGTCTTGCACTCTATATCAAAAACACAAAAAAATTAGTTTACTTGCATTTACTTTATCTAGTTTACTTTTAGTTACTTTTGTTACCATGTCTAGCTCTGAACCTGTTACTTCTTCGCTCTGAAGAATTAGTCTTTACTTTTAAACAAGGGGATGAGGAGAGTTTTAAGGATGCCTGGTCTAGAATTTTTACTTCTTATCGTAAAGCTGAACCTCAAATGACTCTAAGTTTGCTCCTTAGCAATTTTTATTTTGGTCTTATGGTTCGCTATAGATATGCTTTGGATACTTTAGTGGGAGGAGATTTCCTTCATTGCAATGGGGATCAAGCTTTTAATGCCATAAAGAAGTTGGTTGCATCATATGATTCAGCTAATAACTTTGATTCCGTCCTCGCTAGCATATATAGTAGATTAAATACTGCGGAGATAAGTACATCTAGCTTGAATGATAACTATTGCCACGTTCGTAATCGTCTTGAACAAGTCTTAGTGAACTCTAAACTCTCATTGTGGGATCCTTCTGTTAAAATTGTTATCGGTGATCGAACCCTCCATGCCTATTGTGATATTATGTATGAATTTTGCCTTATGCACGAAAGTATTTATAAATCTTTGAAACTTTGGGGAGTTGAGGAAGGAGGAGAAAAGATAACTCTCATTGATAACTCTACTATAATCCCTAAAGGAATAGCTGCAGGTGTGCATACAACTATTTGTGGAAGAACAATATCTATTGATTATCTTGTTGTTGAAACAGGAAAACTCACACTCGGAAGATCCCTGTTGAAACTATTGGGAGCAGTCATTGATGTTGGAGAAGGCACTTTGAAATTCACCTCTATACCGGGAGAAACTCGTATATTTCCTAAACCAAAGGGAAAGAAAAACAATAAGAAAGGTAAGGGTAAAGCCCAAGGTAATGTTGAAGTACCACCCTTCGATAATACTTGATACACACTTTCGCGCCTAGCTGAAAGGCGTTAAAGAAAAGCGCTTATGGGAGACAACCCATGTTTTTACCTACAGTACTTTGTTTTTATTTTGTGTCTTGGAAGTTGTTTACTACTGTAGCAACCTCTCCTTATCTTAGTTTTGAGTTTTGTTGTGCCAAGTTAAGCCGTTGATAGAAAAGTAAGTACTAGATTTGGATTACTGCGCAGTTCCAGATTTCTTTGCTGTCACGAATCTGAGCCCACTGCCCTGCAGGAAGCTCAGAAAATTATGCCAATTTACGTGCATGATCCTCAGATATGTACGCAACTTTCATTCAATTTGAGCATTTTCATTTGAGCAAGTCTGGTGCCATTTTAAAATTCGTCAATACGAACTGTTCTGTTTTGACAGATTCTGCCTTTTATTTCGCATTGCCTCTTTCGCTATGTTGGATGAATTTCTTTGATCCACTAATGTCCAGTAGCATTATGCAATGTCCAGAAGTGTTAAGAATGATTGTGTCACCTCTGAATATGTCAATTTATATTGTGCACTAACCCTCTAATGAGTTGTTTCGAGTTTGGTGTGGAGGAAGTTTTCAAGGATCAAGAGAGGAGTATGATGCAACATGATCAAGGAGAGTGAAAGCTCTAAGCTTGGGGATGCACCCGGTGGTTCACCCCTGCATATATCAAGAAGACTCAAGCGTCTAAGCTTGGGGATGCCCAAGGCATCCCCTTCTTCATCAACAAATTATCGAGGTTCCTCCCCTGAAACTACATTTTTATTCGGCCACATCTTATGTGCTTTTTCTTGGAGCGTCGGTTTGTTTTTGTTTTTGTTTTGTTTGAATAAAATGGATCCTAGCATTCACTTCATGGGAGAGATACACGCTCCGCTGTAGCATATGGACAAGTATGTCCTTGGTTTCTACTCATAGTATTCATGGCGAAGTTTCTCCTTCGTTAAATTGTTATATGGTTGGAATTGGAAAATGATACATGTAGTAATTGCTATAAATGTCTTGGGTAATGTGATACTTGGCAATTGTTGTGCTCATGTTTAAGCTCTTGCATCATATGCTTTGCACCCATTAATGAAGAAATACATAGAGCATGCTAAAATTTGGTTTGCATATTTGGTTTCTCTAAGGTCTAGATAATTTCTAGTATTGAGTTTGAACAACAAGGAAGACGGTGTAGAGTCTTATAATGCTTTCAATATGTCTTTTATGTGAGTTTTGCTGCACCGGTTCATCCTTGTGTTTGTTTCTAACAAGCCTTGCTAGCCTAAACCTTGTATCGAGAGGGAATACTTCTCATGCATCCAAAATACTTGAGCCAACCACTATGCCATTTGTGTCCACCATACCTACCTACTACATGGTATTTTCCAGCCATTCCAAAGTAAATTGCTTGAGTGCTACCTTTAAAATTCCATCATTCACCTTTGCAATATATAGCTCATGGGACAAATAGCTTAAAAACTATTGTGGTATTGAATATGTAATTATGCACTTTATCTCTTATTAAGTTGCTTGTTGTGCGATAACCATGTTTTGCGGGAACGCCATCAACTCATTGTTGAATTTCATGTGAGTTGCTATGCATGTTTACTGAAGTAAGGGCGATCTACACTGAGTTGAATGGTTTGAGCATGCATATTGTGAGAGAAGAACATTGGGCCGCTAACTAAAGCCATGTTCCATGGTGGAAGTTTCAGTTTTGGACAAACATCCTCAAATCTCTAATGAGAAAAGAATTAATTGTTGTTGAATGCTTAAAGCATTAAAAGAGGAGTCCATTATCCGTTGTCTATGTTGTCCCGGTATGGATGTCTAAGTTGAGAATAATCAAAAGCGAGAAATCCAAATGCGAGCTTTCTCCTTAGACCTTTGTACGGGCGGCATAGAGGTACCCCTTTGTGATACTTGGTTAAAGCATATGTATTGCGGTGATAATCCGGGTAGTCCAAGCTAATTAGGACAAGGTGCGGGCACTATTAGTACACTATGCATGAGGCTTGCAACTTATAAGATATAATTTACATGATGCATATGCTTTATTACTACCGTTGACAAAATTGTTTCATGTTTTCAAAATCAAAGCTCTAGCACAAATATAGCAATCGATGCTTTTCCTCTATGAGGACCATTCTTTTACTTTCAATGTTGAGTCGGTTCACCTATTTCTCTCCACCTCAAGAAGCAAACACTTGTGTGAGCTGTGCATTGATTCCTACATATTCGCTTATTGCACTTATTATATTACTCTATGTTGACAATATCCATGAGATATACATGTTACAAGTTGAAAGCAACCGCTGAAACTTAATCTTCTTTTGTGTTGCTTCAATACCTTTACTTTGAATTATTGCTTTATGAGTTAACTCTTATGCAAGACTTATTGATGCTTGTCTTGAAGTGCTATTCATGAAAAGTCTTTGCTTTATGATTCACTTGTTTACTCATGTCATCACACATTGTTTTGATCGCTGCATTCTCTACATATGCTTTACAAATAGTATGATCAAGATTATGATGGCATGTCACTCCAGAAATTATCTTTGTTATCGTTTTACACCTTTCGGGACGAGCGAGAACTAAGCTTAGGGATGCTGATACGTCTCCAACGTATCGATAATTTCTTGTGTTCCATGCCACATTATTGATGTTATCTACATGTTTTATGCACACTTTATATCATATTCGTGCATTTTACGGAACTAACCTATTAACAAGATGCCGAAGTGCCGATTCTTTGTTTTCTGCTGTTTTTGGTTTCAGAAATCCTAGTAAAGAAATATTCTCGGAATTGGACGAAATAAAAGCCCGGAGGCCTATTTTCTCACGAAGCTTCCGAGAAGACCGAAGACGAGACGAAGAGGGGCCACGGGGTAGCCAAACCCTAGGGCGGCGCGGCCCCCCTTGGCCGCGCGGCCCTGTGGTGTGGGCCCCCGTGCCGCCTCTTGACTTGCCCTTCCGCCTACAAATAGCCTCCGTGACGAAACCCCCGGTACCGAGAGCCACGATACGGAAAACATTGCCGAGACGCCGTCGCCGCCGATCCCATCTCGGGGGATCACTGGAGATCGCCTCCGGCACCCTGTCGGAGAGGGGATTCATCTCCCGGGAGGACTCTACGCCGCCATGGTCGCCTCCGGTGTGATGTGTGAGTAGTCTACCCCTGGACTATGGGTCCATAGCGGTAGCTAGATGGTTGTCTTCTCCCCATTGTGCTATCATTGTCGGATCTTGTGAGCTGCCTATCATGATCAAGATCATCTATATGTAATTCTATATGTTGCGTTTGTTGGGATCCGATGAATAGAGAATACTTGTTATGTTGATTATCAAAGTTATACATGTGTTGTTTATGATCTTGCATGCTCTCCGTTATTAGTAGATGCTGCGGCCAAGTAGATGCTTTTAACTCCAAGAGGGAGTACTTATGCTCGATAGTGGGTTCATGCTGCATTGACACCAGGACGAGTGACGGAAAGTTCTAAGGTTGTGTTGTCGTTGTTGCCACTAGGGATAAAACATTGATGCTATGTCTAAGGATGTAGTTGTTGATTACATTACGCACCATACTTAATGCAATTGTCATGTTGTTTGCAACTTAATGCTGGAGGGGTTCGGATGATAACTTTGAAGGTGGACTTTTTAGGCATAGATGCGGTTGGATGGCGGTCTATGTACTTTGTCGTAATGCCCAATTAAATCTCACTATACTCATCATGATATGTATGTGCATTGTCATGCTCTCTTTATTTGTCAATTGCCCAAGCTGTAATTTGTTCACCCAACATGCTTGTTCGTCTTATGGGAGAGACACCTCTAGTGAGCTGTGGACCCCGGTCCAATTCTCTTTACTTGAAATACAATCTACTGCAATACTTGTTCTACTTGTTTTCTCGCAAACAATCATCTTCCACACAATACGGTTAATCCTTTGTTACGGCAAGCCGGTGAGATTGACAACCTCCATTGTTTCGTTGGGGCAAAGTAGCTTTGGTTGTGTTGTGCGGGTTCCACGTTGGCGCCGGAATCTGCGGTGTTGCGCCGCACTACATCCCGCCGCCATCAACCTTCAACGTGCTTCTTGGCTCCTCCTGGTTCGATAAACCTTGGTTTCTTTACGAGGGAAAACTTGCTGCTGTGCTCATCATACCTTCCTCTTGGGGTTGCCCAACGAACGTGTG